>NC_091545.1:7631250-7940000 GCF_030788295.1 Drosophila virilis
AAGAGACCTTGCTGCTGCTGCGGCTGCGGCTGCGGCTGCGGCTGCCTGCTCTCGCTCAGTCGCTGCCTCTGCTGCTGCTGCTCTTGCTCTTGCTCTTGCTTCTCGCTGTGGCTCTGTGCTTGTGTTTGTGTTTGTGTTTGTGTTTGTGTGCTGTGCCTATGTGTGTGTGTGTGCGTGTGTGCGCCGCCAGCGTAACCATGCGCCACAAACTAAACTTTGGGTGATTCAGTACGTCACCGACAGCGCCAACGTCAAGAAGGAGGAGGCGGTGAATTGCTCTGGCTGGGCGCGGCTTGCTTTGGCTAAACTGCTTGGGCTCTTCTTCTCCTGGTCTCTGGATAGCGGCAACGGCAACGGCAGCAACGGAGGCGGCGGCAACGGAGGCGGCGGCGGCGGCGGCGGCATCAAAGTGAATTTCAATTAAAACTGTGCAAAGGTGTTGGTGTTGGTGTTGGCGTCTGTGCATGTGTCTTTCTGTGTGTGCGTGCATGTGTGTGTTTGTGTGTGCGTGTGTGTGTGTGTGTGTGTGTCGCCATTTAACTTGCGTTTAATTATATTGCTAAACAAACATAAAGAAAATTAAAAACTGAATCCCATTTCAACTCGATCGAGTTAGCCGAACAACAACAACAACAACAACAACAGCAATAAGAGCAACAACAGAACAACAACAACAACAAAAACAAGCAAAAATTATAATTTGCAAATTTGCGACGCAGTTTGAAGGCCTCGCGCTTCCCACTTCCCACTCCCCCAAAAGACGTAGCCCAACGCCATAACGTAACGTAACGTAACGTAACGTAACGTAACTGCCTAAACGACGTTTAAAATAAAAATTAAAAAAAAAAAAAGAGAGCGAAACAGGGAAAACAAAACAACAGCAACAATAACAAGAAGAAGAAGAATTAAAAACAAACTAGCGCGCGACTTTTGAGCTTCGCAACTGAATAATTAAAATTAGAAGCGGAAAAGTAAATAAAATAAAAAAAAAAAAAAAATAGAAGCGAAAGAAAAAAAAACTCAAATAAAGAATCGAAATGTATACACGCATACAGACTTACATACATATGCATACAGGTATAGATATGTATTAAAACAAAAAAAAAAATAAAAATAAAATAAAAATGGCGCACAAGGCAACTGTAAACTTATACAATCAAAAACCAAAAAACAACAACAAGAACATATCAAATAAAATAAAATTATTTGCATGTATTGCATATAAAACAAGAAGAACAACAAGTGAACTTTGGCCAAGTGACAAAGCTGATGATCATGATGACGATGATGATGTTGACGATGATGATGATGATGATCGAGTAGCTGCTAAATATCAATTACAACAATAATCAAAGTTACAATGATCTAGCAATATCATTCGGGAAAACTAATTTCCACCAAGCCCACCCTCCCCCCCCCCCCCTCCCCCCTTGCTGCTATCATCTGTGATAAGCATTTTTTTTTTTTTTTTTGCTGGCTCGTCCACTTTGGCGGCGTGCATTGAACCAATTTTGTAGTTGTTGTAGTTGCCTCTTCTTTTATAATACCACTGTATATTTATTTAAAGCGCAAATGTTTTAGATACGACACAACAGCAACAGCAACAACAACAACAAAGTAAAACACAAACAACAACAACAACAACAACAATAACGGCAAACAGCAACATCAACAACAAAGGCAAACTTGCCTATCTGTTACTGCCGCTGCCTCTGCCTCTGCCTCTGCCGCTGCCACTGTCGCTGTCGCTGCTGCCGTCGACGTTTCGTTCGGTTGAGTTCGGTGCGTGTGCTGAGCGTTTACTAAACTGGCACACACCAATACAAACACACGCACGCACACACACACACAGCACAGCACAGCACTCCACTACACAGGCACACTCACACACACGCGACTACTTGTATGTGTGTGTGTGTGTGTGTGTGTGTGTGTGCTCGACGACGCTGCTTATATAATCAACAACGACATCGCCATCGCCAGGCCGCCTAATGGCTTTGTTTGTAAGTATCAAGCAATTTGTTTAAACTTTTACTAGTTTTAACGTATGTATACCCCATATCTATACATATACATACATATATACATATATATATATATACGTAAAGCTATTTGCATTTGCATATATAAATTTGCGGACGGGGTCAGGCTAAATGCAGCTGCGCGGCAGCGCAACAGCTGTTTTCAGCTGCGCTTGTCCGCTTGGACGTGCATTGCAAAACTGACAACAGAAAACAGCTGTTTTGTGCAGCCTGCTGCAGCAGCAGCAACGGCAGCAGAGCGGCGCGTCGCTGCGCAACTCGGCGCAGCAGCGCAGCGCAGCTTAAGCCGCCAGACAGCGAGTCCTCCGCACTCATACACACGCATACGCACATGCACACGCACACGCACACGTGCGCACGTCGCGCTAGCCATGTGTCCTTGCATGAGCGCTGGGCTTTTTGCGCACCAAAATATTTTTAAAAACACACAAGCACAGGCACATGCACACACACACACACACACACACACGCGCGCGCGCACACATTCACAGTCAAACGAACGGACAGACAGACAGCCTGCCCCAGACAACAGCAAGGCCAGCCTGCCGAAAAGCTCGCTCTCACGCTCACTTACACACACACACACACACACTCGTGCATACACAGAGAGCGACATTTGCTTGCTCACCCACACAGTCGCAGGCGCAACAAGTTGTCGTTGTCTTTGTCGTACATTTTGTTTTTACGCTCTTAAGCTCGCTCGGCTCTCTTCATGGTTGCCCTTGCTCTTGGCGTTGCCAGACTGTTGGCGTTGCTAAATTCAACTAATTAATGTTTGGCAATGCCTCATTAAAGCAAATTAATTAATTATGTTTAACATACACGCATACACACACTATTATTATTCTTCATATTATTATATTTCGTTTAATTGTTCGCACGTGCTTTAATTGTGAGCGTTGCCACCTGACACGCGGCGCTAAGAATAGTGCGCAAAAACGTTTTTGCACTGCGCTTCTGTTTTGTTTGCAAGCCCATAAACTATAATACATAATAAATAGCCCAAGGCGCAATATGCGCAGCTTCAAAATATACAGAGGGACAGACACATGGTTGGCAACGCGAACGCTGTCAGCGGGTTGGTCGGGCACGGGGCGCTTAAGGGGCAGCCGCACGTTTTGGGGAAGGCGCCTGTGCCTCAAGCCTCAAAGTTCACAATGGGCTGTAAATTTGCTGTTTCTGTACGTTGCCTGTGTGTGTGTGCATGTGTATGTGCATGTGTGTGTGTGTGATTGTGTGTGTGTTTATAGTTGTTGTTTTTCTATTATAGTATGTACATACGAACACATTTAAATGCGCAATTAAGATTGGCACAGCCGAAGCGCACAAAAGCAACAAAAACTATCAACAGAATTGAACCAGTTTGATATGTTACGCATTTATCAAAAATATCAAGAAACAAAAAAAAAAACCAAACAAAACAAAACGAAAACATATAAGGAAACAATCAAATTTCAAAAAGCTTTTCAACACATGCTCTCGAACACCCTGTGCTCGATCGTTTTATCACACTGCGTTCGATAATTATCGATTAATTGTTATTGCGTGTGGCATTTAGCAATGAATTGGCAGCACTGGCCCACTGTCTGCCACAATTAGGCGCACATTTGAACAAATCAAAACGTTGGGCTCTGGGCTCTGGGCTGCCTCAATGGTCACAGAACGTCATCGCCCGCAGCTCTAATGTAAATAATCGTAATCTAAATACAAGGAAAAACCAGAAAGAAAATAAAAAAAGTAAAAATAAAACTACAACAGCAAATCACATGGAAATAGTAGCTGCTGACGTAAAAGCGGCTAGTTGAGTGTGTGTGTGTGTGTGTGTGTGTGTGTGTGTGTGTGTGTGCCCAGTTGCGTTTGCTGTGCGCCAATTTCATTTTCATTTTCATTCAGTTTCTCAATGACGTACAGAAAGAAACTTCTGCCTGCCACCCTGCACCCACAATCCGATTACATTGGCGCAGACGGGCAGACAACCTTGTAAAGTTGTTGTGCGTCATTTGGTTTGTTGTTATTATTGTTTCTAAACAATTTGAACAATATTCGCGTCACTTTCGCTGGGGTCTGTTGTAATTTTAATCTCTTGGCCGCAGCTCTCGATAAATATCAACTCGTTAAAGTCAAGCCCTATGGCCATACAATATAAATACATGTGTGTGTGTGTGTGGCTGTATGTATATCCTGTGTATTTATATTTGCTGAGATCAGTGTGTTTTACCTGCACATTGGCGCAGCTCTGTGCGTCATAGTTGGTCAATACAACAAATCTTGAAATTCTATTTTTATTTACATATTTATTTATTTATTTTTCTTTGTAATTTTTACTTCAGTTTTTGTATTTTTATGACTTTTGTGCACGAGTCCAAGTCCAATTCCCGTCTAGTGCTTCAATAACGCGCGGCACTTGTAATACAGTCAATCGAATTTCCGTAGAACCTCAGTCGAGTCGAGTCAGCCAATCATTCGTTCAAACATGCATGAATATACTCGAATACACTCATTTCGCCTAAAGTCTACATTCCGAATAGGCTGTTTGTCCGGTTCACTGAGTCAGCGCGAATTTAACGGCAAATGCAAATTTCTTAATGTGATTCTTTTTCCAAGAAAATCGCAGCTAATCAAATTTCCCAAAAATCGTAACAAATGAAATTAGCTGAAAAAATGTCGAGCGCCATTTATCGTCGTCTCCAGGCAATTCATTAATATTTTTATGAAATAATTTCTCCTATCGGTATGCCATAAATTAAGGGACCTTTATCAACGTAGATTCCTGAAAGTTGATTGTTTATCTGGGCGGTTTTTTTTTTTTTTTTGAAAATCCCATTTATCATCCAATTAATCATAGTTGTACTCGATTTTCCCATTCTTATTATCTTCATTAATCGTTTATTATTATTTTAAATTCTGAAATGTAAGTATATTGCTTTTTATATAGCATACTTTTGAAGACCTACAAATTAATTAGCGAATTCCTTTAATTGATAAAACGCATTGGAAAATCATCGCTATTTTTATGGTGTTTTATTTATTTACTTTAACTGATTAATGCTCAGAATACAATTTCCTAGAAACTTCCTGTAATATGGTAAAGCTGTAACAGCTGATAGTTTTCCATTCTGGTAAAAATACATTTGATGCATACACTCATGCATACTTATAAGCATACATGCATGCATACATAAATGCATACATACATGCATACTTATACGCATACATACATGCATACATTGATGCATATATACATGCATACGTATATGCATACATATATGCATACACACATGCATACATTGATGCATACATACATGCATACATGCATATGAACATATTTACATGCATTACGCACATTTACAAAAAAAAAACCTGCATACATATCATATCATATACACATAGATGCATACATAGATACATACATACATACAAACGGCACTTATTTATATTGAAATCTTGAAATACTGAATTCTTGATCTTGAAATCATGAATTCATGAGAATCGCACAGCCCTACAGCGGAAAAACTTTTATAAAAGTGAGTTATATTTTATCTTGGAAGATAATATGTTCTAAATCTGTAATAACTAAACGAGAACATGCTTAGCTAGCCTCCATCCTTGATTAAAACTCGATATTGATCGACATAATGGAAAGGGAAGATATCGAGAATATATATGAGATTTATAAACGTTTTGACTAGCAGTCTGGAACTGCAAGAGCCACGTGTCTCGATTAGTCGCCTCTTACGACAAGCGATGACATGCTGTGGTGGTATTCTCTAGTCCGCCAACCACACGGATGGGCCGGAAATATATACATGCTCCGGATATGCCAGCCCCTGCATGCTGCACACATTTGCATGTCACCAATATACCCTGCTTCTATCCATTTTCGAGGGTATAAGAAATCCGTTTCAAGTGCCCAATGCAGGCTGAGTTTTAGTTACTTTTACTCGCAAGTCTGCCTTTGGGTATTTGCAGCCATGTATGTGCACGAGTAGCACATGCGTGTACATATATGCCGCCATATGTACATACATGTATGATGCATGCGTGCGCACATATGTATTATGTGCACACCATATGAGTGGATACTTGAAGCCATAAAATATTCTACAAGTATCTTATCCGTAGTTGAAAATCAGACGGGCATTCATGCCATCCAATGGGGCATGCTGCTGCTTCTTCTGCTTGTTACTTTTGTTGTTGTTGTTGTTGTTGCTGTTGTTCCCATTTACTTCCGTTTGTGCTGCATTTGCTGTGGTGTGTGTGTGTGTGTGTGTGTGTGTTTGTTAGTTTATGTTGTCGTTGCTTCAGCTTGGGATTTTCATTCATTAAATGCGAACGCGCACCCACACACAGAGGCACACACACACGGCGATTGCGGCGACACGCCACAACAACTACACGCACACACACACACACACACACACACACACGCACACTCGCTCACACATAATCACATACACTTTCATTCATTCATAAATGCATGCATTGCCCGAGAGCAGCAGCCGTCGCCGTCGCCGTCGCTGCCGCTGCCACCGCCGACGCCGCCTTCGCCTTCCCCTCCGCCTCCGCTGCGGTCACCGCAGTTTCTCGTGTCATCGCTCGGAACAGTTTGCCCCAATGCGTTTCAGTTGTTGTTGTTGCAGTTAGTTTATCGCCGCCATCGCCAACGCCAGCCAACGAGCCATTGAGACCCCCAAATCATCTGTGTGTGTGTGTGTGTGTGTATGTGTGTGTTTGTATCTGTATCTGTAGCTCAATGTGTGTTTGTTGTGTATGGATTTAGTACGCTTGTAGTTGCTGTTGCTTGCTTCGTTGCATTTTATAGATTTGGTCTAAATTTCAATGAATTTTCATTGAGCACATGCGCGCGCACACACACACACACACACACACATAGATACATACACGCGCACACACACTCGAAACTGATAAGTGAGGAACGGATCCGTATCTCCGTTGTTGTCGCTTATTTTTTTTTTTGGGGTCAGCACCCAATACATTCAGTATTTGTTTTTGTTGCTTTTTATTTATTTCGGACTGCATGTTGTCGCAATCACAAAACAACAACAACAACAACAACAACAACAAACTAAATAAAACTTCTTCCATATGCGGCTTTGCTGTATTTAATATGCCCCATTCCAAATAATCGTATCCCCATTCCATTCACATACAATCATGAATGAATGTTGCGCAAAAATATGAATGAAACGCACACAGGCACACAGGCACACGTACAGTGAGTCGCACTGGTATTCGTATCGGTTTGTATCGCAACCATCTATATAGTCACAATATTTCCGGCCACTCGAGCAAACGCTTATTTATAGAGCCCGCCAGACCCGGCCCGCCCCGTTGCGATCCCGTCCCCGGACACAGCTCGGCTCCAAATGGCGTTTGCATTTTGGTGCGTTTCATAAGTAAATATGAGACTGTGATTGTGGAATTCATAAAGATAAAGAGATGTCTCTACTTTTCGATCAAAACGATCTTGCCCTGTTATTCTTTTCATACTTTTCCAACACTTACAAATAAAAGTATTCCAAAATTGATTAATTAACAAAACACAGATAAAAGTAAATATTTTTAAATAAAATATATAAAGTGAAAAAAAAAAAGATTTAAAATCAATTTCTTCATATTTAACCAATATTTTCGAGTATTTCTGCCAAAGAATTTTGATCTATATCAACAAAAAATGTCATCAAGTATAAACACACATTCGTATTAATATACCATAACCCTCCCCCCCCCCTCCCCTCCACCGAATGCATCTCGCATAGAGTATACAGTCTTCGACCTGCTGCCGTTGTTTTTTGTTTTCTCACATGCTTTATTTTTGGCTTGCACTTTGAAATGCAGTTGCACTTCCCAGCTACCCCAGCTCTGCTATTTCCATTTCCATTTCCTCTGTCGCCTCCCCGCTCCGCGCTCGCCTTCTGCACAGTACTTCCATTTCCCACTTCCTCATTAGGCCACACGCACAGGAAGTGAGCGGGAGGAAGCGGGAGCCAGAGCGGCTCACACTTGGCGCATTAGTCACTTTTGTTTTCGTTTTTCTTTCTTGCTCTCTTCTTTTTCTTCTACTTTTTTGTTTTTTTTTTTTGTTTTTGCCACTTCCTATCGATGCCTGCTCTCCGCCTCAGACCTAAGCCCCAGCTAATACCCTACTCCCCGCAGCCCCCAGTTGCTGTTTCCGTTGATAAAAACAAACGCAGCGACGTCTTTTGCTATTTATGGCGAAAGTGTTGCCAGTTCGAGTTCAATAGTGCTTTGAACTTTAGCTTTACGCCTGGGAACGGGCACGGGCACGGGCACGGGCATGGGCAAAGCAACGGGGAAGGGGAAAAGGGATGGGTCGAGGCAGCCAAAATAGAGCGGCGCATTGTCTGGCAAGCGCAAAGGGGCAACGGCAGGGAGAGGAATGGGAGAGGTCTAGGGGGAAACATACAACTTCCGCTGCGTCGCAGACTTACGCAAAAAAATACGTTAAATTTATGAATATGAATGAGGCAGACAAGAGCCAGAGGAGGCAGAGGAGACAGAGGAGGCGACAGCGACGCCAACGTCGTGTGCACAGCTGTTCCCAGTTACGTGTCGACGACGACGACGACGACGAAGTCGCCCCCACGACAACGACGACGAGGAAAACTGTTAAGAAACTGGGCCAAATGTCATTAATACATCTTAGATCGAAGGCGGAGGTGCTGAGACTGAGACAAATCATGCGCTGACGAGCGAACTGTCGGTCGGATCGGGGCGGGAAGTCGGTTGGGGGGGGGGGGGGGGGTGGGGCGACGCCCACATTGAAAAGTCAAACAACTCCTACTTGGTAGCCAAATCCACATCCGATTGCAGCTACTTTGTGTCATGGAATGTGCTATAATTATGCCAGCCTCACATGGCCGCTGTCTGCGACGGCGACGGCGACGGCGTCTGTGTGGGCTCAGGAAGCGGCACAGCAATTGCCAGTTGCCCGCTGTGCTGTCTGCCCCCGCGACGACTTTCCCCCCACGGCAGGCACACTTTGAAAGCAGTCGGCGGTCATAGACTTACCCACACCCAACGCAAGCTGCTGCAGCTGAGAGGGCATAGACTGGGTGCTGCTGTCAGGGGGGCGGTAAGGCAACCAACCAGGGGGCAGCATCGGGCCACTACCCATAGCCAGCGCCCACTGCAACGGCAACGGCAACGGCAGCAACATCAGCATCGCTTCAATGCATTTCTCCTCTCTAGAGGCGTCGCTCTGTTCGTTAGCAAGAGCTACTCCTTGTTGTTGATGTTGTATGTTGAATCTGCGGCCAACACTTGTATGCTAATGCATGCAACAGCAGACAGTGGTTCGAAAAGCACTTCAGAAGAAGAATCCTAAATAAAATTGTATAACTCATGCAGACACATCTTGAATATGGAAACTATGAAGCTAACTTTCGAGTAAGAGCTTCGTAAATGCTTCGAGTTGAATGGGTTTGAACCAGAAAACTTGCCTGCACTTATATAATATTTTATATAAATATTTCTTAAATATAGAAACTAACAATCTGTCTTTCGACTAATACACAATGGCGTGGATTTGAGCCAGAAAACTGCCTGGTCAGCTGTCTGAGTTGATTGCAACCGTTAACATTGCTTCATTCAACCGATCAAAAGAAAGCTATAAATCATTATAAAGCAATTATCTGTTGGTCAATATGAGCTGCACGTTTGTTAAATTCATTTGGCATTTGCGGCTTGGCTTTTTCTGCTGACCGAATCAGACCATGAACCGAAGCCAGTTATTCTTTTGTTTATCGAAGCATTAACCCAACTCAGCACCGTTCAAATTAATTGCATTTCGGTCAAATATTACAACTATTCCAAACTAGGCTCGAGAAATTGGCGACCATAGTCGAGCCATTTAACTAAAGGATGCCGGTTCGAACCACATCATATAGCTGCCATAGGAACAATCGAACGATAAACTGGCTCTTCAAATTTCCAAGTTATTTTCATCATACTCTGTATTTTCCTTGCTTGATTTCATTTGCCAGCCATATTGGCTAAACTATAAAAACTAGGGTATCTAGAGAGAAGAATATAGGGTATATTTTCCTAAAGGTTTTGTATTAAATCGCTGTTGATCCACGTTAAAAGTGAACCATACTTCTTATTCATTTTTTGACTACATTTTCGTGTGACTTTGTGCCAGTGTGCAGTTACCAACTCTTGGTCTTGGTTAGCGTTCGTGTGTGCCTTGGTGGGTTCTCCATTTCGCAGCGGCTTATCATCTAACCTGAGCCAGTTGCCGGCGGCAGTTGCAACGCGCTCTGCCTCCGCCTCAGTTAATAGTTGTTTTTTTTTTTTGTAGTTTTTTTGCCTGCAACTGATTCTCTCATGCATAAAATTGCACATAAAGACGGAGACTGGAGCAGAGAGTCTGGCGACGTCAACTGAAACAATCTGACTAACTAGCTCCACCTCTCCCCATCTCTCGCCCTTTTGCTCGTGTGTCTCGTTTTCGGACAGGTTCGCTGCACTTTTTGCCGCTTGCTCGACTAGAAATTATGTGCAATTTGTCTAGCTGGAGGTCTAGCGGCACAGCTCACCTGCGCCCGCACCTGCTGCCAACAACACTGGGCTGACATTCTTTAATGTTACCTGCGCCCGTTGTATGCGCATCACGTGCTGGCTATTAGACGACATTATTAAGCCTTAAAGCTAGGCCAAAGTTTCGATGCGATTACCAATGGGTCTGAGTACTTTGATATTGATACGGGAAGCCATAAACGATTTTTATTTCACTCCATTATTGTTTACTTTGTTTTTTTATTCCCCCTTTTTGTTTTTTTTTTTTTTTTGGTTCGATTACAATATGAACGGGCAATCGTTGACCGTGCGTGGTGCACAATTAACCCATGACACTGCATTGGCATTCCAATCTTTCCACGTCACAGCCAAAGGCCTTTTAATAACATGTGCTATATGCTTGTGTATAAATGTACTTCACTTTTGTTGCTGTTGTTGATGTTGTTGTTGTTGTTGTTGGCGGCCCTCTTAACGGCAATGGCAACAGCAAGTCGCCTGATAAGATTTATTAATTATTTTTATGTTCTTGACGTTGCTGTTGATGTTGTAAATAGTACAAACAGACGAAAGTCCAAGTTTTGTTTGCCTTTTATTATTATTTCTTTTTTTTATATATATATATATTACTTTTTTTTATTGAGAAATCCCTTGCGAGGAAAAAACAAATATTTATAACAATTTCCGTAACCCTTTTCTCGCTTGCTTTACAGACGCTTTGCTGCAACTGCCACCTGACGCCCCCCCCCCCGTCGCCCACCCCTCTCATCGCTCTTCAAGCAACGCCCAGGTAAGTGTAGAGCATGTGACTCAAAGAGTTGCTGCAATGCCATCACAATTCATTTATATAGTTGCTTTGGATTCCTGATAAGCCTTAGATTGAGCGCGTGCTTCATGCAGTGCGTGTGCGTGTGTGTGTGTGTGTGTGTGTGCGTGACAGGTGTGTGTACACTTTCGAAATACCAGAAATTCTTGCGTCAAGTAGCCGCCGTTACTTATCAATCGAACAGCCAGCGACGAGCGCTCAAAATAATTGTCAATGGGCCGCATTCATTTGTCGTGGCATTACAAATTTACACCTGGCGCCCCAGTTACGGGGAACTTTGATGATGCAGTTGGCTTATCAACAGACCGCAGCACAAAGAAAACCAACTGTACAACATTCGAAGCACCTTTAATGCCCAGAAACAGTCACATTTTTCGGTACGCATCACCTGCACCAATTGCCACATGATGTGTGTGTTTGTGCCATGTTTTTTTTTTTTATTCTGCTGTAATTCCGCAAACGATTTATTTCCAGAATTCGCCAAATCATATGGCATATGCAGTTATAAAAAACAATAGCAATAAATATATTTATAAATATTTCTATGACAGGCTAGACTAGCGTGGATTATATATGGGTAACTGGGCGTATGCGTAGAAAACATTCTCTAGAAAAGAACTTGGAACTAAGTAGGTAGAATTTACAGGAGCTCTTTGGAACTAAGCAAATGTAAGATTAACTAATTAAATTACTTTTGCTATAGAAAATTGGCTTGTGGAGAACTTTTCTAGAATTATATCTCAGAGCTTATAAGCCCAACATTTTGATGTGTGTTCCCCTACTTTTATCATGGGAAATTTATGTTAATTCTTAGATCTTAAAATGCTGCCATTTGTTTTCACACTAATCTTCTATCGAATTAGACATTGTCACACAAATTTCGTCAATCGTTTGACATTTTTTTCTCTTCATTTTTTTTTTTTTTGTTTTTTTTTTTTCGAATACCCTTTCCCCCTCGGGCGTTGCGCATTTGGTATTCATGTCATGCCGCTGCCCCGGCAACTATAAATAACGCCTATTTTAAATTTAAAGAGTAATGCCTATGGAATTTCCTATAAATACCTTCATGACGAATACAAAACAAAACAACAACAACAACAACAAAATATATACAGCTTTTGCCCCCCACCCCGCAGCACTATATGTTGTGCTTTGGTTTTTTTTCCTTGTAAATGACCTCGTTCACAAAAAGTTCAGAAATTCCATTTACAAACATGTAATTGAAAAAGACCATACACACACACACACACACGCACACACACGCACACACATAGACACACACGAGTACTGACAAAGTCAAACACGTTGGAATTTGTTTTTACCGTTCAATGGCGAATTTCGGTTAGTGTGCGTGTGTGAGTGTGTGTGTGTGTGTGTTGTTTACGCAAAAGAACGCCACCAGCTACAGCAACATAAAAAACGTAGCTCCGCACATACGTTACATGCATAAATACATATACAAACATATAAACATTCCAAAAGCACTTACGAAAACCACACACACACACACACACACACACGCGCGCACACACGCATAACAGCAACAACAATAACAAACCTTTCGTAGATTACAACATTACAAAAAAACCAACGAGGCAAAAACTGAAAAACTAAAGAGAGAAAAAAAAACCGAAGCTGAAGAATCCAATGAGCAGCAAAATTCCGACTCAAAGAGACATTGACTTGTGCTTGGGACAAGAGGCTAAAGTAGCGCATTGCTTGGACGCGGCAACAGTAACAGATACAGATACAAAGATACTTTTGTAACTTGGCTGCGGGCAGAGCGTCAGGCAGAGGAGCAGCTGTGGAGGGGTAGATGGAGGGAGGGGGCGGGTGTCAGCTCAGTTGTGGAATGCCGTTCTGTAAGTTTCATATGCATGTGACCCAAACATCATCGTGGAGTAGTTCAGTTTGTATCGAAACTTTCTAGCACACACACACACGCACACAAAGATACACACGTACATACATATACAGCGACAGATACATCATACAAGCGACTACTTTCGAAACAACAACAACAGCAGCAGCAGCAACATTTCCGAAGTGCTGCCACTGTCGCTGCCCGCTGCCGACGTCACTGCCAACGTCGCTGCGCGCTGGCTCTGCCCGCGCGCTGCCAGCGCAGCGATCCGCCCGAAGATCGCAGGAAAGAAAAGACATGTTTTCATTCAGTGAATTTTTGTAGCTACAGCCGCATGGTCGTTGCCGAGCTGCGCGCGGACGTTTCGCTTGCAGACTTCGTTGATTTTGTGAGAGCGGATGTAACAACAACAACAACAACAACAACAACACGAACAACCAAAAACAGTGTGAAAAGTAAATATTGCAAAAATGACACTGAAACGTTGATTTGTATATAAAAACAAAAAAAAACCAAAAAAAAAAAAGCAACAACAGAAGAAGTTATGTTAAATTAAAAGGCTTGTCAGCAAGGAGCTACCCAAAACGGAGCAGACGACAAACATTGGCTGCGACACACACACACACACACACACACACGCGCGCAAAACAAACATACAGACAGACACTAATACATACACATACATACATACGTATGTACATATGAAACTTGGGCGACCGCATTCCAGAAAGTTCAAATAACGATTTGGTTGGGACACAGCACTGCGGTGGGGAGAGCTGAATTGGCCCACAGCATAAACAGCGTGGAAAAATTAAAGTTAAAGAATTCTGCCCGTGCATGTGTGTATGTGAGTGTGAGTGTGAGTGTGCGTGTGCCTGCTTGCATGTGTGTGTGGCTTGAGCTTGGCGTGCCTGTATTGGTGGTTGTAGCATGGAATGCGGTCTCGTTCAACTATGAGAAGAACTAAGCCAAATAGAACTTGCGCTTCAAAAGTGAGTAATAATAAAAAAAAAAAAAAAAAACTATATATGAGAAAGAAAAATGTGTCCAGAAACTGGTTTCTGTTGGCCAAGACTGTGTGTCGTCGTGTTGCGTGTGCTGCTGCTGCATGGGACATCCATTGACATCTAAGGAGCTCTTTGATTCTAAACTTCAAGTCAAGCCACATGGGTAAGCGAGTAAGCCGTGTGGAATTTGCCAGCAGTCAATGCGCTCACACACACACACACACACACACACACACATTTGTATGTATGTACAGCGGCTGCTGCGCTGTCAGTTACAAGTCACAAGCTCGGCTTCGTCTTTGGAGACGAAGTAAAATATTTATTGGCTGAAATTGGATGCTGCGCGTCGTCGTCTTCGTACGTGTGTGTGTGTGTGTGTGTGTGTAGCGTCTATTTAGAAATTGAAATTGAAATTTGTCAAGCATGAGTCATACACGACGCGAGCGTAGGTCTGAGCCAGACTTTGGCATTATGTGACTGCAATTTCGGCTTCAGTACAGTATAAATTACCTAAAAGCAACTGCTAAAAATCTTCAAAGTTACGAATAAGGCGAGAAAAAAGTTTCATATTTTTTTTTTAATTGTAAAAGCTGTTGCAACATAATTTTCTTAATTATGCTCAATAGAGGTGGCAATTTGTTGTGCTTGTTGCCCTTAGGCAGTTTTTACTGTATGCCAGTTAAGTCGCTTGCGCGTTTGAAGCTATTGCGGCGCTGTGCGGTTAAAGTATTTTGATGGTAATTGCGCACACGATGCAATTGCAGCCGATAATAAAGGGAGCAGTCGCAGCGGCAGAGCCAAGCGTGCACTGGAGTGGGCACTACCTATCATAATTGCAATCGCTGGACTCGCCGCTGCGGCTCTGTTGGGTATCGTGGTCTTCCAACGCCAACTAAAGTTGCATCACTCAGCAAAAGGCAAAACGAAGAAAAGTCAACCACCAGCATAGAATGCGGGCTCGTAACAACAACAACAACAACAACAAGAACGTCAGAGAGAGAGCAACAGGAACAGCACAGCAACAGCAAAAACAACAACAGAACAAACAGGGCAGGCGGCAGTCGGCAGGCAAGCAGAACCAGAAAACCGACGCCAAACCGTTTTACAAGAACAGCAAGACGAAAGAAGCAGAGGGCGAGCGAAAGAAGGCAGCCAAGGAAAAAGCAACGGCGTCTGCTGGCAGACAGGGATAGACGCCAAAGTCCAAGTGTGCAGTCGCAGCCGAAAAGGGTAAAAAGGGAACGCAAGTGTGCAATGCGCTCTCTCGCTGTCTCTCGCTCCCCTCTCTCTATCTCTCTCTCTCTCTCTCACACAGTCGCACACATGCAGCGGGCTAACGGACAACGGCAAACTGATCCCGTTTGTAGTTCTTGTTGCTGTTCTTGGACGTAAAAAGCAATAATGTCAGCAAAAAAAAAAATAAATAAAATGCCAAAGAACGCCAACGGCGAAACGTTGGCGGTGGTCGGCTGCAACAACAACAACAACAACGACAGCAACAACAACTGTAATAACAGCAACGAGTTTAAGGAATGCCGTCGTAAGTTATCGTCTGGCCTATCGTTAAGCTATCGGCGTCGCTAACACTATCGATAGTCAAAGCTGCGCGGCCTGGCGAGCTGTGCGGTTGGCATCTGCTTTGGGAGTTGCGTAGATAAAAGTTGTGGCCCGTTTTATTTTATGCACGACAATAAATGTCAATTAAAAATTATATTTGTATTAACGGGGCGGCAGTTCCTGACCGCCAGGCCTCAGCCATAAAAATGTGCTATAAAAAAAGTAACGGTGAATGCTACGGTCTGCTGAAGTTCGTGTGTGGCTCTCAGTTACAACAACAAAAAACATTTCTCCATGTGTGTCTGTGTGTGTGTGTGTGTGTTTTTGCTGTCCGCTCAATAGAAAGTTTTGTGTTAATAAAAAATGGCAGGCACACAAAAAAGAAGCAAAAGCAGGGGCAAAAAAAAAAATAAAACACTAAAAACTAAACATACACAAAATATGTTGAAATATAGCAACAAAAAAGAGTGAATGAAAAAATGTTGACCCAATTTGATGCTGCTGCCGCTGCCGCTGCCGTCGCTGCTGCTGCTGCTGCGGCGGCGGCACATACTTTCCCACAGCTTCCCAGCCGAGCAGCGTGTGATCATCTCGCGGGAGCAGCAGCGGCAGCGGCAGCCGCAGTCGGCGCCGCAGCAGCGGGCGCTCCCTTAGCCAAACAGCCGGAACGACGTCTAAATTAATGACTGTTAAATGAAGATTGTTGCTCCCAGCATTCCAAAGCGTTGTCGCGTCTCTCTCTCTCGCTCGCGCGCACAGGGCACGCCTGCGCAGCTTTGCCTTTGTCTATATTTAAAGCTTGTAAGTTATGTGCACCTTTGATATTGCGCCCCGCTGCAGCACCCCTCGTATACACGACTATATTTAGCGACCCCCCTCGTTTCGAATTTTGATAAACTCCCCTCGATAGCAATCGACATACACACACACATACACACATACATAGTTGCAGCTGTGATAAGTTTGAAATATTTACAGTTTATTTTTCTCGTCTTTCTTTTAGTTTTCTGTGCGCCTGTGTGTGCGTGTGTGTGTGTGTTTTTCAGCGCCTCACTCTCAGCGCCACTAATTGTGTGTGCTATTTATATTAAAAACCAAAAACCGTAAGATCTTGCCCGAATTTAGTCGCTGTCTTTTATTTTTCTTTCTCGTGTTTCTTTCAGGTTAGTTTTTTTTTTCCTCTTCTTCTTTTGTTTGCCTTTGCTTTGCGCGTGTGAAAATATTAAGGCTATGAAAGGTTTGTGTGCGTGTGTGTTTTTTTTTTTTTTGGTGCAATGTGTTAAATGGCAGCAGTTAATTTTGACTTGACACACATCGTAATCAAAATGAAGTATTAAATTTGGCTCAGGGCTTTCAGCCGGGCCAGGCACGTGCGGTGAAAACACAGTGAAATACTCGAGGTATGTATGTGGCATTATATTGTGTAAAACTCAAGGAAAACGAACTACATAAATTGAAATTTATAAAAGTGCTACTTCTCGCTGCCCACCGTCTCCTACCCCTCGCAAGATGCCAACCCGCACCCCCCCCCCCCCCCCCCCCGCGCGCTCTTTGTGTGTCGTCTATCTCTGATTTGACTACGAAACCGGTTTTCGATTTGGTTTGACTGTATTTCATACAAGTGAGATCATTTTGAAAGCTGATTTTGTCAATGAATACCACATTCCACATTCCAATGGTTTTTGTGTGCCCTGCACACAAGCACACGCTCACACACACACACGCTGCTAGAGATTCGTGTGGTGTTACAAAGCTTTGAACTAATGCCGCCGGCGCAGCCTCCAAGTGAAACTGTTGTTGCCGCTGCCACTCTGAAGGTGAGTACAAAAACATTTCGTTTAACTGTGTATAGGTAAGTACACAATGTGACTGGATCTGCAGTTGCGTTCGAGAGAGAGCGAGAGAGAGAGAGAGAGAGGGAGAGCGCCGAGCTTTTGAACAGTGGGTCAAAGCAGCAAACGGCCAACACCGACGCAGACGCCGACGCCAACGCCAACGCCGTAGCTGCGCCAAATGTCGTTTATTATAATTCGTTGTTGTTGTTGTTTTTTTATTTTTTTATTTTCAACTGCGACTGTCAGTCTCAGCTCAAGGTGAGCTGGAGCCGGAGCTGGAGCTGGGGCGCCACAACATTCCAAGCATGCCAGGGCAGCGGCAAACCAAATTCAAATTCAAATCCAAAACCAAATCCAAACAACTTGATGTGTTGGTATTTATGCTTTGTTTGCGCATTACAAAAGGCAGCGATGATAAGCGAAGCCACAGGCGGGGGCAGCCAGATAAGTAAACGACAAACAAATGTGTGTGTATGTTGTCTGCCTGCCTACACACATATTAACATGCCTACAAACACATGCACACACGCATGTGTGTGTGTGTGTGTGTGTGTGCATGGCCAACGTTTTTCATTCATGAAACGCCAATGAGTGCACGCCCCTCGCGTTCGCCGCGCCGATGTTGCCCACGAGTCGAAGCAAAGTGGAGCATGGAAAGGAAAGCTATGCACGTTGGCCCAAAGTCGTGATAAACATATTTACCAATTGATTATTTTCTAACACACTCGCACACACACACACACACACACACAGAGAGACGACACATGCTTTGGGCAGAGCTAATCCAATAGGTGCTAATCAGCATAAATATGCCGTGTGTGGCTGTGAATTTCCGGGCGACTTTCTAAATGCCCCTGACGATCATCGGATCATTGGATCATCGCACCATCACTGACTGTCAAGACTGTCTCAAGCTGCCAAATATTGATAGCAAAACGCCAGCCCAGAAGGTCAAAGACATCTAGTCTCAGCCTCACCAAAGGAACTTACTTTTGGAAGATCTAGAGAAATAACGTATTACGATCTAAGCAAGCCAGACTTTGTTTACATATCAAGAATGATCTAAAGGGAATACCCGAAATTATGCTGGGAATTCAATTATAATGATTTAAAACAACAAAAAAAAATTAATTTTCGTAAAAAACCTTTGAATTATATTAAAAATATATCTATAAAAATAACTTACAATTACACTTAAAGAAAAGATGATATAGACAGTAAGTTTATGATCGAGATGAAGTTCTTCAAATTTCGAGTCGATTCTGTTTTGAAATATATTTTTGGAATTTTGGAGATTTACTTTGCAATATTTCTTGGATTGATTATTGCATTAAAGACTTTCATCGTAATAATAATAATAATAATCATAATTAAAATAATACTATTGCAAATATTAATTGTTATTAAGCAATTCAAATTTTTCTGAGTGTATTAGTATATATTATACAAATCTTTGAAATGAGTTCCTGTTATAGGTTAGAATAGGCTGGCAATGACAATTAACATAAATCAATATATAACAAATTCTATTAGCGCGATAAAATATATAATTTATCTATAATTTTTGCCAAGATTTGATAGATATCAAATAATAATTAATAATTGTGTTTAGTTCATTAGACATATAAATAAATAGTTTTGCTTGACTGCCTTAAATAAAATTAATTAACTGAAAATAATAAAAAAAAATAAAACTTTGGCCACGTTTCGAATCTTTTTGAATCTTATGACTGCAATAAAATATCTAAAAATAGTTTCAACAAACATGCAAAACTTGTAAATATGGCAAACGAATTAGATGGTTGTTGGTAGAAACTTCCCGATGGCACGACGAATTCCCGTCTTTTATGATGGTCGCGTTATTATTTAAAATGCGACACGTATCGGGAGGTGAGTGGCCCAGAGAAAGAAAGAAGCCGCAACAACAACAGCAACAGGCCATGGCTAACATACACACACACACACACACAGAGAGAGAGAGAGACAGACAGCAAACACAGCTAAAGATACAGATACAGATACAGCTACAAGCACAGATACAGATACAGATACAGACAGCGTGCAGACGCGTTGGTAAATGTGTCTCGAAATGAAAACATTTCACAATCCCGGATCCGCATCGGAATGCGTCGGCCGGCAGTGGCGGCCCATAAAGCTTTTGCGAATGCACGCACAGCAACAGCAACAGCAATAGCTAAAGATACAGATACAGATACAGATACAGATACATTTTACAGCTACAGCTACAGATACATTAACAGCTATACACTTGCAGTTGGCCTAAGAGAAAAGATACAACTTTTTAGCCATGGCTATTGTATTTGGCTCTCATTGTTGTTGTTGTGGCAGTTGGCCTTCAATTGGCCACGTTTTGTTTGCAGATGTATCTAGCAGATTGTCGAGCACTCGTATTTATATCCTGTCTGCCGGCAACCCCTTGGCAAGCACACAGCGCACAGACAACTAATTAAATTTTCTATGGCATGAATGCGCTTTTGTCGAGCAGAAGTTGCCCGCAGCTGGAGCCAACGGCCTCGCTGGACTTATTAAGTTGCCATTAAAGGCGGGCAACTACACGGAACTTGTACACTTAGAGAAAAACCATACGGTGTTCGCCAAAAACTGTCAACATGCTGGCATAGATTTCATTCAAAAATTGCTCAAATCAAAACTATAATTTTCAAGTGGATTTTGTCTTAGAAGATTCTGGATTCTCTTTCAACATAAATTGAACCAACAATTTTTATGCTCGAAATAGGCTTAAAGTGTTTCCAATTGCATCTTAAGTATTGTATTCAAAGATATTGATTTGAGGAGTTCTGAAGGAATTTTAATTTCTTAAATTAAATATGAAAAAAAGAAGAAAAACTAGGGTTGAGCTTGTGAATGGACACCCATGAAATATGCTTAAAATGTTCTCAATTGAAGTACTTAGCTTCTTAGCTCAAGTATTGTATTTTAAGAAATTGTTTCAAGGAGTTTTGGAAAGATGCAAAATTTGGTATATTGATATATTTAGCATATTCTGTGTTTGAATATTCATTAAAATATAAAGAATCGAGGAAAAACTCTAGTGTCGAGTTTCAAAATACTTGAAATAAGAAAATATATTTTAATACTAGATATTTCGATATTTCTTAGGCTAAGTATTGTTGTATTTAGAGAACCTATTTAAAGTACTTTTGGGATCTTTATATTTGATTTGGAATATTCTTAGATTAAATATGAAACAGTCTTGATTTCAGGTAAAGAGGATAAGAGCTCTCGGATTGAGTTTGACACTACTTAAAACAAGAAAAAATCTTCTCAATTGCAGCACGCAGTTTCTTTAGTTAATTATACTACTTAAAATTCAATATTTAAGGGAGTTTTGGGCTTTGAAAAAAGTTCTCAGGCTAGTGATTTTTTTTTCGTGTGTGTCTGCTTGACTTGTGAACAACAATGTTTTTGATAGGTTGGTTTTTCTTTGAGTGTACTCGTCGACATGGTAAGGGTCTCTCAGGTAGTCGAACGCGGCGCAGAGGATCTATTCATATTCATAAGCACATTTTCACAGCCATCAATAGCTCGTAAAATGTGTGTGAAAATGGGGTGCCCAAAGAGCCGCCCGGAGCTCTGCGATCGCGATCGCGTTCAGGGTGGCTGCCTCTGTCCCTGCCCCTGTCCCTGTCCCTCGCCCTGGCCCTGGCCCTCGCCCTGGCCCTGGCATTATCTACTGTTGCTGCCTGTAGGAAGCGGCGCACGTGTGCGCCAACGGAGTGGCAATTGGGTATATGGGAACGGGAATGGGAATGGAAATGGGCATGAGTCTGGGCATGGGCATGGGCATAGCTGCGTCTGGCTGTGGTCTGTTGCCAGGCCAAGTTTGTGCGAGCTTTTGTTCTAGATATATATATATATGTGAAATGAGATCATTGCGCACTCTAAGGCCAAACCCCTCAGCCCCCTGGGTTGGGCAGCAAACGCTCTTAAACTTGATGCGCCATTGCGTAAGAAGCGGCGGCTCCTTTTCTCGAGATCTCAGTGCGTAAATGTGTGTGCGTTCGTGTGTGTGCGCACGTGTGTGTGTGTGTGTGTGTGTGTTGCGTGAAACTTAAACTGGAAGTGCCGGCTGGCAACTGGCGCACATGCGCACTCGGTAAGTATCTCAGCATTTGAGCGTATCTCTATAACTGTACTCAGACTGAGACGCGCACTCATACTGGTAAGTGTCCCTCCTAACTCCCAACCCCCCTCCCCTTGTATAATTTATGTACACTCATCGCAGTGTGCGTGTGTATTTCGGCGCTGTTTAGATACTCGTAATTGGCTAATTATATGTATGTATGCACGTTTGCGCTGGCTGCGTTATGAATTTCATTTAACCATATCTTTAATTTAGAAATTGAAAACTTTTGTTCAACCCAAATTGAAGACTGACAGCCCCCAGAGTCCAGAGCCAGAGCCGCAGCCCGACTCTCCTACTCCGACGACTTCGACTCTGAATGCGACAGCGACTCCGTTTCCAATTGCCGTGTCAGTCAGAGACATATGCGGGTAGCCAGCGGGTAGCGTTTTTCATATTTTCACATTAGGCGCTGGGCAAAAAGTGCACGAAATGTAAATTGCTTGATTTGTATGGTCGGTCGCTCCTGCTCCCCTCTCCCCAGTCCCCCTATTCAATCTCTAGCCACGCCTTTGTAAAGTGCGTTGCACATTTGATAAAGATTATGATGGCCCATGTGAAAAGTGCAGCACTTTCACCCAGCTAGGCAGCCAGCGTCGCTTTTCCAGTTCAACTAACATCGAAATCAAATTCAAGTGCCACCCCCTATAGGGGGTGGGGGGGAGGGGGGGGGTATAAGGGTGGTCACTTAAGTGTAGATGCTTTATAAGAAGGGGAAATGACTCCTTTGACTAGAAGCGTACGCAATTGTGCAGGGAAATAAGCAGGCTAGCACTGAGCGACTAGTAGATACCCTGTGCCCAGCTGTGTCAAGAGAAGTTACCCTCTGTACATGTATATATATCTTATATATCTATATATAATCAAAGAGTATCTGAAAATTGCCACTTACCTCATCTGCGCCCATTATACATTTAGCTACATACCAAATTTGGTTGCTCTCACTTCGATAATCCTCGAGCTATGTGGATTGTTCTGTAAAGAAACGAGAATTGTGTTCTGTTTAATCTAGAGGTTTCTGCTTGATTCATGTTTGCCTTGCCCCTTCCACTGTGCGGCCTTTATTCGCTTCAATTGAATAGTTCGGAAGTGCGAGTTTTCTCTAGACACATAATGCAGGTAGATGTCTTAAGGTCGGCCTTTCGTTTGCAGACATAAATGTGTGTACATACTTATGCTCATAACTGTAAGCAGGGCGAGGCACTGTGGGCCAAAGGGAACACGCCTTGGCAAGGTTTCTGAATGGAGTCGGATATGGAAGCAGACGGAGTCAAATATTTCTAAAGCTAATCAATTTATATCAAAGGTATCTTTTGATAAATTCAAATGTTAGAGGACTTTAATTAATTTTTTTTTAGTTACAGTTGAATATGCTACGAAATATGCCCGAGAAGGTATCCAATTTTTTCCATAGTGCACAATTTTGTCTTTCAGCTCTCATCGGACGTCCGTCTTCGTTCCGTTCGCCCGTCTGTCTGGCCGTCGGGTCTGACGTCTGCGTCTGTCTGTGTGACTGTGCAAATTATTGTCGCGCATAAAAAAATATTGCAGTCAGAGTCAGATTCACAGTCGCTCCAAGACGGAAGTTCAACTAACTCATTTCCGGTTATGTGTGTGTATTTGTTTGTGGCGTGTATACATATTTGGCCTGGCCTGGCCTGTGCTGGCCTGTGTTGGCCCAGCATGGCCTGGCCTGATCCGGCGCACACACACGCTGCCCTTGCCCATCCGCCACCCGCAACCCGCCACCCGCCACCCGCCACCTGGCCCAATTCGCATTCATTCATTCATTCAAACACCATTCATATTTCATATATGAACGGTGCCTGAGACGGGCACTGGGCACTCGCTGAGGCACTGGCTCCGGCTACTACACTATGCCATATAACATACAAAAGATACCATATAATGTGCGCTCGCACTCATTCAGGCGGTCAGAGGGGCAGGCAGCAGCAGGCGGCGCATTCATTGAGAATGCTGCGCAAATACATTCTTAATTAAGTTGTAAATGAAACATAAAAAGCTCTAATTACGTCGTAGCGGGCATAGTTTTTCCTTATTTCGACACACACACACACACACACACACACACACACACGAGGCAGAGACACATTTCTAATTTTTTGTATTTAGTACATGCACTTCCGCTTATCACTAAAGATTACTTAAAAGGAATTTGGGTCAACAGCAAACGACACAACAACATAAAAAACAACAACAACAATAAACACACACGCACGCACAGTCAGACAAGGCACTATGAATACCTCTTATGTATGTATGTGCGCTGATTTCGCAGTTGTTGTAGTTTTGCCGTGCCTAATATAAGTATTACAGTGTCTCAAAAGAGGACACGCAGGCAGTTGATAAAATGTGATAATTACAGGGCAAAACTCCAAAAACTGTTTGAAAATTGCATACAAATTGTCAAACATGCATCATAAGCGCTTACACACACTGGATTTCAGTGTTGTCTAATTTAATCTAATTTGACACTTACCGAAAGCATTGAACATATCGAAAATGAGATTGTTGCCAGTTAATAAAATTCAGTTAAATAACGATTGAAAAATAGATGGTGTTGCACGCTAAGTGCGCCCTCTTTCGTCCAGCTGCAACCAATTGCGGCACAGTTAGATAGCACAGTTGACACAAAACTGTGTTATACGCGGGTTTTGAAATAGGATAATCCACAAAGGCGCTAGGTGGCGCAAATAAAATATGTTATTCAGCGTTGCCAAGCTAACAAAGAAAGCAACCCACGAAAACGAGAGGCTGCACCACCTATGTTTCGATTGTTGCTTAAACAAATTCGTTGTGCTTGACAATAGAATTTCGATAAGTTACAAAGTCTATTTTAAATTCGATAAATGCGCTAAAAAAGGACCTTAAATATTTAATTTCATTTACAAATTTCCTACGAGTCTGCCGAAACTTAACTGATTTTTGTAAATTGTACCCTCAAATATCCCATAGATTAATTCTAGATTCTAGATTAATTGTGCATCAAAATCTGGCAACGCTATTTTTGGACGAAATTCATGTAAAAACGGTACCCTCAAATATCCATTATAGACATAGGTCAAAATTTCCCAACCCCATAACTCGGCCAAAACTCAACTGATTTTCGTAGGGTTTGGATTTTTGTCAATGGTTTGGCCTCTAGATTAATTGTGCATCAAAATCTGGCAACGCTATTTTTGGTCGAAATTCATGTAAAAACGGTACCCTCAAATATCCCATATAGACATAGGTCAAAACTTCCCGCCCCCGTAAGTCGGCCAAAACTTAACCGATTTTCGTAAGATTTGGATGTTAGTCAATGATTTGGCCTCTAGATTAATTGTGCATCAAAATCTGGCAACGCTATTTTTGGTCGAAATTCATGTAAACACGGCACCCTCAAATATCCCATATAGACATAGGTCAAAACTTCCCGCCCCCATAACTCGGCCAAAACTCAACCGATTTTGCTGAGGTTTGGATTTTTGTCAATGGTTTGGCCTCTAGAATAATTGTGCATCAAAATCTGGAAACGCTATTTTTGGTCGAAATTCATGTAAAAAAAGTACCCTCAAATATCCCATATGGACATAGGTCAAAACTTCCCGCCCCCATAACTCGGCCAAAACTCAACCGATTTTTGTAAGGTTTGGATTTTTGTCAATGGTTTGGCCTCTAGAATAATTGTGCATCAAAATCTGGAAGCGCTATATTTGGTCCAAATTCATGTAAACACGGTACCCTCAAATATCCCATATGGACATAGGTCAAAACTTCCCGCCCCCATAACTCGGCCAAAACTCAACCGATTTTGCTGAGGTTTGGATTTTTGTTCATGGTTTGGCCTCTAGATTAATTGTGTATCAAAATCTGGCAACGCTAATTTTGGTCGAAATTCATGTAAGCACGGTACCCTCAAATATCCCATATGGACATAGGTCAAAACTTCCCGCCCCCCTAACTCGACCAAAACTCAACCGATTTTGCTGAGGTTTGGATTTTTGTTCATGGTTTGGCCTCTAGAATAATTGTGCATCAAAATCTGGCAACGCTATTTTTGGTCGAAATTCATGTAAACAAGGTACCCTCAAATATCCCATATGGACATAGGTCAAAACTTCCCGCCCCCATAACTCGGCCAAAACTCAACCGATTTTGCTGAGGTTTGGATTTTTGTTCATGGTTTAGCCTCTAGAATAATTGTGCATCAAAATCTGGCAACGCTAATTTTGGTCGAAATTCATGTAAACACGGTACCCTCAAATATCCCATATGGACATAGGTCAAAACTTCCCGCCCCCATAACTCGGCCAAAACTCAACCGATTTTGCTGAGGTTTGGATTTTTGTTCATGGTTTGGCCTCTAGAATAATTGTGCATCAAAATCTGGCAACGCTATTTTTGGTCGAAATTCATGTAAAAAAAGTATCCTCATATATCCCATATGGACATAGGTCAAAACTTCCCGCCCCCATAAGTCGGCCAAAACTCAACCGATTTTCTTGCGGTTTGGATTTTTGTTCATGGTTTGGCCTCTAAATTAATTGTGCATCAAAATCTGGCAACGGTAATTTTGGTCGAAATTCATGTAAAAACGGTACCCTCAAATATCCCATATAGGTAGACATAGGTCAAAACTTGCCGCCCCCATAAGTCGGCCAAAACTCAACCGATTTTCTTGCGGTTTGGATTTTTGTTCATGGTTTGGCCTCTAGAATAATTGTGCATCAAAATCTGGCAACGCTAATTTTGGTCGAAATTCATGTAAACAAGGTACCCTCAAATATCCCATATGGACATAGGTCAAAACTTCCCGCCCCCATAACTCGGCCAAAACTCAACCGATTTTGCTGAGGTTTGCATTTTTGTTCATGGTTTAGCCTCTAGCATAATTGTGCATCAAAATCTGGCAACGCTAATTTTGGTCGAAATTCATGTTAACACGGTACCCTCAAATATCCCATATGGACATAGGTCAAAACTTCCCGCCCCCATAACTCGGCCAAAACTCAACCGATTTTGCTGAGGTTTGGATTTTTGTTCATGGTTTGGCCTCAAGAATAATTGTGCATCAAAATCTGGCAACGCTATTTTTGGTCGAAATTCATGTAAAATAAGTATCCTCAAATATCCCATATGGACATAGGTCAAAACTTCCCGCCCCCATAAGTCGGCCAAAACCCAACCGATTTTCTTAAGGTTTGGATTTTTGTTCATGGTTTGGCCTCTAGATTAATTGTGCATCAAAATCTGGCAACGGTAATTTTGGTCGAAATTCATGTAAAAACGGTACCCTCAAATATCCCATATAGACATAGGTCAAAACTTCCCGCCCCCATAAGTCGGCCAAAACTCAACCGATTTTCTTGCGGCTTGGATTTTTGTTCATGGTTTGGCCTCTAGATTAATTGTGCATCAAAATCTGGCAACGTTAATTTTGGTCGAAATTCATGTAAACACGGTACCCTCAAATATCCCATATGGACATAGGTCAAAACTTCCCGCCCCCATAACTCGGCCAAAACTCAACCGATTTTGCTGAGGTTTGGATTTTTGTTCATGGTTTGGCCTCTAGAATAATTGTGCATCAAAATCTGGCAACGCTATTTTTGGTCGAAATTCATGTAAAAAAAGTATCCTCATATATCCCATATGGACATAGGTCAAAACTTCCCGCCCCCATAAGTCGGCCAAAACTCAACCGATTTTCTTAAGGTTTGGATTTTTGTTCATGGTTTGGCCTCTAAATTAATTGTGCATCAAAATCTGGCAACGGTAATTTTGGTCGAAATTCATGTAAAAACGGTACCCTCAAATATCCCATATAGGTAGACATAGGTCAAAACTTGCCGCCCCCATAAGTCGGCCAAAACTCAACCGATTTTCTTGCGGTTTGGATTTTTGTTCATGGTTTGGCCTCTAGAATAATTGTGCATCAAAATCTGGCAACGCTAATTTTGGTCGAAATTCATGTAAACAAGGTACCCTCAAATATCCCATATGGACATAGGTCAAAACTTCCCGCCCCCATAACTCGGCCAAAACTCAACCGATTTTGCTGAGGTTTGCATTTTTGTTCATGGTTTAGCCTCTAGCATAATTGTGCATCAAAATCTGGCAACGCTAATTTTGGTCGAAATTCATGTTAACACGGTACCCTCAAATATCCCATATGGACATAGGTCAAAACTTCCCGCCCCCATAACTCGGCCAAAACTCAACCGATTTTGCTGAGGTTTGGATTTTTGTTCATGGTTTGGCCTCAAGAATAATTGTGCATCAAAATCTGGCAACGCTATTTTTGGTCGAAATTCATGTAAAATAAGTATCCTCAAATATCCCATATGGACATAGGTCAAAACTTCCCGCCCCCATAAGTCGGCCAAAACCCAACCGATTTTCTTAAGGTTTGGATTTTTGTTCATGGTTTGGCCTCTAGATTAATTGTGCATCAAAATCTGGCAACGGTAATTTTGGTCGAAATTCATGTAAAAACGGTACCCTCAAATATCCCATATAGACATAGGTCAAAACTTCCCGCCCCCATAAGTCGGCCAAAACTCAACCGATTTTCTTGCGGCTTGGATTTTTGTTCATGGTTTGGCCTCTAGATTAATTGTGCATCAAAATCTGGCAACGTTAATTTTGGTCGAAATTCATGTAAACACGGTACCCTCAAATATCCCATATGGACATAGGTCAAAACTTCCCGCCCCCATAACTCGGCCAAAACTCAACCGATTTTGCTGAGGTTTGGATTTTTGTTCATGGTTTGGCCTCTAGAATAATTGTGCATCAAAATCTGGCAACGCTATTTTTGGTCGAAATTCATGTAAAAAAAGTATCCTCATATATCCCATATGGACATAGGTCAAAACTTCCCGCCCCCATAAGTCGGCCAAAACTCAACCGATTTTCTTAAGGTTTGGATTTTTGTTCATGGTTTGGCCTCAAGATAAATTGTGCATCAAAATCTGGCAACGCTATTTTTGGTCGAAATTCATGTAAACACGGTACCCTCAAATATCCCATATAGACATAGGTCAAAACTTCCCGCCCCCATAAGTCGGCCAAAACTCAACCGATTTTCTTGCGGTTTGGATTTTTGTTCATGGTTTGGCCTCTAGATTAATTGTGCATCAAAATCTGGCAACGCTAATTTTGGTCGAAATTCATGTAAACACGGTACCCTCAAATATCCCATATGGACATAGGTCAAAACTTCCCGCCCCCATAACTCGGCCAAAACTCAACCGATTTTGCTGAGGTTTGGATTTTTGTTCATGGTTTGGCCTCTAGATTAATTGTGCATCAAAATCTGGCAACGTTAATTTTGGTCGAAATTCATGTAAACACGGTACCCTCAAATATCCCATATAGACATAGGTCAAAACTTCCCGCCCCCATAAGTCGGCCAAAACTCAACCGATTTTCTTGCGGTTTGGATTTTTGTTCATGGTTTGGCCTCTAGATTAATTGTGCATCAAAATCTGGCAACGCTATTTTTGGTCGAAATTCATGTAAAAAAAGTATCCTCATATATCCCATATGGACATAGGTCAAAACTTCCCGCCCCCATAAGTCGGCCAAAACTCAACCGATTTTCTTAAGGTTTGGATTTTTGTTCATGGTTTGGCCTCAAGATAAATTGTGCATCAAAATCTGGCAACGCTATTTTTGGTCGAAATTCATGTAAACACGGTACCCTCAAATATCCCATATGGACATAGGTCAAAACTTCCCGCCCCCATAACTCGGCCAAAACTCAACCGATTTTGCTGAGGTTTGGATTTTTGTTCATGGTTTGGCCTCTAGAATAATTGTGCATCAAAATCTGGCAACGCTATTTTTGGTCGAAATTCAGGTAAAATAAGTATCCTCAAATATCCCATATGGACATAGGTCAAAACTTCCCGCCCCCATAACTCGGCCAAAACTCAACCGATTTTCCTGAGGTTTGGATTTTTGTCAATGGTTTGGCCTCTAGAATAATTGTGCATCAAAATCTGGAAACGCTATTTTTGGTCGAAATTCATGTAAAAAAAGTACCCTCAAATATCCCATATGGACATAGGTCAAAACTTCCCGCCCCCATAACTCGGCCAAAACTCAACCGATTTTCATGAGGTTTGGATTTTTGTTCATGGTTTGGCCTCTAGATTAATTGTGCATCAAAATCTGGCAACGTTAATTTTGGTCGAAATTCATGTAAACACGGTACCCTCAAATATCCCATATGGACATAGGTCAAAACTTCCCGCCCCCATAACTCGGCCGAAACTCAACCGATTTTGCTGAGGTTTGGATTTTTGTTCATGGTTTAGCCTCTAGAATAATTGTGCATCAAAATCTGGCAACGCTAATTTTGGTCGAAATTCATGTAAACACGGTACCCTCAAATATCCCATATGGACATAGGTCAAAACTTCCCGCCCCCATAACTCGGCCAAAACTCAACCGATTTTGCTGAGGTTTGGATTTTTGTTCATGGTTTGGCCTCTAGAATAATTGTGCATCAAAATCTGGCAACGCTATTTTTGGTCGAAATTCATGTAAAATAAGTATCCTCAAATATCCCATATGGACATAGGTCAAAACTTCCCGCCCCCATAACTCGGCCAAAACTCAACCGATTTTCCTGAGGTTTGGATTTTTGTCAATGGTTTGGCCTCTAGAATAATTGTGCATCAAAATCTGGAAACGCTATTTTTGGTCGAAATTCATGTAAACACGGTACCCTCAAATATCCCATATGGACATAGGTCAAAACTTCCCGCCCCCATAACTCGGCCAAAACTCAACCGATTTTGCTGAGGTTTGGATTTTTGTTCATGGTTTAGCCTCTAGAATAATTGTGCATCAAAATCTGGCAACGCTATTTTTGGTCGAAATTCATGTAAACACGGTACCCTCAAATATCCCATATGGACATAGGTCAAAACTTCCCGCCCCCATAACTCGGCCAAAACTCAACCGATTTTGCTGAGGTTTGGATTTTTGTTCATGGTTTGGCCTCTAGAATAATTGTGCATCAAAATCTGGCAACGCTATTTTTGGTCGAAATTCAGGTAAAATAAGTATCCTCAAATATCCCATATGGACATAGGTCAAAACTTCCCGCCCCCATAACTCGGCCAAAACTCAACCGATTTTGCTGAGGTTTGGATTTTTGTTCATGGTTTAGCCTCTAGAATAATTGTGCATCAAAATCTGGCAACGCTAATTTTGGTCGAAATTCATGTAAACACGGTACCCTCAAATATCACATATGGACATAGGTCAAAACTTCCCGCCCCCATAACTCGGCCAAAACTCAACCGATTTTGCTGAGGTTTGGATTTTTGTTCATGGTTTGGCCTCTAGAATAATTGTGCATCAAAATCTGGCAACGCTATTTTTGGTCGAAATTCATGTAAATAAGTATCCTCAAATATCCCATATGGACATAGGTCAAAACTTCCCGCCCCCATAACTCGGCCAAAACTCAACCGATTTTCCTGAGGTTTGGATTTTTGTCAATGGTTTGGCCTCTAGAATAATTGTGCATCAAAATCTGGAAACGCTATTTTTGGTCGAAATTCATGTAAACACGGTACCCTCAAATATCCCATATGGACATAGGTCAAAACTTCCCGCCCCCATAACTCGGCCAAAACTCAACCGATTTTGCTGAGGTTTGGATTTTTGTTCATGGTTTAGCCTCTAGAATAATTGTGCATCAAAATCTGGCAACGCTATTTTTGGTCGAAATTTATGTAAAATAAGTATCCTCAAATATCCCATATGGACATAGGTCAAAACTTCCCGCCCCCATAACTCGGCCAAAACTCAACCGATTTTCCTGAGGTTTGGATTTTTGTTCATGGTTTGGCCTCTAGATTAATTGTGCATCAAAATCTGGCAAGGGTATTTTTGGTCGAAATTCATGTAAATTCGGTACACTCAAATATCCCATATAGACATAGGTCAAAACTTCCCGCCTCCATAAGTCGGCCAAAACTCAACCGATTTTCGTAAGGTGTGGATTTTTGTCAATGGTTTGGCCTCTAGATTAATTGTGCATCAAAACCTAGCAACGGTATTTTTGGTCGAAGTTCTTGTAAAAACGGTACCGTCAAATATACCACATAGACATAGGTCAAAACATCCCCCCCCCCCATAACTCGGCCAAAACTCAACCGATTTTCTTAAGGTTTGGATTTTTGTTCATGGTTTGACCTCTAGAATAATTGTGCATCAAAATCTGGCAACGCTATTTTTGGTCGAAATCCATGTAAAAACGGTACCCTCAAATATCCCATATGGACATAGGTCAAAACTTCCCGCCCCCATAACTCGGCCAAAACTCAACCGATTTTCTTAAGGTTTGGATTTTTGTTCATGGTTTGACCTCTAGAATAATTGTGCATCATAATCTGGCAACGCAATTTTTGGTCGAAATCCATGTAAAAACGGTACCCTCAAATATCCCATATGGACATAGGTCAAAACTTCCCGCCCCCATAACTCGGCCAAAACTCAACCGATTTTCTTAAGGTTTGGATTTTTGTTCATGGTTTGACCTCTAGAATAATTGTGCATCATAATCTGGCAACGCTATTTTTGGTCGAAATTCATGTAAACACGGTACCCTCAAATATCCCATATGGACATAGGTCAAAACTTCCCGCCCCCATAACTCGGCCAAAACTCAACCGATTTTTGTAAGGTTTGGATTTTTGTCAATGGTTTGGCCTCTAGATTAATTGTGCATCAACACTATTTTTGGACGAAATTCATGTAAAAACGATACCGTTAAATAATATTTATATAGTGCCCGAGATTTCATGCTTTAAGTTAGAACGGCGCGATTCTGCAGGAGAGAATATAATCTTAGCACAACTAGATTAATTTCCATTTACATTAATCGAATCTAACGAACCATTTCATAAGTTCGACTTAGCCTGGCGCTTAATTTGCTGATTTTGCGCTCAGTTTCCATTTTATTTCAAAAAGAATCTCATTGCCCAAAAAAGGAACCAACATTTGCAGCTTTACAAACAAGGAACCTCCCTACGGTCCATTTTTCAGCAGTCTTTGTTTCCGGTTTTGCGACAGTTTTCGCAGTTAAGAGGATTATTCTCCGGCTCGTCTCTTGTTGTTTTTGTTTTTCTAATTCTGTCACCGTCTGTGCCAATTTATTGAAAATTTCCAATTTTTTGCAAATTCGCATAGTTTTTTTTTGTGCATTTTTCCATTATTTGTTGGACCCTTTTTTTTTGTATTTTTTTTAGACATTTTTCACCCAATTTTTCTGCTGGGGTTCGCGTTGTCTAATCCGGTTTGGACTACGGCTACGGCTGCTGGTCGGATTGACACTGACCCGCGCGTGTCGTGCGTTGGGTCGGGGTCGGGGTCGGCGGCGGGGTTGGCTGCGCTGCTTAATGGGTTCAGTTAATGTGTCACAACCCTTCACCCCACCCCTGTACCCCTTCCACTAGATTAGTTTCACGAAGAAAAACCCGAAAAAAAAACGTAAAAATTTATTTAATTTTCCTTATTTTTGTTGTGCTCAAAAATTGGCAAAAATGTAATTTATGAATTTCGCATTGTCCTGTGACAGTTGCCGCTGATCCTTTATTTACACAATGCGCGGCGGCATTTGGCTGACCCTTTTTACCCCCGTAACCCTCAACCTTTTGCTGCTGCCTGCTTCTCTCTTATTTTTTGCGTAAAATGTGCAAGAAAAACTTTTGACAATTTTTTCAACGTGCCTGGAAAATTCGCATTATGCGCAGCAAATTGCAACTTTTGCCGTGCCAGCGAGGGGCTAAAAGGGTTACAACCCTTGCCACACAGATCAATGCATATGCAAGGCTCAAAAGTAATTTGGTGACCCTGCGATTTTGTGATTTTGGGCCAAAAAATTGGGCGAGAGAAAGTAGATGAAAATTTTACACATTTTCAATGAAAAGTGCTGGAAAAATGGTGCACAATTGATTTATGCCCGAGCTGCAACCCTTTCGGCAAGACCTTTACAGCTGGCCCCGTCAGATGCGTTCACGTTCAATTGCGACCATAAAACTTGCCCCTGCCAAGCCTAACCCTCATCCATTTCCGATATTTTGGAGCATGTGACAGTCGCAAGCGTCGCACGCGTTTCGATTTCTATTTCTATTTTCAATTTCAATTTCAGTTTTGAAAAGCAGCTGCCAGATCGGACAATGCAAGACAGAGACAGGGAGTGAGAGCGAGAGAGCGAGAGAGAGAGAGAGAGGTGTGCGATTAAGGGGAATTTTAAAAATACAAAGCAAGCCACACTCTCATCTATCTACAACCACACACACACACTCACAGACACACACATGCATTTGTATCTGTATCTTTTTTATGTGTTTACATATTCGATTTCTTGATATTATTGGCGCGTGTGTTTGTCCACGGGGCTCAGGGCGTCCACTGCGGGATCGGGTTGCGACATTTCCCATAAAAAGATAAGAAAAACTCTTGTTTTTTTTTTATATTTTTCTATATTTTTTTGGTGTTACAGTTGACGCTTCTTTATGGCCAGTTTTTGTTGGGGTTGGTTGTGTAATTTATGACTTTTCAATGAAGGCACGTGTCAAGGCAAATGCTCACACTTTGACGGGCAGGCAAAATATATATGCCGGTCTATGGGTGTTTACTCAAAAGTTATTGATTGCATTTTTGAGTAACTTTGTAGACTATAAAGTATTTCAGTGCAATTGATTGCCTCTCTATACTAAGGCCTATTTGCAATGCCTTCATTTTTAGGCAAATCAATCTTTAATTACGATTTAAGATTTAATTGTAATATTTTTGTAGTTATAGAAAATGGAAATGATTCCATATGCATGTTACATAAATTTGCACAAAACCAATCTAAACCTTATCCATTTTCAATTGGTTCAGGGTATAAATTTGGCTTAAAATTAGAAATATTTTGAAGAGAGCCTATTCCAAAGTATACTTGGCTTTGGGCCCTGAACTGAATTTTGAATGTGACATAATTTTAACCAAAATTTGATTTCACTTGGAAAACAATGCTAGGAAGCCAAACTCAAAGGCAGGAAGCTGACTTGAAATGTGCCGGCTGCTTTAATTCTCATACAGTATATATATAGTATATTGTCTATATAGTCAAGTCCGTCGCTCTGTCTGTCTATTTCTGTGTAAGCCTGTGTACCTCATTCTAAAAGTAGCTCATAGAAACTGTCAAAGAACTCGGCTGTTAACTACCTACGTCTAGGTCTGCCGGATTAAAGCATTATAATATTGATTGGAAATTGAGACAATGTAAAAGAGAAACCAATTATAATGAGATTGTAGGGATATCTGCGATACGCCGAAGATTTAAATACCCTTTTAGATATTTGTATATAACGCGTGTTTCTGATTTAATGAAAGGTAAAACTGATCTAGTCTGGCAAAAGACATTATATCTTAAATATGTCCTACATAAATTTTTGTTTAACAGTATTCTTTCGATGCTTGCGTGGACATTTTCAAGTTTAACAAATATTTTGGCTCTGGAAGCAGATAAAATCGAAGAAATGCTCAAGGCTGTCATTGAAAGCGTGCAAGCAGGTCTTGAAAGCTAATAGATATGTGTGCATGTGTGTGTGTGTGTGTGTGTGTGTGTGTTGAAGTATCTGCGCAAATACATTTCAGTTTTGCTGTTGCTTTCCGTTATTGATGCGCTGCTGCTGTTTGTCATCCACAGCCAGGAGATAAAAATAAAAGTCTGCAGTGGCTAAAAGGGCATGAGAGCGGGCGCGGCGGGGCGAAAGGGGAGCGGTGTTGGGCCAGTTGGTCATCGTCTGATTGTTTGTATCGCCCCCTTTTTTTTTTACTTATTTAATATAAACTCGACACACATACACACACACACACGTCTCTATATACGCACACAGGCACAGTCATAAGCGGCTTACGCACTTCATGGCCCGTGTCTGTGTGTGTGCGTGCGCACGTGTGTGTGTGTGTCCGTGTGATAGTGCATGAAATTTATTGGCGCATTGGGGGCGCCACACTTTCGAGTTTTTGTGTCGCACTTGTATGAGTAAGAGGGGGGTTAGGATGCGGCTAGGGGGCGGGGCCGTGTCTTAGGCTGTTGCTGTCAAGTTGCGTCGCTTCTTTTGCTTTGGGGCCCAGTGCGAGGCTTTTATAATTTTATGCCATTTCTTTCAATATTTATTTTGTTATTATGTTTTTGTAATGAGTCCTTGTTGCTGTTGTTGTTGTCAACAGCAGCGTACAACAGCAACAACGTCGACGAAATTAGGACAAAACTGTTGGATGATGACGTTCAAATTGGAAAAAATTGTATACATAGATTGTAGCTCGTGTGTGTGTGTGTGTGTGTCTGTATTGCCGCCTCTGCGCGCGTGTGTGTGTGTGTGTGTGTATTGCCATGGAAAATTCCGACTGGCACATAAATTAATTAATTTTGTTTTTGCCATGGGCTTTAGCATTTTGTTTTTTTTTTTTTTCTGTTACGCTCACGATTTTTCTATCGAAATTTTATTGCTGGCATTGAAATTGGAACTACTTACGAGCGAGCGCTGTAACAGGAGAGGGAAGCGGGGAGAGGAGAACGGTGGGGGGGGGGGGTGAGGGGGCGACGTCTGTTTGTTACAGTTAAAACTTGTGTTTATTGATTTTGTGTGCTCATAAATTGAGCCTAGACTAAGTTTTATAATACAACATGAAGTGTAACAAAAAGTGTAGCATACTTTTCAGCTGCTGCTCAGGCGGCAGCTTTCCACGCACACAGACGCACACGTGTGTGCTGTTTACGGTTGCCAACTTGTACTTTGTGTATTTAGCTGTCCGTATATATGTACAGATATAGGCTATTTATATTTTTGTCACTTGGCTCGACTCCAGAGCGTATTTGTGGCAGCTTCTTGAGCATTTGATTTTCACATGACTATTTCTCTGTAGATATGCTGTATACTATGTCTGTGTAGTTGCGATTGATTTGGGCACATTTTAATTAATTGAAGCTCATATTTATGGCTATAAATAATTTGTCAGTGGCCCAGGCGCTCAACTTTAATTTGAAAAGCGATAAATAAGCAAGGCAGCCGCATGCGAGCTGCTATAGCAAAAACTACAATAACTACGCACACACACACACACATGGACACACACACGCATGCCGTAAAATAAAACACAAATGAAAGTGAAAAGAAAGTAAGGAAAGCATCTACAACAACAACAACTGCAAAAAGTGCTGAACGCAGAAAAGTACAAATTGCCCACAAAATATAAAAGCGAAGGCCCAAAGGAAACCTAAGACCCCACTCCGAGTCCTTAAACCCCAGCCCCCAGTGCTCGAGCGAAAGCCAACAAGAAGGAGGCAAAAAAAAAGTTCAATTTACTACTTTTCACTTTAGCATCCGCCGCGTCGCCCGCTGCCTAATACGAGACACACGCACCCAAAAGGCAACAACAACAACAACCACAACAACAACAAAGAAGACGGCAACTACTTCTATGGACACCCTCGTCTCTGAGGGCGACGGCGTCATGCGCCTGAAATTGGAGAAGCTGCCTTAGAGCAGCAGCACAGCAGCAGCTGGAGAAGTAGCACAGCATCCTTGAGCACATTCTCGCACTGGAACCCCGCCTCCTACTTACCTCGCACCGAAAAGTTTTTGCCTTTCGCCTTTGCGTTAAATTTTTCTTTTTATTTTGGAATTTTTCGATAGCCGCACCGTATCGCTCACACACGCACACATACGCAGATACTCACATGATTGTGTACGCACGGCTGTAGCTAGCTCATGCACACGCACTCACTCACACACACACGCACACACATACACACACTCATGCATAAGTGGAGGCGAGCACAAGCTACTCATTATGCTCAGCCTCATAAAGGGAGCTGGGCACATTAGCGCTATTGTAGCTTATGTGACACGATCACGGAAATGAATCGGGCTGTGTAACAAGTTATTGGTAATATAATTTATAGAATATATATAGGTAATTAATGAAAGAGAGAAAGTAGCTTAAGTAACATTACCTATAATACTTAAGATATCCAAAGCGATCGCATAATTCATATGAATATAAATAATGCACATAAATATATATACTTACATACCTTTAATTCCTTGAGTACAAACAGCACGTCCTTCATTTATATCCTGCAAAGCGAATTGCACACAAATGAGCTAGAAAAAGTTATGTATTAAGAGTATACACTATCAATATATAAAAAGAAATATAAATAATAATATATGCACATATATTTATATTTTTAAAGAATAAATCCTTTTGGGCCCAAATATAGCATATACCATATTTTGGTAGATGCCAATTTGGGGGAGGGATCAAATATAGCCCGCATTTTGTTTATGAAAATATTTACGATTTGCAATATTTTCAGCACAACGGGCAATTGTTGCTTAAAAACTGACTTGTTTTATTAAATGTGAATATGAGAAGAATCGTAAATCGAACCAAAGAAATCCATTTTGTGAGTCTTAAGTACAATTTCTCTATCTCTTCTTCTACATTTTAGGGTAACTAATAGTCGACTTAAAACTTCTCGCATGCTAGCTTCTTTTTGTTTAAGGTCAAGCCAGAATAAAATAAAATGAAAGTTTTCTACTTCTCCTACTTTTTTTTCTCTCGTTATTTTGATGAAAATTACAATTTTCCTCTTATTTTTCTCTCAACTTTCATACAAAATGTGCTGCCATCTTGTTGCTTGCTTCCTGCCTACTTCTTCTTCTACTCCGCCTGCTGCTCCCCTCCATTTCTCCTCCCCATCCCATTACCTCAGCTGCTGCTGCGTAACCATACATGTAGATAGGCTGTTGCGTGTGTGTGTGTTGCTCGGGGCAGTTTTCTGCTTGGCTTTGGCCTACAATCATCAACGCCCTACCCACTATGTGTGTGTGTGTGTGCGTGTGTGGGTGTGTGTGTATCCAATTGAAGGGGAAAATAGAGAAAAAAAATCTCAAAACGCAACAAACTGAACAAAATCCCAGTTTAGTTTGATGGCTTTGGTTCGGTTTCTCGTGCGTTTGGATAGCTGCCAAAGCAGATTGGAAAGTGAAAGTTGTGCCCAGCCGTACTTAATAAAATGCTGACGCTTCTGCTTCTTCTTCTATCTACCTGTAATCATATTCCGCATGCAATGCCTTACATACATAGCTAAGATTGAAAGTATTATACGAAATGTATATTGAGCAGACTGCAGGAGGAGTGAGGCAATGTCAACCCGAAGACTTTAGATATAGGCGGCATACGTAATATATCTCGAACAGGCACATACAGATAAAGCTTATGGTTACCTTTAGCAACAGCTAAAAAAAGTTGGGTATCTTGTTTAACAAGCTAGGTTTTCTTTAACAAATATATTTCTTTCCCCTTGTTTGCTTCCATTCTGTCAATTTTTTCTAGTTTATTGAAAATAAATTGAGTCTATTCGAATTTTGCTTTCATTCTGATTAAGCTTTTGTTAAGCTTTAAGTCTAGCCATTATTATGTTTTAAGTACTTAGCTTGACACTTATTTTCTTAACCAATAATAAAAAAAAATGTCACAAACTCTGACACAAGAACTTAAACTAGATTGCAAAGAAATAGATAGGCAAGAAAAATTACTCTCAGTATTTGCATGCTTAACGCTTATAATTCTCAGTTGGTTTAAGCGCTGCTTTAAACGAAAAGCTAGCTTGAACTAATAGACGATTGTCTAAGCTTTCGCTTATTTATTTATTTTTCTTGAAAAGCTTTTCGTTTCATCAGCTACATATATGGCTTTTTGAAATCGTTCAAAAGTTAAAAAAAACCTCAAAAAAATTTGTATTTATTCATTTTTTTTTAATGAAATTTTTATTTCATAAAAAGTGAAAGAGACAACGGGAAGATGAACAGCTTGGGTCAGCTGAAGCGTTGCCTGCAGCGCCGCTATCGAACTGTGGCCTCGGCCATTGTATTTGTTGCGCTGCTCACGTTCTTCCTGGAGCAGAGCTACGTGGGCCAGCAGCGGGATCTGCTGTACTGGCGGGAAATGGTGCTGCACATCAGCCATCAGCCGTGTCTGTTGTGCTGCCTGACCGCAACGGTGCTCTGCCCGCTGCTGATAATGTTGCTGATCCAACAGCGACTGATCCAGAGCATAGAGTACACGGTGGCCAAGCTGATGCGCCTGTATCGTCGGCGCAAGTTTGCCGACTTCATTGTGCGCCGGCTGCTCCTGCAGCTGGAGCTGGCCATGCAGCGCATGCCAGGGCAATTGGAGGCACAGCAGCTGCTGGACGATCCGATAACAAGGCGACGCTATCAGCTGGCCAGCGAAGCAGCCCATCGGGCGGTGGACATCTTTAGGCGTGACGCGGCCGCTCTGCTGTTCCAGGGCTATCGACTGTACCCCGAGGACACCACCTATGTGCTGCGGGAGGAGGAGCTGGTGCTGCTGCACGGCGGCTATGGCCAGATTGAGTTGCACGTCAACAGCCAGGTGCTGCGGCGTCTGCTCTATCCGCAGGGCAAGAGCCTGGCATAGTTTATACAAAATTTCTTGTTTGTCGCGTTTTCATTTCCCTTCTAATCTATCTATATATATATATATATACTTCTATATATTTTTAGTTATCACGTAAATAAATTTTGTTTAAAACTTATTGCCGTTTGCGTTCTTAAAACTCATTAGTGCAACTTTTGCAGCTCGCTCCGCAACCCCCCGGCTCTTGCTGCTTCGCGCTTTGCCCCGCTTAGTGCGTGTCATTCGCGTCATTTATTTAAATTGCCACATTTCGGACTTAATGTGCTTATGCCGCCGAAATAAAACCTAAAATTTCCACCCTCTGTGGAAAATGAATAAAAACGTAAAGGTAAGAAGGTGAGGCACGCCGTAGATTGAATACCCTTGCTGACATTTGCCTGACGATTTTGCAGCTATGTGAAAATAGTGAGGCTATTAAGTGCTGATTTTTTTTTTAAATATCTTGGAAAACAAAGCACCTATCGACCGATCGTTCCCATTGCAGCTATATGATATAGTAGGTCCAATCTGACATATGCAAAGTCTCTAGGCAATAGCCTTAAAACTGGGAGAGTTGTCCGCATAGAAACTGATGGACTAACCCACAGACGGACAGACATATATATACCGACTCGGCGGTTGATGCTGATTCAGAATATATATACTCAATGGGCTCGGCGATGTCTCCTTCCATGCGTTACATATTGCACGACGAAACTATATGATGCAGTCTACAAGGGTATAAAATAGTAACTAAAATATATTTTTTCTCGAACAAAAATCCATAATAAGTTAAATTATTAAAGTTTGTTGTTGTTGTAGTTGTTGTTGTTGGCTGCCTGGCGTGCTCTGTGGGTTTTTGACACGACGACCTAAGGACTAGCGCGCATTTGCGGCGCGACGAACCAATCTAATTGCATTTATAGACTATTAGATACCCTGTCAGATACCATACTAAGCCTCTGCACACGCCAGTCTGGGCATCGAACCAGCATCTTCTTTTAAGTGGGTTAACTCCAACAATTTATCTTACGAGAATAGGATATATCAAAAACTCGCTAAACTTAGGCTCCTAAAAGAACTGTCTGGACTGGTGCTCTGCTAAGATATTACTGCATTCACACGCTTAAAGTTCGAACCAGCATTTTTGCTGCTTTTTCAGCTGGTTTAGTTGACTTAATTATTAACTGGGCATTGTAAAGTGTTTGTGTAAGACCCAATTCTTAGCAATTAATAAACGCACCTTCACGTCATGCATACCCAATGACCAGTTGTGTACAGGGCACAGCAGCGACGACATTCGAAAATGGTGCCAAAGCATATGGTGACAAAATTGTTGCCGTTGTTTGTGTTCGGCGCCGCTTGTCGCCTGCCTCCGCCTGCACAATTTAATTGAGAGTCCAAATTATATACACAAACATACAAGAACATGGAGTATATAGAGCATATTTGATTGGGTCTGAACGCCGCAGCACTTATGTATTTTCGGCTGTTTTCTATATAATTTGTTGGCTCTGACTGCGTGTGTGATTGTAAAATCGATTAAAAACTAATTTTCAAGTTGTATTTTATCGTGTTCCCTTCCGTTTTTTTTTTCTGGCTTAATGACCAGCTCTGTCACAAGAGGTTTTATCAAATGACGGACTCCGGCCTGGCCAGCTCATTATGAGCACATCCCTGGAGTAAAGACAGCCCAAGTGTTGATGGAGCCAAGCAATAAGCAGAACAAACAAATAAATAAACTGAGAAACAACTTGAGTGACGCCCCTCGAATCTTTCTGTTTCTACATATTACATATAACACATTACATATTTTTGCCAAGTATTTGGCAAAATTATATACGAACAGCCTTTCAAGTGAGAAAAGTTGTTCCTTTCTTTTTGCCAGGGGGGAGAGAGGGTCAGCAGGAAGCACCCATCAACATCTATGGAGCTGTCAGGCACACACGCGCCGCCGGCCGGGACACACCCGCCCCCCTTGAGGCTGGCTGGCATTCCTTTTCCGGCAAAATGTTTCCCAATCTGCCGGCGCATTCTTTTATAAAAATTATTGATAAGAACATCCTCACATGTAATACAAATATTGACATACTCTGATTTCGGCTAAAGCATCCCACTGGGGTGGCAGTCGGCATGTGCGGGTGGTGGAAAATTTCCCATTTCCCATTTCCCAGTTACAAGTTAAAGCTGATGCGACTGCTCCGATCTGAAAGCAAATGTCAAGACTCGAAAAGTTGCTCAGCACCAGGCTGAAGCGTGGCTGTCTCTTGGCCAAATCGGCTTAGAAGTTTTCACAAACTAAACTGACGCGGAAAATCAAAGGAAAACCAAGCAGACTGTAATAATCAGAGATGATGACACGTTCGACTGGTTTTTTTCTGGTGCGCTTAAAAGGAATACATTTCGTCGATTTTTTTGTTTTTTTTTTTTTTGTTATATTTAATGGTTTAAATTCATACAATATATATATGTATATGGTTGTGTATATATTTAATATAATCATTAAAACACATACAATTTTTGATAAATGCTCGCTTACAATCGAATGACAATAGGAGTGTGGGGAGGGGAAACGGGAAAAGGGCTGGGTTGGAGGTAATGGGTGTTTTTGTTGTTGTTTTTTGCAATTTTGTTGCTTTTGATTCTGGCTCTTGATCATAAATGTTTGTTGCACATTACATATATATATATATGTATATATATATATAAATAATTACTTTTAAGTTTTGGGTTTTTTTTTGGGGATTTTCACACATAGTTTTACATAATAACAAAGTTTTGGTTTTTTTTTTTCGAAGAGTAAAATGTTAAATATAATATATATTTAAATATAATATATTTTTGTATGTATATTTGCCAATTGCAAAATAAAGTGTTCTTTGATTTCTCATATTTAATATAATTTTGATTTTCGCTCGTGTTTTTCTTTCTCGTCTCTTTTTTTTTGATTTTATGCTCGTCTCTAACTTAATTCAACATCTTGTTTTTTTTTTTAATAATAAATTTTCAATGCAATTTTGAATTTTGCCTAAAACTAAATTTTATTAAGAATTTTGATTTTGATCTCGTTTTTGTGTAGTGTTTTTTTTCTTTTGGGTGTTTTTTTCTTAAGTCTAATAAAATGTTGGGTTTTTTTTGATTTCTTCTCCAGCACTGCAGTACGTTTTGTAACTGCGGCCAAAAATTTTGATTTATGCTCATTTAAAAGGTACGTTGCAAGTTCTTTGTAAAATTGTTTACTTAACCATTTACACATATAAGCATGTATATATACTTATATATATATATAGTACTATATATATTCTCTTTTCAATTTTGATTTGTGCGCTCCATAACAGAAATTGTTGTTGATTAAAGTAATTCTACAAAATGAAATCAATAAATAGATAAATGCGCCCAAGCCCAGGCAAAAATACGGAAAATATGGAAAATTGGAAATCGGGCGGATTGTAATAATGTCATTTTATTTAATGGCCGAAACGCTTCAATTTGCATAAAGAATTTGGCAAATGGTGCAGAATATTTTGTGCTAAAATCACATTGCATAATCGCTGGGTGTAGCTAGGGTGAGGGGGAAGGGGGCGAGGGTTGGGTGGGGGTTGGTTGCTGCATGAAACACCCCGTGGAAAACGTCACGAGAGCCGTCGCGATGTCAAGTAAATTGCATTTTTCATTTTTCACATATACTTGCATTTATATTGCATTTCCTGCAACACACACACACACACACACACACTCACTTATATTTTTAAACATGCAAATTGTGGCAGCAGCCCGGACGGGGCGACGTGAAGAGCAGCGGGTCGCCGGGACAACTTTTTGGCAATTGTTTGCCGTAAAAATTGTTGGCCCAGGATTACGAGCACAATGCCAAATGCCCAGTCCATTATAAATTGCCATAAAAATTCAATAGAAAATATATAGAAAACGCGCAGGCAGCACACAATTTGCATGGCCAGACGGAATGGAGGAGGGTGCACAATTGCCTGCCATGCCTCGAGGGTTGCAACCAGGGGCAACAAATATATTACATATATATATATATATGTATATGTATATATGTGTATGTCTATGGAAAGTGTACTGACTGTAATTGCAGCAGCCAGCAGCAGCAGAGAGTATCGAATGTCCTGTGCGTAATCAATGAGATGAAATTTGCATGGACACGTGACAAATAATTAACGAAAAAGGCCGCGAGATTTGGCGAGGGTTGATTGCCGGACAGCGCCCACTGTGCGCAGTACACTCAGCGCAAAAAACAAGTTAGTTATCAATTCAATTAAATTTTGCTTAGCTCGGGGAATTTGCCAAATTCTTTCGCATAGACATTTCATATTTATGCTCGCAATTAATTGCGTTTTTGTAGCTGATTTCGCTGAGTGTACGCACACTTTTTAATCAATTGCTCGGCTGCTTGTAGATTTATTGGCTTTATGCTAGTACATTTTTTTTAACTACCAGCAGGCGCAGCAGCTGCACAATTTGAATTTTCCATGGACCGTGTGCTAAGTTTTTCCCTTTGCCTCTCTATTATGTTTTTTTTTTTTTGGTTATCGCATTTCTTGTTTTTGGTTTTTTACTAATCATTTGGAGGGTATTTTTTTCTTTTTTTTGTATTTATTTTAAGCAAATAGCCTAATCAGCGTCTGCGTGGGGGTTGAGCCGGAAGCGAGGCGCACACAACATACACACACGTTTTTTATGAGGGTGCCTGTGTGTGGCATGGATAACATAACTCGAGAAACAGCTGCTGCAGGCAAATTGTGTGGAGTATATTTAAAAAAGAAGATATTAACATATATATTTTCAACTGGGCATTGTTGACAAATTGCATACTGCTCAAAAATCAAATCAAATATCAATTTAATAATTTACACCCGAAAGGCGTTCAACCGGCATAAAGTCCAACAAAGTAGAAGTGGCCCCTATTTCTCAGACAGTACTTTAAAATAAAATAAATAATAAAAAAGGAAAAAGAAAGAAGGTCTACAATTGCGTGTGAGTGTCAATTGACGGCAATCAGTGTGAGTTTTTTAAGGGCTGCGATAAGATTTGGGTTTGGTTTTGTTTTTTTTTTTTGTGGCAAATACAACTTAACACCCGGGCCGCAAGTGTGGCACGCTTCGCGCCGGGGCTCTGGGACTTGGGAAATCAATCAAAGAAAAAGTAAATTAAATAAAATGGAAAGTTTAACAAATACACGTGTTTATTTTTATATATACATTACAAATGAAGATATTTAATTAAATGATGCAAATAATTAGATTTAATTGTAAATGAAAATTAAAAGCTAGTTTTTTGTTTTTTGTTTTTTTTTTTATGGTTTTTTTTTTGTTTGATTCGTTTTTGTGCTATTTAAGTTGTCGTTATTTGGTTTAGTTTTAGGCAGCGAAGCAATTTTGCTAAAAGGCACGCAGCATTTTAAAAAACACACGTTTTTAAAAAATAAAATTAAAAATAGCAACATTTGCCTCGCTGCCCGACTATGGCTTAGTTATGTTTAGCTTTTACTTCAATTACTTTTTTTTTATTTATATTTTTATGTCTGTTATTTCTCAGGCGCGCTGCCCTTTCAGCTGCGCACATTTTTTGTAAAGAACAAACGCCTTAAATACTACTAAATAATATACGAGAAATGTGCGCAGATCTGTGAAGAGAAACAAACGCGCCTGTCTTTGAATTGTTGTATATATATATATATATATATATATATATATATCATCTGTAAGGTGGGTACCGCCTTGATGGCCAGGCCATTTGGCTGAGACCCCAACTTTGACTAGATTGAGTTTGGGTTTGTTTAGTTTTGCGACTAGCTTCGTAATTTTTGGTCAGTTTTTGTGCGCGCTTTTTTTTTGGGAATGTTTTCTTGCTGGAATGTTCCACTTACAATTAAAACTAAATAATAAATACTTGTAACTAAATGCTAAATATATAAATTGTTGTGCTTTCCTTCTCCTTTTTTTTTTTTTGGTTTCTTGTGCATGGCTTTTCTGTGTTGGTATCATGAGGTAAATTCACTAAAAATTTCATTTACTTCTGCTCTATAGGTTTTTTTTTTTTGTTTGTTTATAAGCATAAATGTTCATATTGTTATATAAATTCATTTATTTAAATTATTGTTTTCAAGTCCGTCTGAGGTAGCATTTTTTATTTTTGTTTTTACTTTTTATGTTTGTTTCACTTGTTTTAACTTTCTTTTATTTGTTTATATATTTATTTCGCTTTTATTGTTATAGATTTTATTTAGTATTTTATTTAGTATATAAAAAGTACCAATGGTCATTGTACTTTTGCCCTGAGTTGTTCATGTTTGCCTTCTGCTGCTGCTGTTGCTGCAAAAAAATAACCTTTACTGGCGCCATTTTCATTATCTGTTCACACTGAATCGGTTCTATATAGCCCCGCCTTAGGTGTGCCCATCATTTGATGCGCTCTATGTACAGTTTGTGTGTGAATGTGTGTGTGTGTGTGTATGTTTTGGCATAGGGTGTACTACATTATAGATGTATGTGCAAATAATTTGTTTAAAGTTCAAGTTTTGTTCGAGTTTTCTAGTTGGAAATAAAAGTTCTTGTTTAAAGAGCAGAGCGGGAAAAACTTTTTGCTCATATTTATCTACAGTGTATATTGCATCTGTGTGTGTGTGTGTGTGTGTGTGTGACTATGGAACCTCGTATATAAGCACACCATGCCTATATTTTTTTCTTCTTTTTATCCTTACTTAGCTCTAGAACTGTCCTCCTAATTTTGATTTCGACTACTTTTGCGAAAGGTTTCGCTTATATTTTTGATTTTGAGCAAATTTGTGCATAAAATTGTTCTCTTATATGCTGAAGCTTGAATTTGTGTACCTCTCTAGTTTTTTGTTTTTTAGTTAGCACTACTAAATATAGTATTATACCAAAAATCCCTTAAACTAAGCGCACCGAACCCAGCCATATATCCATATACGCATGTGTGTGTGTGTGAGTGTGTGTGTGTGTGTTTGTTATTTTAAGCTGCATGGCTATGGCTACTACGATATATGTTTGGTTATATGTATGTATATATCCAACTACACACGACTTCCACTTTCTCCCTGCCTCCCAACGCTCCTGCCTGGCGACTTATGTATTATGTACGTATTTAATTTTCCTTTTTTTTTCGACTAAGTTACCTTTCCCCTTCAACCTTTCCCGTTTACGATACGTTAATGGCTTTTAAAAATTACTATTACGCATAGGAACTTTGATATTAATCACTAGAGATATAGATATATGTATTGTTTGGTATGTTATGCAGTTTTTTATGTTTATGTTTCTTTTTTTTTTCGTTTTCATTTGATTTTTATCATGTTATCTTGGTTATGGATTTATAAAAAAATATGTTTTTAGCACACAGTGTTGCCAGCTGAAACGGACTTGTTATTTGTTTTGATTATAGATATTTCATTTTTTCTTGTAGTTGCTTTCATGTTTAACACAAAACGCATTAATTTTGCACTATATATGCCACATACTTGTAGATCTGCAGATCTGTAATTGCCGTAGCTATATAGCTATTGTATATAAACTTTACTTTAATGAGCTCAACTAATATGCGCACTCAGTCTTTTGTAGTTCCACTATTTTGTCTTGTCTTCTTGTCGGTTAACGGGCTGGGGTAGTGGGACGATAACTGCTTGCCACCACTGTGGCCGGCTGTTGCTTTCGTTAAAAGCTCAATGACACTGGCAGACTTTATAACCTAATCAGAGGATTAAATCTTAAGAAAAAAAAAAAAACATCAAGAAAATTTGATTTTTCAAATAACTAGAAATCTTTGAATGAAGCAAAAAGCTCTCAAAGCTCATTAATGTCGACTTGCGCTTAAAGCTTAAAAGTTTTTTACTCGATTGAAAATTAAAGCTAAATCAATTGTGTTTTGTATTTCACGTGGCGCTCACTTAAGCTTCAGGCCTTCACTCCTTTTGATTTATGCCTGCGACTTGTATATTTTTTAAAAGGCATCTCTTGCTGTCCTGCTCTGACAGATTAATCCTATGATTAGGCATCATTTAAGGCTCGTGTCATTGTGCTATTATTGTTGTAAAAGGTTCTAAACAAAACGGTTGGGCTTTAACTTACATACGCTGGCAACACTCTTGTGTTGATTTTGGATTTGTGTGTGTATCGGTGCCTGTGGCCAACTCTGGGCAAGCTTAGGCTGGTGTTAGCCTAAAGCTTAGTGTGGTCGACTCCGAGGCGCGTACGCGCACCGGCAAATAGACGAGCGCGGGCGCAAACAGACCCTCCGCATCGCCGTCGGCGGGCGTCAAATGGAAGGCCTGCATCTGATATGCCTCCTCGGACTTGTCCGGCTGCGCATAGCTGGCCGGCTTGCCGCTGCCATTGGCCAGATCGCTGCACAGCTCAAACGGCGAGGTGGCCGCCGAGCGTTGGGCATTGATGCCGTTGGGCGTGCCGGGCTTCGAGTTGATGGTGCTGCGTCGTCCTGGCGTCGGTGTCACGGTTGCGGAACGCGCTTTCGGCGAGGCGGCAACTGTGCCTGGTGAGTGTATCGTTGTGGGCGTGGGCGTGGGCGTGGCAGCCTTTGTATTGCTTTGGCTGCTGCTGCTGTTGCTACTGCTGTTGTTGGTGGTCAGATTCGTGGGCTCGTTGTGCTCCACATCGGCTCGGTCGGCTCGCTCGCGGCCTGGCTTGGTCCTGGCCTTGCCCTGCACTAAGGCAAAGGATCTGTCTCGTTCGTTGCGTGGCGGCTCCGCCTCGGCGGCCACATGCGTCTCAACATCGCCTCCATTGTTGAGCAGCGCATGCGAGCGCTCGTGTATAAAGAGGAATGCATAGTAGGGCGTAGTGAAGGGACAGAGCGAGCACTGATATTCCTTGAAGCGTGGCGTCTGCTCGAACATGCCCGGCAATGGAAGCGGCAGCGGCATACCCTTGGGCAGCTGCATCTGGCCAAACAGCTGCTGTTGCGCATTCTGCAGTGCCTGGGCAAGATTGTTGGCTGGACTGACACCGGCGATGGCGCCAGCGGTGTTGCCATTGGGTATCTTGAGCGTGGGACTGTTCGGCTTGCTGCCGGCGCCGCTCTGTGGCTGTGACTGTTCCAAGTCGCGCAGCTTCTCGATGCCCGCGGCACCGTGCTCGTTCATCAGATGCGTGCGCAGCCACTTGGCGCTGCGGAACTGGCGGGCGCACAGCGGGCACAGCTCGTTACCGGCACTGGAGTCGCTGCCAATCGGCGTCAAATTAATCTCCGGCTCCAGCAGCTGTTGCTGTTGTTGCTGCTGCTGCTGCTGTTGCTGTTGCTGCTGTGCCTCGGCCTTGAGTCCGTTCTGGGCGCTGCCACGCGGCTGGGGCAGTGGAGCACCATCCTCGATGATGCCGTGCGTGTTGTGCTTGTGTACCCGCAAAAAGTACTTGCTGCACAGCTCCTTGTTGCATATGTTGCAGACGACGCCGCCGATCTGAGCGCCGTTCTCGATCTCAATGCCGTGCATGCGCTGCATGTGCGTCTTCATGAAGTACTTGTTGCACAGCTCCTTGTTGCAGATCTCGCAGTAGCTGGACGTCGGTGTTATGGTGTAGGCGGCACGCGGCGGCACAGCGGCAGCGCCGCCAGCAGCCGGCACCGTGGCACGCTCCGGCGTAAAGAAGCCCTCGCGCAGCGGACTGGTGCCGGGTATGCGGCCCAGATGCACCTCGGCGATATGTTGCTTAAATTCCTGTGTTGTGGCAAACTCGCGCTCGCACTGTTGGCAGCGCAGCTCATTAGCCGTCGATGTGGGCGTGACCGCAGCGCCGGGCGAACCGCCACCTCCGCCGCCGCCCAACGGCGACAACTTGAGCGGCAACTGTGGCTGCTGCTGCTGCTGTTGCTGGTAGAGCATGGGATGGCCCTCGGGCAGCAGCTGGCCAGCATGCTCGGTCATGAGATGTGCACGCAGCGCATACTGATGCTCCAGCTCCCGGCCGCACAGGTGGCACGGCAGCGGTCGCTTACCATTGAAATCGTTGAGCTGCTGCAGCATCGACTGCAGCTTCTGCAGATTCTGCAGGCCCATCGCTGAGCTGTCCAGCTTTTCCGGTGGCGTCGACTCGTCGTAGGGCTCCAGTTTGATGCGCTTGTGTGGCTGCTCCTCCGGCTGCTGCTGTTCCTCGGGTTCCTGCTCGGGCTGCTGCTCCTGTTCGGCGGCTGCCTTGGCCAGCATCAGATTGAGCGGCATGAATGGCCAGCCGGCGGGCATGAGCGGCTGCTGCTCCTCCTTGCCTACATCCTCGGGCGGCACAAACACGCCATGACGCTTCCATTTGTGCGTGCGCAGAAAGTAACGATTCGCGTACTCCTTGCAGCACAGCTCACAGAATGCCTCCGGCAGCTGGACGCCCAGACGGCGCAGTTTCTCCGGCGCGCAGCTGGCGTCGCGCGCCTGCTGCTGCAGCTGGGCCGGCAGCTTGCGCGGTGGCGGCGCAAAGGCCAGCTCCTCCTGCTCCAGGGTGAAGTCCTCGCGAAAACCTTCCGGCAGCTGATAGGGCTTCTGTTCGGAATCCGGCATGGGCTCCTGCTTGACCTGTTGCTGCATTGTGGCTGGCGGCTGTCCAGGTTGTGGTTGTTCGTTGGGGCTGCCGCGTCGCGTCGTCTGGGGCGTCGGTGAGGCTGTGGGTGTGGCTGGTTGCTCGTGCTGCTTGGCGCGATGCCGGCGCATGGCAAAGACGTTGGTGAAGCGCTTCGAGCAGATATCGCAGTGCACCGCCGGTGGCGCCGGTGGCGTCAATTGTGGCTCGGGCTTTTGTGTTGGCGGCAGCGGCGGCGGCGGCGGCTCGCGCGGCATTTGCAGCTGTTGGAACATGGAAGTGGAGCTGCTGCAGCTGCTGCTATTGTTGATGTTGTTGTTGTTGTTGTTGTTGTTGTTGTTGTTGTTGCTGCTGCTGCTATTGTTGTTGTTGTTGCTGATGTTGCTGATATTGTTGTTGGGCGTGGCCAAATCGCCGGCGGGATCAAAGATGCCATGCTTGTTGGCCTTGTGCGTCTTGAGAAAGTATTTGTTGCAGAACTCCTTGTTGCACAGCTCGCAATAGGCCTCCGGATTGAAGATGCGTAGCGGCGGCCGATTGAGCCCCTCGACGCCCCCAAAGCCGGGCATGCCCAACAGTGGCCAGCCTAGAGCAGCTGCCTCCGGCGGAAATGCAAAGGCGGGCGGCATGCCCGGCAGCTGCTGTTGGTGCTGCTGCTGCTGTTGCTGCTGGTGCTGCTGTGCCATAGCCTGCAGCCAGTGCTCGTGCTCCTTGTTGTTGATGGCATGTCCATTGGCCAGTTCCAACTGCTGCTGCTGCTGCTGTTGCTGCTGCAGCTCCAGCTGCGTGGGACTGTCAGCACGTTCCAGTTTAACTTGAATGTTGGCCAGCAAGTCCATGGGCTCGTCTGACGCCAACTGTTGCTGCTGTTGCGATGACAACTGTTGCTGCTGCTGCTGCTGCTCCTGTTGATGATCCTGCAGCATATGCAGACTGAGCTTGAACTCAGTCTCAAAGTTCTCACCGCACTGCTTGCAGTAGGTCTGATAGGGATTTATTGGCGATTGCTGCTGTTCCACTTGCTGCTGCTGTTCCAGCTGCTGCTTCTCCTCTGCTTCTGATATGTCTTCGGGCTGTAGCTTCTGCTGCTGCAGCAGCTCGAATGTCTCCTTCAGCTTTTCAATGGACTTGGGCAGTAGCATTTTCGACAGTTTCTCCTCGTAGTCGATCACTGGCTCCGCTGTGGCTGCTTTAGCGGCACCCTCGTCCGTCTCGGCGCCGCTCAGATTGAGCGCCTCCAGACGACTGGGATTGTGTTGCTTGCGTCGCTTCTTGGCCGCATCGTTGAGCGCCTCCAGCAGCTGCAGCTGCATGGCTGCTGCATTTGCTGCGGCAGCGGCCATTGCGGCCATTGCCGTTTGATCCAAAGCGCCAGCTGCCTCGACCTCGCCGTCGCCGTCGCCGTCGCCCTCATCCTCCTCCTCGCCATCAGCTTCGTCTGCCTCATTTGTGTTGCTTCCCGTGGCGCTCAGCTTGGACTTGGACTCCGCGACCAAGTGCGGTTGCTGAGTGGGTGACATTTCTGTGGCTGTTGTGGTTGCTGCTGCTGCTGCTGCTGTTGCTGCTGCTGCTGTGGCTTCATGTGGCTGCAATGTGTGATTGTTGTTGTTGTTGTTGTTGTTGCTGTTGTTGTTGTTGTTGCTGGTGCTGTTGTTGCTGCTGCCGCCGCCGCGATTTGTGTTGAGTGTGGATGAGTTGGAGACATCGGAGAGCGCTGTGTCCTCGCTGCTCAGATCCGGCGGTGGGGTGGCATAAATGGATGCGGCCATTTTGGATGATATTACTGTGAGAATGACAGCGACAACAAAAAGCAGAAAAGAAAGCATAAAGGACACTGCTTTAATTAAAGAAGCCCCAAACTAATTGGGTGTCTAAAGTTGCAGGAAGCTTAAGCATGCCAGCTGAATACGTGGAATACGTCGGGTTTTATTGGGTTTAACTCTAACTGGTTTGTGTGGGTCACATGTGCGCTATCCAGGCTGGGTATCGTGGTGGGGTTCCGGTTCGTTGGAGCCTACGGTATGAATAGCTTGAGGCTTAAATCGTGTTAAGCTACCTTCCTTCCTTCTCGTCTGGCTCCTCGCCTATGTGCTTAACTTCCATTCAATTTTATTTCTATTTGCCGCAAAAGTATGTTGCCAAAAATGTTGTACCTACACACACTAACACAAACACACACACTCACACACGCACAGCTGGCATATAACATTTTGTGTCTCATTTCCTTATGCGCTTAATTTCATTTTTCTTCTGCTTTTCTTTTGCGCTCTGTAATTTTTTTTCTTACGCCCAGCACTTTTTCATTTTTGTGCAAATTCTATGAAAAATTTTTCCATTATGTACACAAATACATGCGCACATCTCACACACATACGTATTTATATATATCACATATATAAAGAAAAGTTTTGTGTGCGCCCAGCTGCCACCCACAGCCGCACACATCAACAAAACCACATACACACACGTATATATATATATATACACATACACTTGCAACCCCATTGCCGCACACGAAAATTTATACAAAGTCATCCGATTTAAGGAATACAAATTTTGCTTATTTTGTGCGGCGAACACACACAAACTTTTTCTCCACCCCACACACCCAGACACCCACACACATATACACACACACACGCACACTCATACACGCCCAGTGTAATATTTGGCAAGCAGTCGCCCCCTCTGACACCATCACTTGAACTGCGCATAAAACTTATAAAAATTTTCTTCAACATGACTTGGTAAAATAAATTTGATTCTCAAGAAAGCAAAAGGAAGCCGACAACGACACGAAGACGGCCCAAAAAAAAGTGGGAGGCGGTGCGGCCGGAGCGTGCGGCAGGGGCAGACGAACAGGCACAGGACAGGCTGCCACTGGCAACCGTGTGGGGCAAGGGGCCAAGGCAAAGGCAACGGCAAAGGCAAAAATGTCGAAATAAACCCAAAAAAAAAAAAAAAAAAAAAAAAAAAATTGTAAGCGAAGAAAAATAATTTTTTTCCCTATTTTCTCGACGCGAAGGCAGGCAGAAGAAAAATATTCTCAACTATGCTGCAGACATAAATTAAGTTTCCATGGTTGGAAATTGGTTCTCTCGTAGATGTTGTTGCTGTTGTTGACTTTGCTTTTATACAATTTCAGCAATGAAGGCAAAAACCCCCCGCAAGCCGGCCACCCGACCCCACCACCCACTTTGGTACTTTGAGGAGTTAAGCAAGAATGCCTGCCAGAATGTGTGTGTGTGTGTGTGTGGGTGGCTGAATGTGGTTGGGATTTTTATAAAGCCTAAGGTAGTTTGATGTTATTTTATTTGATTTCTTTTTTTGGGCCAGCTCTTCGTCTACTCAAATGAAAATGGGCAGCAGCCGAGTGTAAACAAGTCTGGTACTTGGCCATATATCAAACTGATACTGAGCTACGAGCCGCAGCAAATCGCGTCTAATTAGCAAACTTAACAGTTATCTAGAGCTTGAGCTCACTTTACAACACTTAACATTTATCTATATATAGCATAAGAGCTTAAGCTCACTTTACAACACGTACTCATTAGATTATTAACAAGAAAAAAGCTCAGTTTCTTTAAGTTAAGCCAAAGCTTAACGCGAAGCTTTTCAGTTTCTGTCTTTGCGTATATTGCGAAATTTCGTTCAACTACCGTTACGCGTTTCGTTCACTTGCACTTTCGTTAAGTTCGCGCTCAGTTTATCGAGTCGCTGGCGCATGCGCACTTCGCTGCTGCTGCTCGTGTCCTGCCAAGTGGCTCGCTCGTTTACAACTGCCGCATGACGCAGCAGAAACGGCGAACACAACAAAAAATCAAAGAAAAAAAACTGTCAAATCGCAGTTACAAGCGCAAAATCAAAACAGCAAACAAAATTGATACTAAAATCACACACACACACACACACATGCATGCATGGAAATGTATCAATGCACACCCCGCAGCACATTTAATAGTTTTCCCTACACACACACACACACACACACACACACACAGAGACAGGCAGCTAGCTACCCACAGAATTTTTTCCCCATGCTTTGCACCCAAAAAACCTCAATAAAACACCCCAAAATATCAAAAATCAAATAATTTCCCTTAAAAAAAAAACAACAACAGCAACACAACGCGACAACTGAGCGTCGCTGCTCGGAAAACCATTATTGCTCCGCCCCTTTTTTCAACTTTTCACTAACCACCACACACACACACACACACATGCATACACAGTCACTCAAGCGAGCGCGTTATGTTGACTTTTTTCCTGCTCGTGCCAATTTATCATTGTTCGATAGTTTTTCAATTTGTTTTTCCAGCTACTGTTCTGTTGTTGTTGCAGTAGTTGTAGTTGTTGCTATCGTTGTTATTGCTTTCGCGACTTTTCGTTGGGTTCGCCCTTAGAACATGTTATGGGATTTCTCATATTCTTGAGTCGCTCGTTTTGCAGCACTCAATTCTTGTGTATTCATTGTATTCATATCTGGAAAGTGAGTGCATTTGACAAGTCCCATTCATGTAGTTCTTGTGTGTCTATAAATTGGAAACGCAGCTGATTGAAGCAATTGCCGCGCCCCATTCTTAAGCGTAATGTTGTCGAGCACACATCTCACTTAAATGTGGACTTGAGTAATTGCCGTCTTGTTTTGGAAGGTCTTAAGAACAGGGGTTGCATAATCTCTAATCAAATTTCTGTGCTAGCAGCCAATTGAATAGGTCTTTAAGCTGTGGGCTTTACTTTTTTGGATGGTTGAAGAGGGTGCTAAAAAAATAATGTGTACCTGAACTGAAAGGGTTATAGGCAAAGACAAAGACTCTTTATATTGACTTTGGCATGGGCCTACTTAGATGTTACACGTGTCAATTATGGTTAATTATAGGCTAACAAATTTAAATGAGTTGTTCGTTTAAAGAACCTGACGGAACTGGAACAAGACTCCAAATGAGGCTTACTTTATAATTTAAGGGGAATTTGATGGATGTGCTACAAATGTGAAGCATTCGAAGTCTGTGTATAATATTTGATGAATTTAGCTGTTGGAACTTTATCTAAGAATACATCTTAAGGAAATAAAAGAATATATTAGTATCCAGAACCAACGGGCTTACAGGAAAGGACAGAGAGACGAATGTGTACTAACTTAGCTTGTCGGCGCCATGGCCTGGCCTGGGATAAAGAACACCTTCTCGGGGCTTGGGGTATAAAAAGTTAGATTAATAGATTGTACATTTATCCCGTATTTATAACAATAAAAGCTCCTCTAGTTCCTCAAATATGTGCATCACTTAAACAACTCATCCAGCGAGAACTAACCAATATTATAGAAATAGTCCGTGTATCCCAAAGATTCACCTCACATATTTTTGAGACTTTAATCTGAATAGTTAGCCTGGCAGGTCTTGTGACTCAAGCGAATGACAGCTAAATTAGTTGGCTTGACTTGATCTGATTTAGCTTCACCTTCGCAAATTTGATCCAAAATGTATGCCCATTATGTATAGCTGCCCTGACATATCAAAGGCAAGTTTTTGCTTTTTTCTTACGCACTGATAGATTGATTTTGACTTTACAGGATGCTCGTCGATGTGGGCAAATGTGTGTCTCTCTCATGTGTGTGTGTGCCTGTTGGCCACACCACCCCTTTGCTCCAACAACAACAACAACAGCCCCACCCCCCCATTCGCTCTCCTGCAGGCACATGACAGCACGACGGAAAAGTGAAAGTGACTTGCCAGGTTCATCTCGGTCTCCATGTCTGTCCATTTGTCGTCCTGTTTGCCTCTCTATCTGTTGTCCTGCCATGTCCAATGCTCGCACTGGTTTCAGTTTCTGGACATGCGCACTGTTGGCCAACACATGGTGGCTGTTGCCTGCCCCCACCCGATCCCACAGCGCGCTGCTCTCTCGCTCGCGCTCTCAGCACCGGCTCAGTGTGGAGTCATATGGAACACATGTGTGTGTGAAAGTCTAAATCGCCGGTTGAACGAACCAGGCGCACAAAATAGCCCAACAGCAGCAGCAGCGGCAGCAGCAACAGCATTGGAAACCCATTGGCCAGAGTCAAGTTGGAGCATGGAGCGGCGGAGCTGCGTCCCAGTTGTCTGGCCACGTCCAATGGTCAAGGTTTGCTATTGACTTTCACTTTTCACATGTCGGCATGTCCGTGTGTCCGGCGCCAGTGTGACGTTGCGGTTGCCATCGGATTCGGTATAGCCGATGCCGGCACTTTCGCTTTCGCACACACGCACACATAATAGGCATTTGAGCGGGGCCGGGAGGGAGGTAGGTCGGTCGGTGGGTCGGTCGGTCGGTCGGTCGGTTGGCAGGCCATGATATTGGGTCAAGCGCTAGTAGGCGCATGTCTGTTGCTGGACACTACACGTGTGCACTCGAAATGTAAACAAAGGTACAACTCGAAAGCTTTGCCCACACGTAATTATAGCTTCCAGCCGGGTGACAACTGTCAACCGCCCGGCTGTTAGTTGCCCGGCTGCAAACAATCATTAAAGAATTTAAAGCCCAGACTGAACCGCTGTAAACGCCCCTAGCACACATGCAAATGTACGCCCACCTGGTTTTTATTTTCATTGGGTAGTTAACAATTGATATTATTCTAGGTACCCGTGTGTGCGTGCACCTTTTGACGCGCCCATGATTGATATATGCCTATGAACATGCTTATGGCCCCGACGCGCATATGGCATAGTTTATATGACACCCCCGCCCAGCTGGGCATATGCAATTAATATTTTGTTGAAAATCAAATTGAAATTACTTTTGGTAGCTCAAAACCCACCACCAGTTCGCCTGCAAAGTGCTGATGCATGTTTGGTTTTTGTGATGTGCGGAGGAGGTTTTGGTTGTGCGGCTCAAAATGTGTGTGCGACAAATTGATTTTAGTGTAGAGCGAGTTGCGGTTGTTATTATTGATGGAGTTCTGCTGCTTGTTGAGTGACTGATGCATTCGTTTTGGTATATTGAGTCTAGAACTTCATCAATAAGCGAAGTTTGCCAACTGCTATATTATTTGTCGAAGCCATTAGCTTAACTTTTAACTTTAAGTAGCACAAGCTATATTAACTTTTGGCTAAGACAGCATTCATGCATCTTGGATTTGGATTTTGGTCCTACTTTGTCAACTGAATATTAGAATACACACAAAGCGTCTTATTTGAAAACTGGGCAACGCCGGGTAACTATTTTAGTTATTAAATTTATAATTTTACGGCCCATTAACTCAACTCTTGAACAGACCTTGGATTCGAACCCGGATCCAGTGAATTCGACTGTGGACTGCTTTTCATGTTAGAACAGGAATCAAAAACCGTATAATTTGAAAATGTTATACGACGCGTGTGTTCCGTCGAAGTGCTTACTATTATTTTCAGATTAAGCGGCAAACTTGGGCGTTACGGACAACGCACAGCCCGTCGGTCTGTCGAGAAATACAAGTACATAAACCGAAATAGAACACCCTAACAAATGAATGTTCAATGTCCTTTACAGTTGACTTGGTAGCTGAATTTCCAACATTTTCTGCTTGGCATGCTCATTAGCAAGAAATCTCATTAGAAACTAATGAAGGTACGTTGGCAACAACAACATCCACATACACACATACACACGCTCTCTATCACACACACACACACACACACACATGCACTCGCTCAGTAATACAGGCAATTATTTAGTATTCGACTTTGCCCCGTTAAGTTAAATTTTTATACATATTTTTTCTCATTTTTACTTTGGCATCTCTCGCCTGGCGAATGGCGAACAGAGTGAAAAATTAATTTCTCAGCATATTTGCTGTGCCGTTCGAACTAAAGCTAAAGCGAATCGAAAGGGAAAGCCAATGAGAACAACTACATATTTCCATCCCGTTCATGCACTAAATTTTTTCTATCAAATATTATTTGTACAATAAACTAAAATGAGTGAGTGCATGTGTGTGTGTGTGTGTTCCATCCCCTGAGCGGTTGAATGTACGTATGTGTTGATGTGTGTGTGTGAGGGCAAGATAAAATAAAAATACGAAAAATGTGGAAAAAATACAAGAAAAATTAATAATGAAACACACACACACGCACACACACTTGCACAGAGACAAGGACAAGCACTGTGTGTGTGTACATAAGTGTGTATACACACAAGCCATTCGCGTGTGAGTGTACGCGTGTGTGTGTATGTGTGTGTGTGTGCTGGCTATTTTGGGCAAGGGCGGCACAAATAATAATCATTTTTATAATAATGCAAGTGTATCTGACCGAACCAAGCAATGTGTGTGTATGTGTGTGTGTTGGTAAGGGGCGGGCCGCGGGGGAGAAACCAGCGATCGTCATTATCGTCATCGGCATCGTTATCTCGCGCAGAGGCAGGCGGGCGGGCGGTTGGGCGAGGCAAGGCAAGGAAACCAGCCACCCCCCAAAAGTATGCAGCAAATACTTTCGAGCGCACAAGTGAAATCTATCGCAGAAAATTTTCACAAACTATACGAAAAATAAGCAGCAACATCAACAGCAACAAAACAAAAAAGAATTCCATAAATTTTTGCTGCTACGCTTTGGTCCTCGCATTCACACAGACGACACACACACACACAAACACACACACACACACACACGCAGCGAGGGGAAGTTTGCAATTTTATCACAAACGCACACACACACGCACACACACACGCACACACACTTACATTTACGCCCCCCCCTCTCCCGCAGCTGGCATGCAGCGACTTTATGAAACCATCAAATTATTTTCTTTTCCATTTCTGACACTCAAAAGAAACCCAAAGAAAGCAGCAGCAGCGGCAGCAGCAGAAGAAGGAGAACAAAAAGGGAATTACAAGCTGAGGCACAAAAGTAGTTGGGAAAGAGGCAAACGAAAAAAAAAAAAAAAAATAAGAAAATATTATTTTCCAGTTACACACGGCTTCGTCCCCCGGTCGCCATGGCACATCCTTTACATTCATTTTTCTGGCCATGCTGCTGCCTCAAAGTTTTGCGACCGTCTTGCCCCACCCCCGCTCGCCCTCCCATGCCCACTAAGCTATCCGAAATGCCTGCGGGTTACTTTTTGCTTCTCTGTCAGTGTATCTGTGTGTGTGTGTGCCTTTGCATGTGTGTGTGTGTGTGCAGCTACTTCGTCTTATTCGAGTACGAAATTTTTATGAGAAAATGCCTGCCAGCTATGCTGCTGCTGGTTGAAGTATGTTTGCTTGAGCACCCAGTTGGACACAAATGCATGAAAAAGGCACCACTTACTGCCTACCATTCGCTTATAAAGCAAAAAGGGGAACCATATTGAAAGGCATGCTAAAAGTAGTTCCCTGAGCAGCGCTGCTGTCATATGAAGCAATAAGAAAGCAGCATGTCATATTAATTAAGCTCTTATATTGTGTGCCATGATATTTGTTTCATATATTTCTTTATAAGATACTTTATTCTTACTCTCTCGGCCGCCAGGTCCCACTGGGCTACCTGCCCACGGGCGTCTGTATGGGTGCCTGAGCCGAGTTATAAGCCTCAACTGTGCTGTATATCAAAATATTTAAAAGCAAATATAATATTGGTGGGTATTGGGTAAAAGGCACTGGGGAAATGGGAAATGGGCAGGCCATAATAGAAAAACACTTAAGCAGCCGTCTAGTGGTCGAGAGGGGAGGGGGGCGAGAGCGGGCATGGAGTTGCCTGCCTGGCGCCTTCGTCTATGCTAAGCGAAATATCAAAAGGCGTACAAAATGTAAAAATATTAATAATGAGCCAAGCGACGGCGCCGTGTCCAGCGTCAGAGCCAAAGGCAACTAACTAACGCCAACCAGAAAGTGGCGGAAAAAATTGTGGAAAATTTATTGATTTTGACTTTGAGAGGAGAGCGCCACAAAAATAAAATGAAAATCAACAAAATGAATGCTTCAACAGCACATGCTATAAACGATTGCCCGAGTGTTTATCAGTCGCATATAGGCATATTCATATATTCATATATATATATATATATATTTATATATATACGAACATATGTATATGCATTATAATAAAATTGATTTCGATCTTATCGGGCTTATCGTTGAAATTTTTATATTTTTATTGGCGCTCGCATTAAAAATACTTAATCTCACAGCGGAGTTATTATGGCAGCCACCCCCATTTTAGGGGGTTGCGGGTTGCGGAGTTGCTTTAATAATGTCCATATCGAAATTTTACTTTATCGCGATTTTTCGCTGGCTGCCTCTTTTTTTCTGTTTTTTTTTAGTGTGTGTCGTTCATAATAATATTATTATTTTTACGTTATTAGCACCCGTAGGGCCCTCGTGGCGTATGCGTAATGCGCGATAAAACGCGCGTCGCATCGTGCATGTGTGCATGTGTGTGTGTGTGTGTGTGTGTGTGTGTGTGACTGTCAGCTAATGAGACTTTTTAATAAATTGCCCCACCATTTTTAGTACAATTTTCATTATTAATAAAAGTTTATGACATATATATCAGCCGTATGCGTTTTTGGTTGTGTGAATGTGTGTGTGAGCGTGGGTGTTTTGTTTAATAAAACAGAAGCTCCTTACAAGAGTGACAGACTAGAGAATACCCTGCACAAATCATAGGCGAATTTCTAGGGTAAGTATAAAGTGAAGCAAGGTGCATACGAGGTGTTTACTTTTGCTTGAAGTGTTAATCAATTTAAAAATTGCCTATAAAACTTCTTTCCATAGCCATGGACCCGGCTAAATACATACAACAGCTCAAAGTTATGTCTGCGCCTTGCTTCGCCTTAAAACAACTTTATGAGTCGCTTTAATGGCTATAGGGTATTAAAAAAAGCAAGCGCACCAAATTTATTAGGCCAATTAAATTTCATAAATTCACACACATGTGTGTGTGTGTCTGTGCGTCACGGCGACGTCAGGACACGATGTGCATTAGAGCGCCTAAAAGTAGATAGCTACAAAAGCAAAAGAAAATAATTATCATTTTCGAGTTTATGATCAAGAAACCTTTTAAAACGACTTTCTCATTAATGAATAAAAAGGTTCTTGCATTTGTTTGAGGCAGAGTACGATGCTGTGTAAAGTGAGCGATTATTGGTATATTTTGCAAAAGATAAAACTTGCCCAGAATTCATTCACAACCAAAGACTAAAGAACCCAATCGTTGCTGTCTGTGAATATATATATTTATATTCTATTGTAAATTCCAACTAAATGTTCAAAGTGAAATGGCAAATAGACGCTAATTCAAGAGCAATTGAAACAATTTTCCCTCCACAAACAACATAAGTACAGGGTGCAGGGATTCTATCTTCTATTCTATTCCAGTCTAAGGGAGCATATTTCAGGGATTTGATCTTCAGCTGCTCGCCTAAATGCATGCAATATGTTTTGGTTATATTTGAAGGGCTATATATGGTTATATATGTATATATCTACTTCTGATAATATTGTGCGTTAATTTCCTCAAAAGCATTTTAAGCCAATTTCAATTTAAATATTATAGTTAATTTTCGACTAGAAATTAACGGCACTTGTATTATATCTAAGGAATCGTAGCATATAAAAGCATCAAGCAATACGTTTCTTTTTGTTGCCAATTAAAAAAGCCAATTTTGGTTAAATTTTGTTTTTTGATTTTTGCCAATTTTCGTTTGGTTTGTCAAATGTTGTAAAAGTCAATTTAATTTGTAGCAAGCAAATTTGTATAGCGCATATTTTGGACTACTATTTTATATATATATTCTAACTGTTGTTCTCGTAATATTTATAGTGATAGGCATTTTTTTTTTGTAGGCTTTGGCTGGGACTCACAGTGTCTCTAGTCAGAGAGCGCACCTTAATCCTACGTGTAAACTTATATGAAAATAAACGCGCAACGTAACGAGTTTTGTATCTGATCTGATCGGGATTGTAAACGGCATTATGTTAAACAAAAATAATTTGGCGTGTATCAAAATTAGCAACATTTTACGTTGTTTTTGCTGTTTATTTATATGATTATATGATTATTTATTTGTTGGTTTTTGTTTACATAAGAAAACACTTGATATTCTTAAGTTATGCACTTGCTTGGCCCAGCACTTTGAAAGTGTCATTTGGCTAATTCAAATCCTGCGACACGTTTTTATTTAATTTTCATTTAAACACATTTATTGGTCACTGAGTTGGGCCATTCATTTGATATTTCATATTCGTATTTGGCTTGGCTGTTGCTTCCTGTTGTTGTTGTTGTTGTTGTTGTTGCTGTTGTTGTTGTTGAAACTTACAGAACTTGTACAGGGCGTTTCACTTATTTATCATACCGACAAGTCTAGCACGCCGTTGTGGTGGCCACGCGCGGCTACTTCTGCACCACGTACGCGTTTTCTGTAGACTGAATTTTGGGTTTTTTCAGCTTTTCCGTTTGACAGCCTGTCGCCGCATATTGCCCAAAAGGATGCACAAACTCCCACACAGTCACACAGAGAGAGAGAGAGAGAGAGAGAGAGAGAGAGAGAGAGAGAGCGCAGCCAGTGCACGAGAGAGTTTAATGGAGAACACAAAATAAAAAAAACCACCACCACCAGCAGCAGCACCACCACTAACACCACCAACATCCCCAACCCCCAACCACCACTCGAATGGGTAAGCGGCGGTCTGTTGCTATTTTGTTTACTTTCGTTGCGGGGGCGTTGCGCTACAGTAGGCGTGTGCTGGCCAAAAACATGTGCAAGCCAAGCATACCCTATAATTTTAAAATATTTATAAGGTATTTTTTTAGCCTACTTCAGTGCCTGCTGTCAGCTTTTGCATAGATTCATGCAATATTGAGCTGCAACTGGCACTAACTACTCACATGTCTCTATGTACATAGTTATATAGCGCGCCCACTTGATGGATTCGCAGGCACACACACACACACAGCACACACTCACACACACACACATATAGGAAATGTAGGCGAGTGCGACACCCTCAGCGCTGAGGACATGCGCTTTCGCAACGACTCTCAGAGAGAGTTATTTGGCTTGGCCACTCCACAGTTTTTTAATATACTTTATCAACATATCGCAGTCTCTGATAAAACAATCATCGTTTATGGTGCAACACGCTCGCCATACCTACACACACACACACATTATGATATTGTGCCTCCCACCCCCTCCCAGCAAGCGAGGGTGGTTCATGTAAGCCGCACAACTTGATGCCAAGTCAAGTCCTTTGACAAAGGCCAAACTGGGTTAACTTCAAATGCAAAAAAAAACCCAGCCCACAAATTGGGTAATGATTTTTGAACCAATCCTCCAAGCCTTGCCACAAATATAAATAAAAATACAAATACAAATGCGTATGCATAGCCTGAGCTTAGCGTGCGGCTCGTTAAAGGCGCCTCCTGCAAAAGTTTTCTATTTTTTTTTTTTTTTTGGGGGGCCCAAATGAACGCCGGAAATGACAAGGCATAGTTTTCGCATTTCTTTTAAACTATAAACAAATCTAAAAACGCGAGCACATAAAAAAATAAATAACTAAACAGAGTGGAGAGTGCACGACCGCGAGATACTCTGGTTTAGAGTTAGCTTAATACAAATACAAACTTGTTATAAGCTATACATTTATTTTACAAATGCTTTAATAACTAATTCTTCTTAAATAACTTCTGTCGTTATTTATTAAGAGTTTTAGTTTGCAAAGAGACGCTGCGAATACTCTAAGTTTTTTAAATGCATATCTGTTCTTGATAGCATATAGCATACCCTATAGCGGACATTAGATTAAGCATTTCTTGTACGACGAGCGCACAGCTATCATGTCCACTTTGACAATTTTTGTTTACAGGGTATACATGAGGAAAATCAAATATGCGCTTAACACGAAATATTCAAATTTTCTGTGCGTTCGCTTGGTACCTATTTTATGTGAGTTTATTTTTTATATGCTATATAATTTTGCCTGCCGGCAACATTCGACTAAGCGACTTTTCAATAACAAATCGCTGCGAGTCGTTTATTTGTCGCCCTTGCTGCCGTTGGAACTTTTGCGCTGTCGGTGCTGTAAGAGCTCCTGGTATTGCTCCATGGAACCATCCTCATGCTTGGACGTGAACTGTTGTTGTAGTTGCTGCTGCTGCTGCTGCTGCTGCTGCTGCTGCTGTGAGGATTTCTCATCGCCGGCTTCCTTGGTGTCGTTGCGCTTTTGGTCGCGATTCGATTTCTTGATTTTATCACGCACGCGTTTGCCCAGCCTCGAGGCAGCCAGCACCTGGCTAACCTTGGAGCTCTTCAGATAGCGTGTGCGCCAGGACTGTTCACGAATTTTAAATGCTTTTAGTTTAAGATGCGATATATATTTATTGGCTTCTGGCTATTACCTCCGAATTGGCTTCCTGTAGTTTCTCGTGATCATCGTCGCTGGTGTTTAGCGATATGACGTCGTTGTCCTCCTCATCCGGCTCGACTAGCTTTTCGGGTGCCTCGCTCTTGACCTTAACAGCTGGTTCATCTTCCACTTTGGCCAGCTCTTCAATCAGCTCCAGATCTCCGCCTATGGAAATGATATCGTCGTTCTGATCCTCATCATCTACAACGGACGTGCTCAGCGGCCGCTCTGACTCAGTCACTGCCTCATTGGACTCCACAGTGGCTGCCGGCACTTCTTCAGCTGGGGCTGCTTTTTCGATTGAAGCCGCATCAGTTGCCACTGATACTTCTTTGTCAGCTTCCGATGCTACTGCCGGCTCCTGGTCCTGCTCGACCTTGGCTGCGGGCTGAGTTTCAGTTTCATTTTCGCTTTCCTCCCTCACCTCTCCCTCTTCGGGCTCGCTTTCCTCAGCTGGGGCTGGTTGTGGGTTCGCTGCAGGCGCCGGTTGCGTCTCAGCTGCCGTTCCTGTTGCCTCCGTTTGCTGCTTGTCCGGCTGTTTGCCTTCATCATCGGTGCTGTCACTTATGAGCAGTGTTTCCGGCTCCGCTGGTATGGGTATCACATCCGGCGAGGCCGAACGCGAATTGTGCTGTTCCTGGACGGGGTCGGGCGCGGGCTTTGGATTATCCTCCTTCTCCGGCGACTTGGTGGAGGTGCGATAGTTGCGCTTTAGCTTGATCTTCTTCGGTGGAGCTGCGGCTTGTTTTGAACTGCTGCCATTTGTTTGTACCTGCGGCTGCTCCTTGTTGGCTAACTCGCTGGACTTTCGCTTGCTCGCACTAGAGCTCTTGTGACTGCGCCGCTCCTTATCTGGCAGCTTCTTTGACATCTGCTCATCGTCATCCGACTTCACTTCGATCTTTGTAATGGGTTCCATGGCCAGCTGGGAGCGAATAGCACGCGCACGCGCCTGCAGCTCGAGCAGCTCCAGAACACTGATTTGTCCATCCGCTGGTTTATGGAGTTTACAGAGACATAGAAAGGTTTAAGTATATAGCTTCAGTTATAGTAGGCAGTTGCTTCCATTCAGTATTTGCTTTGTATTTTTTTCAACTTACGTTCCTTATTTTCATTGGTTTTATCGGCTCTTTTAGCGCTTGATTTCCGCAATTTCTTAGCTGTAAAAATTTTCAAATTAAGCAAAAGCATTCAGTTATAATTCAAATTGACTGCACGCCATGGCTGCGACGGATGAAGTAGACAATGTGAGCTTGACGAACACGGAAGAGGGAGAACAACAGCCCGAAGGTGAAGTAGATCCCGAAAAGTTTACGGTACGTCTCAATGGGCAAAAGGACTTGGAGCAAAGACTACGCGAATTTAAGGCTGCTTGCGACGCGCACGAGAAGCATGCCCGTAAGCGTAGGAGGCGTCGCTACTATCACATTGGTCTGCTGGCCAAAGTGGTCATGGAGACGACACACGATGAGCTGCGGCGCATGCTGGAGCACGGCACCTACACATTCCACGTGGACATGGTGGCCTTTAAGCCAGAGGAACTGGCCACCATACTGGATACGCTTAACATCGCCATAGCCGCACATGCGGATGAGCGCGAACTGAGGACAGCCACGGGCCTGGCCGTAGAGATAAATGGCGATTGTTGTCGTGTGGGTCGCTTGCGGAACAACTGCACCACAATGCTGGCACGCGGCTCTGTGGTCACGCTAACCACAAATCCAGCCTATCGCTACGCTGGCTTCCGTGAGATTGTCTACGTCATCAATCTACGTGCCTACCTCAGCTCAATACGGCTGAATGATGTGCTGCTAATTGGACGCGAGGTGCGCTGCCGTGTGGTCAAGACGCTGAACGAGGCGCTGGCTGTTCTGATCATCGATGCGGGCCTGCTGACCTCGTACGATTTCATTGAGCTGCCGCGTCAGTGTCATGCCCTGCAACCGGAAGTGTACCCAGATCTATTCTTGTCCGACCTGCAAACGGCCACAGCGCTTAAGGCCAACTTTGTGGTGCTGCCCAAGATTCGCTGCAAGTCGTTTCTGCGCGCTGTCCGCACGGCCATTATGTCGGACTTTGATATGAAGCTCATTGGCTGCATTGACTTTGAGTATGTGCGCAACAATATGCTGGATCTGCTTGGCATTATCAAGCTGTTGGACTATATCTGGATACCGGACATGTTCAATGTGAACTGCTGCGTGTACAATTACATCATGGAGGATGCCCTGCCCATTGCGCATTGCCAGAAAAAGCCCGTCATTGGCACTGTACCGCTGGAGCGTTGCAACGACTTCAAGCGTTTCGAGCTGCACGAGTTCCTCTGGAAAATCGACACCATACACATGCAGAAGAGTCCGTGGTGCAACAAGTATCCCCTGATTGTGAAAAAGCTTATGCCCATTCGTGACTATCGCGTGGGTGTGGTCCAGACGCAGCAACAGGTCAAGAGTATACTGACCTCCTACCAGACGATTGTTAACTTTATCATTCGAACAATTGCCACGATCGAGTGCCAGGCCATATTTGTGTTCACCAAGTGTGAGAATGCGAGTGTTGCGCTGGCGCGCTCGGAAATCTATTGCCCGGTCTATATGATGATGCCGCTCAACAGTGATGACGATGAACAGACAATTAAATGCAAATTTGATTTGGCCCGTGCGCTGCATTTGAGACGCAATACGCATCCCGTTTTATATACGCCCGATCTCAATGAGTGCAACTATAGCCCCATTGAGTTTGGGGTGGATTATATGCGTCGCAAGGGCTGCCTGGAGGTGGGCGATTTTGTTGTCACCTTGGAGGTGGGCAAAGAGGACGATGAAAATATTGTATTAGGCGTCGGCGAAGATGTATGCATCTTACGCGCCTTTTACGTGGCACCGGTGTTCAATTGCGAGAAATTCAAATATGGCACATGAGTCCGTGTGCAGATTAATTCATGACGTGCAGTTGTAGAGATAACATTTCTTATGATACATCAAAATTAAATGTATATAATGAAGTTTTAAATGATATTCCTAACCGGGATTGTGGTGGCGTGTAGTATGAGTGGATGGACTTACCTCGACGTGACTCATTGCCACCAATATCGCTATCCGATGAAATCTCCTCCAGCGAGATGTGTTCTGCAATGCCATCGTTGTGAGTACATGTGAAGTAAGAATGGAGGCTTTGCTTACCATCCTTGTGCTCCACGTCCGAGTCCTCTGAGCTTTCCGTGTCGGTGGGACAGCGCGTGTCTGCAATAATCGACTTTAGACGTTTGGTAGATATGCAAAGCAGCTCGTTTAGGCAGAGTTCCTCGATTTCATCCAAGCTGGTTTCCTGCAAGGGATTGCGCTTCATAATTGCTCTCAATTTTGTTTTTTTGTCATTCTACCTTAAGAAACTCTGGCGCCAGATTCATAATCGTCTTTGGCTTCAGTGTGCCAAAGATTTGTTTGACCAGCTCGAGGCGGTCATCGATGTAATGGGAAATGGGTTGAAGTGTGCGATCTTCCTCAGATTTCTCCTTCTTTATGGTTATTGGCTTGGGTATTTGATCGCTTTTAATACGTTTTTTCGAGCTACTCATGTCGATTAATTGCAATTCAATATAAAATTAGAGCAAATCAACTTTTTGTTGACTTTTGTAAAAAACTCCGAAAAAACCAAAAACAGCTGCTTGGCCAGAGTTGCCACTCTCGTGGGCTAAATTGACGCTGTTGCTACACTGCTGTGGCTACAGCTGAGATTACAACTTTAGCAAATTGTGTTTTGGATTGTGTTGTGTACAAATCAAGTCGTGTGTAAATTATAATCAAGTGACCGCAAGTAAGTAGCAAAAGGCTTTGTTGTAAAGTGTCGAGTTGTAATAATAAAACGTAACCGGCATGCCGTTCGTAACATATTGCCAATGACAATGTTACTCGAATTGCCTTAAACGCGTGCTTTGGTAGTAACATTTTGACTGCGAGAACAGTGCTATTTGGCCATTTCGTAAGATATTTGCCATTTGAAAACATTTATTACATTATTTATTTATGGCCACATGTAGTATTTAACTGGGTTTTCGCCATTTGTATGTTTATTGGTATTTATTAACTTTGCTAAGTTTGGTCACATCGCTGGCCATATGTTCATTTGCTAGGCGAGAGAGCACGACGTGAGAGCGCGTCGGTAAAAATAGTTTTTCGTTTTATTAAGCGGACACCGCAAAAACAATAATACCGATACAAAACTACAACAATGTGTGTGCTTTACTAAAGTGTTTAACCAATAAAAAAAAACTCCAATATGTAATACGATGCTAAGCATGAATACCGATAAAAAGCACTTATAAAACACAGTCAGTGCAAACGTACAAAGCTGCCTCCCCCTACCCCGCCCATTACATGCATATTTTGACGTTTGACGAACGGGGAAAAAAAAATCACAGCACAAAGCAATTAGAATGAGCATTCCGCGTGGTAGCAACAGCACAACGCTAGATCTAACGCCGCTGCTCGATGCCAGCAACAACAGCGACGACAGCGACAACGACAACAACGGCAAGTCCAATGGCGCCCTGTTGAATGCCTCCAGTGTCGGCTCCAAGGAGCTGCGTACCAGTCACAGAGAGCGGGAGAGGGAAAAAGAGGAGGCAGATGCTGCACTCTTTGTGAAGAAAGTTGGCAGCGCCGTTTTCTATGGCATCTCCTCCTTTATGATAACCGTGGTAAACAAGACGGTACTGACCTCATACCACTTCCCATCGTTCCTATTCCTCAGCCTGGGCCAGCTGACGGCCAGCATTGTGGTGCTGGGCGCCGGCAAACGACTCAAACTGGTCACGTATCCGTCACTGCAGCGCAATACGTTCGCCAAGATCTTTCCGCTGCCGCTGATCTTTGGCTTCAACATGATCTTTGGCCTGGGCGGCACCAAGGCGCTCAGCCTGCCCATGTTCGCTGCGCTGCGACGCTTCTCAATACTGATGACCATGTTGCTGGAGCTTAAAATCTTGGGCGTGCGGCCCACGACAGCGGTGCAGATCAGCGTCTATGCCATGATTGGCGGCGCCTTGATAGCCGCCTCCGATGATCTGTCCTTCAATATGCAGGGCTATACGTACGTGATGATCACCAACGCGCTAACCGCCTCGAATGGCGTGTTCGTGAAGAAGAAACTGGACACCTCCGAGATTGGCAAATACGGCCTGATGTTCTACAATTCGCTGTTCATGTTTGTGCCCGCCCTGCTGCTCAACTATGTGACGGGCGATCTCCAAAAGGCCATGGACTTTGGCAGCTGGAATGATCCAGCATTTGTGGTACAGTTTCTGCTTAGCTGCGTAATGGGCTTCATCTTATCCTACAGCACAATACTCTGCACCCAGTTCAATTCGGCGTTGACCACCACAATTGTCGGGTGTCTCAAGAACATATGCGTCACCTATTTGGGCATGTTCATTGGCGGAGACTATGTCTTCTCCTGGCTGAACTGCATTGGCATCAACATCAGCGTGCTGGCCAGCCTGCTCTACACGTACGTCACCTTCCGGCGGAAACAGGCGCCCGACAAGCAGGCAAATTTGCCTAGCTCTCGGGGAGAGAACGTCTAGTCTCTGGAGAGTTGGAAAGGGAAGGAGCCCGCGTCGCTTGCACTGCTGCCAAAGCCATAAATGTTTTATGTACCCATAGAGAAAGAGTATCGCGAATTCGACTTGAGACCAACACAAAATGAAGCACATTGTTAACTGTCAACTCTGAACTGTACATATGTAGTTATGTATTTAAAAAGAAATACTTATATTTAAGCACTTATGTAATTTAAATGTCTTTGTAAATTTATATACGCAATTGCTCAGCCACACACACACACACACACACACGCACACTCGCACACAATTATATTATTGTGTGTGTGTCAGCATCAAAGTGTCATAAGTTTAAAGAAAACACAGACGAAAACCTCCACATAATAGTTAATTAAATATATAAATATACGTATAATAATACATCCACAAACGTAGCCAAAGTGTTCAATTTTGCGTGTGTAAATTGAAGATAAGATAAGAAACAGACCCCGAGATAAGATCTGAGACGCATGTAAGTGCATATGCTCATTAAAATTGTGTATGTTAACTGTTTTGTGTCTAATTGGAACAGATATAAGCCAAATATGACAACTTTCATGTTTGCTACCAGTTATTCTTTTCGCTTTCAAAAACATGTCTTCAATTTGTCATAAGCTTCTTTGCTGTTATCCGACTTTCTTTCATTTAGATCTAAATTGGATTGACAACTAGAATTTTTAAACAATTGTCAATTTAAATAAACACCCAGCCAAATGTTAATGATAGTATTTCAATCGAAATTGTAACAAATAATCGAGAATTTGTAAACCTTTTTTTCGGATCGTGTATTCGCACATTTAAACTGGGATTTTTTCCATCTATAGTTGGAATTTCCCAATATCACAAAAAGTAATTATTGTCATAAAGTTAGCTCTGATTATCGGGCAGTCAATCAATCAATCATTCAAACAGTCACATATACAAAGTATATTTTGTTTGTGAATTCTTTTATTGCTTCTGCTTAAAAAACAATCTAGTCCAATGCGGTCTGTAGTTTGAACAGATGAAACGGAAACTCAAGTTCCCCACAATTTAGACTGGGGCTGATAAAAATAAATAAAAAATAAACCCATTTGTATACACTCCAAATAGTTTTCAGCTTCAGCTATTACGCGCTTATCTTTCCCATGCAGCAGTTCTTATCTTGTCCAAATATAACTAAACTGTGAATGTTTGTTTAAATTTCTTTATAATTATGTATTTTCTGTATTGGGCAATCTTAGAAAATGTTCACGTGTTCATTGTCTCAATTGCTCATCAAGAATAATATGAAATAAAAGTTAATAGGAACAGAAACGGCAGCCGGCCGCCCGGGTTCAGCGCATTTTGAAGGTTCAATTGTGCTTATAAACAAAAAAAGTTAAGAAATATAAAAGTATGGAAAACCGGTTGCCAGATTTGCTTCAGTCTTTAGCCTTAACCGTTGTGGGGCGGCAATATTTACTTACGAATCTCTCGACTCGCTATAGACAAATTGTTTACTTGAATCTCTGGCCCGAGGGGCGCTGGGCGGAGGGGCTATTATTGGAGCCACGTACAAGCGTGGCTTAAACTACCGACTGAGTCTTCAGGGTCGCGCTTAGGAGCCAAGTCACACATACATAATTAGTCAGCGCCGCAGCTGATGAGGTCAACGATGTGTACACTTGCTGGCGGCTTCTATTGTTAACGTTTAACGTCATTTAACCATGTTTAACCAACAGAAATGATGCAGCGCAGCTGGCAAAGCTGGCGGCGAGGCTTGACCCTCGGCCTGGCCAGCAGACGCAGCTATGTGGCCTCTGTGGAGGCACCATCAACGCCGCCGGAGGAGCTGGACGCCTTTGAGCGTGACTACCTGAAGCAGCGCATAGAGATTACACCATTTCAGAAGCTGCTCCTGGGCGCCGGCTCGTCCATTGCCTCATTGCTGGATCCGCACAGGTGAGCAGAAATATTTACGCTGCAGCAGAAGCACTTGGTATAGACATTTTTTAGGCACGACATGATTGCCTGCCTGGGCGAGACAACGGGCGAGTCTGCGCTCTGGAATATTCTGGACAGCATGCAGGCAACCGAGGAGGGGCGACGCATCCTGAAGGATAAGCCACGCATCAACACCAAAACCATTGACTTTAAACGCTTGGAGGCGCTGCCGCCGAACACATTTGGTGCCACCTACGCCAAGTTTCTCAAAGATAACGTAAGTTGACACTTGTTAGCGATTACACAAAATTTATGTTAATGAGACGGAAGAAGGTCTCTTCGACCCAATATAAGTCTGTCTGCCTGTGTGCCTTTAAAAACAAGCTAGACACTAATTAATATTTATATGTGGTTAGCTTTGAGTGCGAATAATTCGCAACGCTCAATTTAACTGTTTAAGTAATAAAGTTAAACATTCTTCTCTCTTTTACACTCTCTCGATTTTACACTCTCGCCTCTCTATGCGATTTTCATGATTTCATGCAAGGTTTCTTGGAGATTTCAATTTTAAGAATTTTTTTTTTACCACACAGAAAGTGACGCCTGATTCGCGCATGGAGGTTCGTTTTCTCGAAGATCCAAAGCTGGCCTATATAATGACGCGATATCGTGAATGCCATGATTTGGTGCACGCAGCACTCGACATGCCGACAAACATGCTGTGCGAAGTGGCGGTCAAATGGGTGGAGGCCTTGAATACCGGTCTGCCAATGTGCTACGGCGCCGCCGTGTTTGGAGCTGTACGATTGCGACCCAGGTAGAGTAACTTATTACCGTTTCACCTGACATTCTAGGGTTAATTGAAAAGTACAATACAATTGAATTCTTATCTGTTTTCAGGCAGCGGCGAGAGTACTTGAAACGCTATTTGCCGTGGGCCATTGAAAATGGCAAGGGTATGAGGCCACTGATGCCCATCTATTGGGAGCAGCGTTGGGAGCAAAATATTCATGAGTTACGCTGCGAATTGGGCATTAAACCCTTGCAATAAAGTTTGTTTTCTTGTTTTAAATTCGATTGTTTTTCGTTTGGTTGAGCGGGCATATCGAGCGCAGTCGATCGCCGTCTATCGATAAACAGCGATCGTCCGCGAAAACGGTCTGGCAACGCTGTTTGCCGTGTTTGGTTTGCTGATGTGTAGATGCGAGGCGCTAATGGATAATTATTTATTATATTTACAATATGGCTGAGAAATTTAATGGCTTTAGCCACGACGAGATACTAAAAATAACAGGAGCGAAACAGGGCAATAGACTTAACATCGAAGCAGGTAAATTTCGAATCTTATTAAAGATATTGCCAAGCTTGTGTGTGTGTGTGTGTGTGTGTGTGTGTGTACGTGTGTGTGCTAAACAAAACAAATGTTATTATACATACATGCATGCATATTTATAGCAAAGAAAGCGCTCATAAACCAGCCCGGTATCAAGCGGATGCCGGATAAGATCTTCCGGCAGGCGGATCAATTGCGAAAGCACCAGCAGCTAGCGCAGCAGAAGCCTCAACAAGTTGCCGCAGTCAAGGCCAAATCGAGAACAACCACGCCCACAGAAGCGGAACCAAAAGCAGCGCCCACTCCCACGCCAAGCGATGGCGACAAAAACGAAGAAGAATCTCTCAACTTGGAGCGCGGCCTGTCTGACTCACTGGTCGAGGCGCTTTACTGTGGCTCTGTGAAAACGTTGTCGACAAACGGGAAATCAACGCCCGCCGCGGCATCTGCCACGTATGCGGCAGCTGGCGACAGCGAGCAGACGGATGACAGCTCAATTCTGAAGGTAAGCAGCACGGACGATGATGCCAGCATACTGCCCAGCACCAAAGATTCAACGGACGACAGGCTCAGCACGGACTCGCCCTTCAAGGGCATTTCGCTCAAGGACTTCGAGCAGCATCGCAAACTGATCCAGGAGCAGAACAAGCAAAAGAAACAACTGCTCTACCAGGCCATCGAGCAGCATACGCAAAAAACTGCAGCGGAATCGCGCAAAATCGAAGAGATACGCCACGAACTCTCCAAGCTGGAAAGCGATCTTGCCGTGGATGTTGCTCTGCTGCGCAAACAGATTGACAATGCTTGCATTCACTTTGCAAATGTGGAGTAAGTTCTTAATGTGCTTAATTCTGTGAAATATTTATGGCTAATGTGCTGCTTTTTGGCAGAAAACAGTATATAAGAATTGAGGCTCAATTTCTGAAGGCAAAAATGGATCTGCACAATGCGTCCGAGAAGAAGGAGCTGCTTACGGAACATCTGTGCACGGTTATAGCTCACAATGAGGATCGCAAGGCGCAGAAGCTGACGGAATTGATGCAAAAGGTGGGCCTGGCGCCAACTGATGACGAGCCAGCTCCAGATAATAATTGAATATAGCGAATTTTTACGAATCTTTGCACAGAACAAAGCTTGTTTAGATAGATATATTTACATTGATATTAGCGTGTGCATGTTTAGAAATATATATATTAAGTTTTTTTAGTTTTAAGCAGAAAGTGCAAATTTCAATAATTAAATGTAGTTCAAAATGTTTTTGCTTGTTATTTTTGAACAAACTGGCAACGCCAAACGCAAACGCTGCAGCCCTGGTAAACCAGCTGGCGCTCAGTTAGCAAAATAAACGTGTGCGAGGTTTAAAACATAAACAATCATTATAATTGAAAATAAACAGCGAAACATAAAGAATGGCTGGACGTGGGCGTGGTGGCAAAACAGGCTCGCTCACCGCTGAGCAGATGCAAGCGCTGGGCTGTGTGGGCAAAGATATGCCACAAGTCCAATCGGCGCCGCCTCCGACGTTTCCACCTTTGCTCAACAAACCAATTTCCTTAGAGGTAAGCAAAGATTTCATAAATTAGATTCTCATTAATATACATCATCGTTCAGACAACAGCATCGCAGAACTATCAGCTGCTCTGGAAGGAAGACTTTTTGAATCGCATGCGCGACTCGCCCTACTATATCATCTCAGCCAGCCAGGAGAAACTAAACACAAGTGTCAAGGACTGGCGCGAGGTAGGTGCCCATAGATTCAGGCATTATTCCGGTATTAGCCGTAACTAAAACCTTGCAGAAAGCTTTGGAGCGCATGAAACATAAGGCGTTACCCGAGTTCAACTACAAGGCAATGCCGCGGGAGCTCAACACATCGAGTCGAAAGCGACGGGCAGCAGAGCCAAGACCCAAACTGTTAGCCAAGAAGACAAACATTGAGGACAGACTGAAACAGCTGGAGCAGAAGGAACTGAAAAGCAGCGGGGAGAACGAAAATGACGAGATTAAGCAGGAGAGCGACTCGGAGCATGACGATGAGCCCGAAGATCCGGAAGCAGCGCTGGACGATGAAATGGACGAGGAGAACGACTATGCCAACGATTACTTTGACAATGGTGAAGCCTACAACGAGGAGGATGACAACATGGACGATGGTCCCGTATATTAAACAACAAATAAACAGTCCGTTAAACAGTGTTTGAGTTTGTGATTTACTATTCTTCCACTTTACGCTTATTTAACACATAATTATTTGCAATGTACGTGAACAGATTGTTTGCCCACAATCTAATCGAAGCTGCTGGGAGCGCTGTAGTTGAAATGTATCAGGCCCGAAGATTTTACCTATAAAAATCCATGCATTATTATTAAGCATTCCCAGAGCTGATGCGGATGCGATGATGTTGCCACTTACGAAGCCAATGGTGCCAGCCAGCACCAAAACACCAGCCAAGAGGGTGGCATTGTATTTGGTGTTGTTGCGGCTCTGCTGCTCCTGCCAGTCACCAGCTGGTATGGGGAGGTCATTCATGGTGGAGTGCTTGTGGTCGCCACCGCCGTGGTAGGCGGCACGCGACATGGCACCAGCTGCCGAAAGGGATCACAAATTTGAAGTCAATAAATACAAGTGGACATGACGACGCAGGGGCGGTGCATTGATCACATTATGTAAGTTTTAAGGTTAGCAAATGTAGCTCAAACTAAGTGTCAAGTAATTGCACTCACCATTTTTGAACAGCAGACCCTGCTTGACGATGTGTTTAACCAACATGATTGCTAAAATGTTGCCGAAAATGTGCAAAATATGTTTTTATAATTTCGATATTTTCTTCGCGTAAAAACTACTCACCAATAGCTACTTATGTATCGGCCAGTGTAACCGTGTTCGAATAGCATAAAAATACTGAGCAATAGTGAAGCCGCGCTAAGTTGGCTACACGCAATTATTAGCTCGCGTGAAGTTAGCCGCATTAGCGGTGGTGGCTCATTGAACAGCTGTTTTTGGCGGAGGCGTTCTTCAATTTGGAAACAATTATATTACTGTAATAAATAATTGCAAACGAGCCGCTGCCAACATTCCGTAGCCATGCTAACCATTGGCACCTTGGCCAACATCAAGCACATACTGCAAAAGGAGCTCTTCAACGGCAGCGGCGAACGCCTGCTCTCCGTGGTGACGGTGACGAAGACATTTAAAAAGAAAGACAAGCGGGCCTGCTACCTTTGTGTGCTGACGACAGCGCCCCCAGTGCCGGTGGTCACGCTCTGCCTGGTCAAGCAGTACGAGCAGCGGGACAGTGAGTACAAACGCAAGCGCAGCTGGCAGCTGGACGAGATTAAGTGGATCGATGGCCGCAACGAGCAGTTCGAAACGCACGAGTTCGACATCCAATTGGAAAAGCTATACAAGTGGTACGCTCTCAATTTGCACGAGCGGCAGAACTTTCTCGCTGTGCTCAACAGGCAGATACAGAAGTTTGTGCGTGGACCGCGAGCAGAGTTCCGCAATGTGCCCAGCGCTTGGCTGTCTGAGAAGTCGCCAGAGAAGATAGCTGCGGGACGTGCGGGAGCCGCAAATGCCACTCAAAAGCCAGCAAATACGGATGATGAGGAGGACGAGGAGGAGGCGCAAGAGTTTACTGCGCTTACCGATAAGGAGGCCAACGAGCTCGGCAAACTGTTCTCGGAGTGCGATTTTGCCATTAAGGATGCGGAGCAATTCATTGAACAACTGTCCAAAGAGCTGCATGATTTGGATGGCGTAAGTCTAGCTCTAGCAAGCAACCCACCTCCAATCGAGGCTAATCCTTATTTTTTATTTATCTGCAGGCCAATATGCAAAGTGTGCTGGCCTCGGAGCAAAAGGTGCTCAAAATGATGGAGCACATAGACAATGCTATAACCGAGGCGGATAAGTTTGAAACGCGCCTGGATTCCTATGAGGACATACTGGGCCATGTCAAGGAGACCATGGAGAAAATAGGCGGCAAGAATGCCATGATCGAAATTGCCAACAACAACAATATCAAATTAATGAAAGAGCTCAACAAAGTTATTGTATGTGCGAAAAGTATATACCCAGGTTACGTGTTAAACTGAATTCCTGTTGCTTTTCAGAGCCAACTGGACTTGCCGCACAGCCAACAGCAGGCGTTAGATGAGCCCGATTTGAAAACCGCAGCCGGACGCAAGGCAGCCATTGCGGCAGCGCAGTGTCTGCAGCAGGCCATGAACAGCGACATTGATCCTGCGCTGCTACGCCTGGAAGCCGTGCAGGATCAGCGCAAGCGTTTCGAAAAGTGGAAACAAAAGTTTTCGGCCACTGTCAGCCGCTTTATGAACAACCTCTTCATACATCTGGGCAACGAAATTGGCGACATGCCGGTCACCAGCACCGAACTGACGCTGCCCAATCACTCCAACGTGCACCGCGAGCTAACGCCGTACACGGAGCTGATGCACTGGTCAAAGGCTATGGATCGTAAGACCTACGACGGCCTGATGCGTGTTTACACGGCATCGCTGAGCAAGATCTATGATCGCGATGTCAGGAACTTCTTTAACCTGGTAGCTATTCAACCTCAATCCCGAAAAACATGATCTTAAAATATCTTCACGTTTCAGGCCAAGATGCAGGTGTCCGACAAGCTGCGAAACTCGCGTGAAGATCTGGACATGTCCACCTCGTCGCGAAAGTCTGCCGTCTCTACAATTCCCTATGGCACGCTGGGCATTAATCGCGATCAATGGGGACCCGGTGTGGATAGTGCCGATCGTGTGCGTTTCGATGCGCTGCTGGAGAAGGTGCTAGCCGAGCTGGAACCGATTGCCTTGCAGGAACAGTTGTTCTGCATCAACTTCTTTCAAATGGATGTGATAAGTCCCACAACGAAGAATACACAAACGACGCTGGACATGGAGAAGGACAAGGGCATGGAAATGTCGCAGTCGTTTAACGCCTCAACTGCCTCACCCACCAGCGCGAGCACAGACGCTGGCGGAGTCCCACAAAAGCGCATTGATCGCCAAATCAATGAGGATGTGCGCAAGCTAATGATGGGACTCTTTGGCTGTCTGGAGCCCGAGCTGGTTAGCTTCATTCAGAGCTTCGAGCGTGTGGATAGCTTGTAAGCCACAAATATTATATATATATTGCCTGCATACAACTAATCGACCCTCTTTTCCTAGCTATTCTCTCTATGTGCTGGTGCGTCTGACGCAGCATGTTATGTCCGCCCAGGACACACATTCCTTTCTCAGCATGACCTTTGCCTCGGCCTTGGTGCAGGTCAAGCGCAACTTTGATCGCTTCATGCAGCAGCAGCTGCAGTCCATAAAGGAGGCTAAGCTTCCCAAGCGTTCAAAAGCCATTTTGCCGTATGTGGAGAACTTTGAGAACTTTGCACAGACGGCGGAAGGGATATTCCGCAAGTCGGATCGCCGCACCGATATGGAGAAATGGTACCTGCAGCTGGTCAATGCCATATTCGAAGGCATCAGCATACACTCGCAGGAGCATCCAAAGACGCCATCGCAGGTGGTGCGCATGGAAAACTACCATCATATGTACGCTCTGCTGGCGCAGCTCAAGGTGCCCGGCCTGGATGCGCTCAAGAAGGAGGCCAAACTACGCTACAACGATGCACTCAAGGCATATGTGACGCAGTACTTCGGCAGGCCGCTGGAGAAGCTAAACGTAAGTGGTTGTCGCAGTGGATACTTCAATAGTGTTCCTACTAACTGCTTCTATGTCCATTCTAGCAATTCTTTGAAGGCGTGCAGCAAAAAGTGGCGCAGGGCGTCAAGGAGACCGAAATAAGCTACCAAATGGCTTTCTCCAAGCAGGAGTTGCGCAAGGTGATCAGCCAGTATCCGGCGCGCGAGGTGAAAAAGGGCCTAGAAAACCTCTACAAAAAGGTGGACAAGCATCTGTGCGAGGAGGAGAATCTGCTGCAGGTGGTCTGGCATGCCATGCAGGAGGAGTTCATAGCCCAGTACAATTATCTCGAGGAGCGCATACAGAAATGCTATGCGGGCGCCATGATCAATCTGGAGTTCAACATACAGGACATACTCGCCTTCTTCTCCGACATTGCGCGCTCCCACTGAGCGCGCGCTGCTCGGAAGTTTTACTTTTAAGTGCAATAGTATTTAAAGCGATGTGTTTTTTTTAAGTCAAAAATATACGCGCACATAATTAAACAGCTGACTCTTCAAAGCTGTGCGAGAGAGTGAAAGAGCAGGAGAGAGGTGGAGAGCCAGATGAAGAGAGATCTCTGGGAGAGAGCGCCACAAAACAGTTGACGCTTGTTGTGAGACCAGCTTTTTCGCATCAGTCAATTTGCGCGCCTCGTTCCGTGCGGTTGCTTTGTCAGCGCTTCGTTTCTCAGCGGGTTTTTTAACAGTTCGCTATTTGGTTTAGACAACTCTTCGGTCTACGCTCGTTGCGTTTGCGTGTGTGTGTGCGTTTTGTGATATGCAAATGATAATTGAAAGAGCCGCAACTATCGCACATAAATTGGCAGCAAACGCGGTGCATATACTTATTGGCCGACTGTGACTGGTTCTAGAGTGCCCTACAGCTTGGCCTACACTCGCGATCCTTTACGTTTGCCCGTTGCCCTATAGCAGGCGGCGCAGGCGTTGCCTGATCGCGGTCTCCCGACACACAACTCCAAAGTAAGCGACCAGTTCGACAAGTTTTTTGTTGCCTTTGCATTTTTTATGCACACGCTTCTTTTATTTTATTTATTTTTTTTTTGTGTGTGTTCCTGTTCTTTATTTTTCGTTTGCATACAAATGCACGCAGACAGCAGCAACAACAACATCATAGTACGAGTATTTCCTCTCCTTTCTATGCCTCTGTCGTTCTTCGAGTTTCGTTTGTTCTGGCGGTCATCCATTGTTGTTGTTGTTGCTGCTGCTGCTGCTGTTACTCTTGTTGTTGTTGTTGTTGTTACTGTATTTTAAGTTTTGCGAAAAGCTGGCCACCTTGATAAGCCGCTGGCAGGTCCAACTTAGCAATTGGCCGCACAGACTAGCCAAGTTCAATGCTGTTGCAGTGCATTTTCCACTTCCGCTATGCGCCCGCGGGTCAATAAACATTAATTAGTTGCTTACCACGAAAAAAAAAGAACGTGCACAAGACTTGGACATGGTTTAAATGTGTGTGTGTGTGTGTTACAAAGTAAAACGCACAAATAAAAGCTTTAAGGTTATGTGTCATAAAAATGCATGCGCCTTCACAATAAATGGGATTTATATAGTCAAACTTAAGATTTTAGAAACTGAGAAATCTCAATTAATTGTTGTTTAAATTATCAAAAAAAAAAAAAAAAAAAAAAAAAAACATAATTCATCATGTGCAAACTGTACAAGTATACATGTTTAGCAAAAAAAAGAGATCGGTCGTATTTTAGACCTTCCAGAAATACTTGTTTTTGTTATCAGAAATTTGAATCGGATTTGTAATGCACTCGAAGCCTACTTAAATGTGTCCTTAATGTTCGCTTATAGAATTCATTGTATTTAAATTTAAATAATACAGGTCTGACTTGTTTAAATGTTGCATATTCTTAATAAAATGAACATATTTATGTATGCACTTACCCAATAATAATAATTAGTAGAAAGGAGACAGTCCTCAATGCATTAATACATATTTCTGAAAAAAAAGAGTCAGTATCAGATAGAATATAATAGTTTATAAGGGAACCTTAACATATTCAAAGCATCAAGTCGTTTGTGTGAACGCATATGCATAAAAACACAAAGACAATCTATAAATACATATATGCATTACTACATACATATATACATACATACATGTATATATACACACACATACTTTCATACATGCGAAGATGCATACATAGCTGCATACATAAGTAATACATACATTCACATCTACCAACATTTAATCATGCATACATACATACATGCATACATGCATTCAAACACACATACATAGTCACAACTTCACAATTTAATTATCACTTCAAAAGAACACTTAACCAAAGCATAAAACCCTCAGGACTTACTAGAATTCATGAGAATCGCAGAGTAGAGCACTATGTAAAAATACGTTTTATTTAAATAACAGCTCAGCGGTCAGTTTAGTTTGCTGCGATTTTTATGAGATAGTGTACATATATACGAGTGTGCAAGCATACCGACATACATACACGCACACACAAACATACGTACATGCATACATACATACACACATACATATAAATATATATACAAACAAGTGCATGCATACATAAATATTTACATGCATATATTCATACATGCATACATTCATACATGCATACATTCATACATGTGTACATGCATACATGTGTACATGCATGTATATGCACATGCGTACATGCAAACATACACCCATACATATAAACATGCGTGCGTACTGCCATGCGTATGTTCATACACTTATTCCATAAAAATAAATACATTAATTCTTTTTAATACATATAACAGTTAACTTGGTCTTCATTTGGCTAAGGATACCATGCATGCATATATCGTTACACATTTGTATATGCATGTATATACATGCAAGCCTACGTGCATATGAACATGCACATAAAGAGCAGTAGTAGGTATTACATGTCCTTGCCCTGTGCAAGTCCCTATCTTAAAATTTTGAACATCATCTTTAGTTTACTTAAAATTTGTAACCTTCCCCTTTCGAATTTCCACTGCACGCTTTTTATTAAATTCAGTATAGCTCAACAAAATTACCAAGAAGCATAAAAATATGTTTTAAACTATCATAAAATTAACTTTATATAATTATTTAATTACTTTTTAGTTTGAATAACAGGCAAAACACCTTAAGATAAATGTAAGCAAAGTATTTGCACATTTTTTCAGCTGCCGATAAAACTTTGTGTGTGTAATTTCATCCGTTCTATTAACCGTGACAAATTGAAGGTTGTGCATTTACTTATTTACAAACTGTATTTAATTTGTTAGATTTTTGTGCAAAGTGTTGTTATCGCTAATGCACAATATTTACTTTTGCTTTTCTCCTCCGATCAAGTGTGTATATTACTTGTGTTTGTCCAACGATAAAGGAAACGCCAAAAGGCTGTGCAATATCCGCTGTGAATTCTCTATAGACTGTGTTGTCGTTCGTAATGCATATTTGTAGAGGGCTGTCAGAGCCGCTATTTCAGATATTGCATTGCCAAGAATAGAAGAACCCAAGTTTTGCCCATGGCAACTGGTAACTGGTAACCGGTGGGGCAACCTCTCTGGGGGCCATTAGTGGGCTTCGTGGGCTTCAACTGAGTCATGAGCGCTCTTCAGACACTTTTCTTTCAGCCTTTTGTTTTGCACTTTATGGCAACTGCTGGCCAAAGAACTAGGTATGAAGTTAACTTTGAGTTTAGCCCAGAAGCAAAATATGGCACTTATTTCTTGTTCAGCTTTTCTATACACTTGCTGTGGGGCATGTGCAACTATGTCAATATGTTTGTGAAGCACAACTCTTGCAACTTAATAGTTTGACAATCTTAGACTCTTGGATTTAGAGTAAGAGCTTAATGCCTCCGTTGCGGGTATTAAAATTGAGTCATGGAATATGTAAACCCATTTATTTATAAATATAATGTGACTCATATAAATTCATGATCAGTATAAATCGCCGTTTCCATACGGAGGCTATCAAGGCTATCTTCATAGGCTTCAAGGCATCCATAGGAAGATCGGTTAAAAATTAGGTTATGATGGTCTTAATATGCTCTTAATACAAAGATATTAAATTGTATCAATATCATTCTGGTATATCATATAGTTGTAGTGTATTTGCATTTCGATGTGACTTATGTGCTGAACTTTTCTTTATTCTTTTGTTATGCATATATATAAATAAACTTCTTTTTGCATTTGGCAATGCAACTGACTGCTGGGCGGGCGGTATTTCCATTTCCATTCCCATTTGACATTTTCAGTGGGCCGCTGCACTGTTTTTGTTGCATATGAAAGCGAGTGACCGCTATTTGAAAGACTCTTTTGTTTTTTTTTGTACTGACTAGACTAATTAAAAGTGGTTGTTTTGTGTCTGCCATTTGCCTTGGTCAGCTAAAATCACAGCACAAAGTTCTTGGACTCCAATCGCTGACCAGCTCTAAATTTATGTAGCTTCAGCTGATCGCAGTTCAAGTAGTTGGCGTCGACATACGTGACACTACAAGTTTTTAACATATTTTGGATTTGGTAATCAAAAAGCAAACCCCAAAGCGTATGCAGTGCAAAGTGTGCCATGTATGGGCAAACACAAACAGTATTATATGGTTTGCTTGCTGGGTTTATTATGCAGTGGAAATGTGCAGTGCACATTGTTTGAAACAATGGCGTTATACGATAATAGAAATTAAGCGGGTTGCATGTCAGCTGCTGAGAAAATGAAGTCACTCCAAAGACCCACAAAAATAAATATACAAAAAAAAAAAATAAAAATGAAAAAAAAATCAAGCGAGAAAAGTTACGGCAAGTGCTAACTAACTAAATATATGCACATGGGCTTATACATAATACTGCTTACACAGCGTCTGGGGCAGTGAATCTTATTGTTGTGTTCTCAAAATGCCAGCCATGTGAATAACCACAAGCACAGCAACAAAAACAACAACAACTAACACTAGTCAAAGTGCATTAATCACAGCCCATACAAAGGCAGCCAGTGCTGAAGGGCCGACTCGTGTTTCCAGGCAAACTCTAGCTATGGGTGTTAATGCTTCGAGCCAAAACTAGCCTGAAAGTAACTCGAAAAAGTGGTAGTTGTTGTTGGCGTCCATTTATGGTGTCAGTAAGGTAAGGTACACTGCAGCAAATAATGGTCTTGATAATGATAATGATGCCCCTCTTTGGCTGGCTGCCTCGCACAGCACAAGCACAGCACGGCACAGAACCTCGCACAGCCCTGAAAGTGGTGCAATTTGGTTGCCGGTTCTGTGCCTCTGGCTCTCTATATATGGAGCTCAAGTTCTTTGCCATGGCCAGACTGTTGCTAGAAAGTGGCCAAAAAGGCAATTGAAGAACAAAGCAAAACAAAACAGAAAAAAAAAAATAAGAGCTATAAACTAAAGCATGTTGTGGAAAATGGCGCTGCACTCAATTTGGTAACTGACAGGCGGCCAGAGGAACAGACACGACACGGCACGACGCGACGCTCGTCCCCTTTATGTCTGCTTCTGGTTTGGCTTCTTTTCACCAGGCCCCAAACGTGCAGCTGATCGAGCGCCGTGTGGTACTCCAAGTCGCACTCGGGTCTTACATTATATATAGACCAGTTTGCTCATTTTCAAATGCCCAGCTCTAATGTGCCACCGAGCATTTTCATGTGGCAACCTCATGTTAACTTGTTGCGTGATGCTTTCGCACGCACAATTGCCCCGAAGGAGAGGGGCACTAACTAAGACATGTCGACCGGGTTCACTGAGCCCAAATTATAGCGTCAAGAGCTCTTAGTAGTAACATAGACAAAAACTATTCTATAAACTAACTGCACGACATTTTGGCCAACAGGTGTTAACTGGCTGTCAACTTTAGAGTTGCCACACTTGTCATAACGCTTAACAATAACCTTTTACAATTTATCCTAACGTCAGCTGCAAAGAACTTTGCAATGCATTTGATAAGACTTGATTACTCCAAAACCCGAAAGAAACCTGTCGGCGAGGAGTTTCCGGGCTATCAGCCGAGTGTTGCCACACTTGTCAAAACACCAACGCGTTTATCCTCTTTGTACTTTCATCCTCATGTCAGCTGTCAAGCACTTCGCAATGCACTTGATAAAACTAGGTTACTTAAGAACGCAAAAAAACTGAAAACCATCGGTAAGGTGTTACCAGCGTGACAGCTTTGTGTTGCCACACAGGTTTATCCTCTCTGTATTTTTATCCTCATGTCAGCTGCCACGAAGATTGCAGTGCACTTAATAAAAATTAGGTTATTTCATAAATCTAAAATTACGCTCCGGAGTCTGTATCATTTCATATTTTTGCGGAAGCAATCAGGTAAAAAAGATAATATGCCAAACTTCATATAAGATCAATTAGTTAAATTAATTCAACACTCCACAAAAAAAGCTTAGCACTCGCATGATTTGGCGGGTGTATCAAATATTTTTTGGTCCATCATCAATTATGGGAAATGTTCTATCGCACGAGATGTGCGCTTAGTGCTGCTTGAATTATTATTAAGAATAATTGTTGAGCTGTCTGTTTATAATTAGAAATGAGCCGGAAACCGGTAACTGCGGCAACATTTAGCAAAAAGAATCTTTATCGCAATTCGCATAGCCGCCACATTGTATCATCATCATAAAACCTATTTTTATAGTCGCAACTAGGAACTCATTAGTATTACCTGCAGCTACATGCACGCCGCTCGTTACCTGGCCATTTGCATTGTTTGTGTGTTGTGTGTGAAAAATCGAAAAGTCAAAATAAACAGAATTCAATTACACGACGTCGACAACGTGAACCGAATGAAGTTGTAAACGTTTGTGCGACGACCTTGAAATTTTTTCGCCAGCTATGGGTAAATTTTATCTTTACCCTAAACCTTAATGAAGTTTCTACGGTTCGGGCTGTTTCTTTTTGTTTGTCTAAACCGTCGGCCGCGGGGCTTGAGTCTTGGACTCGGAACTGGGTTCAGGTAACGAGGAGGCCAGTTACAAATATACACATCCATTCTACATAAATATATATGTGCATATATATGTATGTATATATGTGAAAAGGTATCGGCATTATACTACACACTCGAGTGATTAATTTCCTGTTTATGCGCACTTTGTTCTCTGCTCTTCGTTCTTGTTTGTGCGGCTTCTTCTTGGGACGAACAGGAACAAAAAAAAAAAAAACCCGAAACGCACTTTTTGAAGGTTTTCTTCTCAATGAATTAAGGCTGTTCATGTGTAAATATGTATGGGTATTTGTGTATGAGCTTGTAGCTTGTTTTATACCCTTGCTAAGGTTATAAACATTTTCACACCAAACGTGCAACACTTTTAAGGAACCAATAAATATATATGCGCATTTTGAGTAATATAAAAGGCTGATTCAATATAGGACAGATGGACTGTCCTTCTGTTTTTATGGATAGAACTAAATTTGCCATATTTGAACAAATGTTTCATATACCTGTTATAGAATGGATAAAATATCTCTAAATGAAGCTGCCTAAAACAAATTCCAATATATATAAGACAAATTTGTAATCATCGGACAACGATGTTATCTAGCTCCCAATGGGGCAGTCGACTCATGATTCTCCTAATAAGGTCATCTATCTATCTATCTATCTATCTACAGCCAGATCGGACAACTCTCATCCGATCAACTCAACTCATTTAGCTCTTATTAAAACCTTTTTAAAGATATCCTTACCACTTAACTGTTATAGTTCAAAAGTTTCATTTTGTTCCCATCATATGAGCAATAACTTAGCATTCTACTTATCATATGTAGCTCCCATATAAACAGTTGCCAGTTGAGAGTCAAACAAGATATATGACATATCTGCATAATGCGTGCTAGGGTATTTAGACTGCGGCATTCCACACATAGCTGTACTGTCTTGGTTTCGTATTAATTTTGATGTTCCGAGGATATGCTGTGCAATTGGCAATTGTGTTGCGTGTTTCGCTGATATTACCCGCAATTACTAGCAACCGCCTGATCAGATACTAGCACATGTATCTGTCAGATACACGTGTTGCAGCGTACCAACAACACGCTGTAAAACGGTTCATGTAAACGAACGAACGCCCGCCCGCCGGCGCTGTTCAGTCAATGTCCAACTACCTGACAGGTAGCTTAGCTCTCGGCTCGGCACCGCAGCGTAGCGCAGCTCAGGTGAGTTACGCTCGCCTCAGTCTTGCCTTACCTGTCGGCGTTGTCGCGTCTCTTGCCACCAGACCCTGAACGCGGCATTGTGTAGTTTTCATTACCCGCAACGCTTTTGATTTTAATGTTTCGTGTACGATTTCAGTGGGAACGCATCGAATCGCAATTGACGAGAATATCGGGAAATAAATAACAAAAAAAGAAGAATTAAAAAAAAAACCGAAATACAATCGAAAACGTTAACGGCTGCGACGTAATTTCCAGGAATTTCGCAATTGAATTGAAATTGATTTTTCGGACATCGAGTGTGTGTTAATGTGTGTGTAAATTTGAATGAATGGAACGAGAACCTGTATGTAAATGACGCGACATCATTTCCCATGCCCCATCTTAAAAGCTGTCTGTCGAATCAGTTTTATGGAGCACCGCGACTCCACTTACCAGTTTGTGCAGTGTTACAGTTAAGAGTTGAAGCAACAGTTACCGAATTAATGAAACCAGAAGTGTAGCAATCTATAAATTTCAAATAACTCACGAATTCCGTAAAAAAAAATTACAAAAATTGCAAATATCATTGATTGGAATATGCAGAAGAACTTCGTTTAAATGGTAATTTGAATAGAATTAATCTTTTTCAGCAGATTAATTACTTCCGAAATTAATGAATCTGAAAGCTATTATTTAAATATTATATAGCACATAAAGATTCTATGATACACATATATTATTTAAAAATATTACTTCATAATCAATGAAATATAGTTACTGAATAATTATAATGCATGATGATGGAATATTTCTCATAAATTAATAAATTTGTTTCCAATAAAAATAATTACAATGTTGAATTACTCATGATATCTAAAGGCTTGCAAACTGTAAACAAGAATTGGAATATTGTTAATATTTTAATTATATAAAAATAGGATTAGGCAAAAAAACGATTAATTTGAATAGCAATTAAGCCGAGATGTTGTATAATATGTAAAAAGCTGAAGATTCTCAAATATCTCGCGCTTTATTTATGATCGGCTTAGAGCGAGATGTTGCCTTAGTCAGTTTTCTATAAATAATTGCGCTTACTACGCCTTTTTTTTGGCCTCGTGTTTACTGTTTTCCTACCTCGCACACGATTCTATTGACTTTGAATATTTGTTAGCTCAATTTGCTGTCGGTTTTCGAATGTGGCATGGGGTCAGTTTTGTTTTTTTGTTGTAGCTAATGACTCCGATAATTGCCATTGTGTGAATGCTTTTTGTTTAATGGACAGCAAAGTCAAAGGCGCTGCACGTTTAACTCTGACGTCGAGCCGGGTTTTGCGAGATTTATGCATTGTTTGCATAAATTAAGATTGCCAGGTGTAAGATGGATAGAGAGGCCCGTAGGGGCTCTGCCTGTTGTCTCTGGTCTGCAATTAAAGCGCAACAAGGGCGCCACGCAATAAATATTTATGCAAATCATGGCGCAGGCACTTTACGCTCATAACTAGACAAGCTTTAGCTTTAGCTAGGTGCAAAAATTGTGATTTCAAGCATTATTATTGAATTGCCAAGTGCTATAAAATGCTTTAACCTAATATGCACTTGACCCACTGACAGAGTGACAAAAGGCAACGCCGAGATGTACAACATATTTATGTTCTCTTTAACGCTTGAATGGCGCACTTGATGAACGCAATTTGTGGCCAGCTTAATAATATTTTGCATAAACTTAAATCTGGCACAATAAAAGCCGGTTGAAGATGTTGTTCGTGCTGTAAACTCTTCGCAATCTGCCTTGATCCTTATTATGGCCAATTTACATGGGCTTTAAATGTGCGACGTGTTGCGATATTATCTAAAGATCACAACTTCATCTTGTGCTCCACTATAATTTTTGTGGAGCACTTGCCTCAAAATGATGCCATTGCCACAATTTGACAGTTTGTTGCTAAATGTAAAGCGTAAAGATTTCATTTGTAAATTAATGAAATGAAATGAAATCAATGAAGCGTCAATTTTCATTGTTGGTTGTGGGGCGTGTCGCCTACAGATTTGCACCGCTGGCCTCATGGCAACATTTAATTATATTCGATTGAACAATCAATAAAAAGCAATCAACGCCAGGCAAACACACACACACGCACACACACTCATGCACATACATACAGATACTTTTACCCGTATCTTGTAGTTTGTATCTTGTAGCTAGTATCTTGTTAACAAGTGCACAGGCGGCATCGTTAGTACCGAGACTAACCATTTTACATAATCTATCTGCATGCGAAACTGTGTCAAGTCGACTGCGAAATGACGAGTAAATTGCATCTGCGACTGTTGTATCTGTATCTGTAGCTGTTGCTGTATATGTATCTATTGGATTGACAGGTGCCAGTCCACGCATCGTCATGCTCATATTATGCACTATTTTGCTGAACTTGTTTCTATTTTGTTGTTTTTACTTTCGTTCATGGCGCAGCTTGGCAGCAACATCAACAATAAACAACGACTAGAAACAAACAAACAATCTGCCTCTAGTTTTACTTTCCTTTCTTGCCAAGCGACGCGACTTTCAATTATTAAATACAGATACTAAGCTGCACAGCTGCACAGATACAGATACATTTACTCAGATACGCCTGCGAACGCCTGCTGACTTTGGCATGGATTTAGCTGCATTAGAAATTACCTTTCAGAAGCTATTCTCAATTATTTGTAACAAATATTAAAACTCTAGCTTAACGAATGCATCTTGAAATTAGACACACTATCCGGGCATTAATTACACTAGAATTAGAATTACACTAGATTAGAATATAAGTATATGTTCCTGGCTTGATATAGGAATAACATTTTGTGCGAACTTTAATTGTGACATTTGTTAATAGGTTTAGGCACTCACCCGAACCCCTTAATGTGGCTTTAATGTGGACTTTCGCTCCATCAAAAGGTCAAGCTGAACTAATGTAGCTACTTCCCGGATCTGAGCAGGCAGCTAGCTGCTGCCAGAGTTCAGATGATTAAATGTCTGTTTCCACGGAAATACAGATCGTCTTTCGGATAATTTATAGTTTATATCGTAACCTTTAACAGATATATAGCGAAGCTTAAGCACATGCATGCCTTGTGCTTGGATTTGCCGAGTATGTGATATATAAGATTCAATGAGATCAGACAACTATGTCATATAGCTGCCATAGCTATGATCGTTCGATCTTGAATGGAAAATTTTATTTTTGTTTAAGATATCTTTTACAATCATGCTCATCTCATGTGAGTCATGTCTTGTCAATATCGGATTACTATATCATATAGCTCTCCGCAGAATTGATTGAGAAATGAGCTTTTTGTCTGGAAAACTCGTCCAACTCTGTAATTACAAGCCCAACAATTGTCCTCACACACCGCAAAACCCTATGCCATATTTCTGAAAGGGCATTTAATAGCCGTTCGTTCTTGTTTTCTATTTTACTGTGTTGATCGTATAGCTTTGTCGGTTAATATAGTTTCTGGACTTTTCACTTCAACAAGTTCTTAAAGATGTTTCTAGCTTATTTTAATTTGTATTGTTTACTGCTTTTCGACTTTACTCAATATGCAGCAACTGTAATTAAAGCGCACATTTTTTTGCATATTTCTACAACACAATTTTAATCTAGTCGTAACGCTGTTGATTCCGGCGATTTTTTATGGATACGGCTCCTATTTCCTAGAACTAATTGAGAGTTCAGCAAAAAGTTTGGCTCGTTTAATGACCGAAAAAAAATATCAAAAAAAAGGGGCTTTTATTTTGCCGGCAAGCTCAAGTGCAGCCTGTGCCCAAATGGCATGTTTATACTCAACTTGGCAGTGGCAACAGACTTTCAGTTCCAGACTTCGAGCCCAGTGTGGGTCCGAGTCCGAGTTCGAGCTGAAGTTCGAGTTTGTTGTGGTTACGCGCCGCTGGCTACGCCGTCTGTTGGCGATGGCTGCTGCTGGTGGTGCTGGCATGTCAGAACCTTTATCATGCCCGGCTGTCGAGTAATAATGCATCCACATTGTCGTACTTAGTTTTTCTTGTAGTTATTTTTGCTGTTTTTGTTTTTGTTTTTGTCGCCGTTCAATTTGAGTGCACAAAGAAAAGCAACAGAAAGGCTGTCAAGAGTTCGGCTCATAATGATCTACGAGCAGTTTCTGGCAGCATTTTACCTGTTAATAACCTGTAACCTGATGCAGTAGTCGCCATTCGAGGGCGACCTGTACTGGGTGTGTGTGTGTGTCGCCTCCCTAATGCCATCTTCCAAGTGCCACGGCTTCGGTTCCGTTCCAGACACTAATTTACAACGCCCCGGCTTCCAACGGTCGAGCGAATTTTGGCCCTGCAACATAAGTATATAGTATATGGGCATATCAGGTTTCTGTATCTGTATCTCTGTCTGTATCTGTATCTGCAGCTCTGTATCGCTTGCAAATCTTCAGTGTGGCCGGCGCCACGTTTCTTTTGCAAAAATTTTCAATATTAAACAGCCGTAACTGACGTCCACTTTGGTGCCTTAATTTGCGCTAAGAGCGCCGACGTCAGCTCATAAACATTTTATACAAATGATGTGAAGTTTTTTTTCGCAAATTTTTTTTTTTCGTTTTTTTTTGAACGGGCGGTTGCAGTCTTTAAATTTGTATGTAAAATGCTTTCAAGATTGAGATACGTATCCAAAGAGGGTGTTGCCTGCTGTTGGCCTGTTTCGTGGCCAGCAAAGCCAACGAACTCGTGATAAAAGCTGTTGACCGTTGTTGTTGTTGTTGTTGTTGTTGTTGTTGTTGCTGTTGTTGTTATGGTTATAAACATTTTGTGCCCAGCTCATTGATTTGTGCAAGCGTGCATAATTATTTTGTAAAATGTGCATTTCCAAGTGATTGTGATAAGAGCTGGTATTTTTAGTATGTGTGCTTGTTTCCAGCTAACATGCCAAGATAAAATGTGTGCCATCGTGACGATAAGATGCTCCTCATTTGTTTGTTTCTCAAGAGCAACAATAAAGGCAAAACAAACATATGAACACATTCATTAATATAATGACACAACTCTTCGTTGTAACCTTTCCGCTGGGCGATAGGCAAACATTTGAGTCACTCAACAATAAAATTGTTTCCATGCAAAATAAATTCAATGACGCTCTTGACTTAATGAATACTATTTATAAGCTGATTAAAACAGGGGCATAAAGTGTGTTAATTCAAGTTGGGAGCAGTTCAATGTAACACGCCACGAAATACAACTAAAAATATAAACAAAAGCGCATTAAAAATTGTAACACGACAGGAAAGTAGCTTTGCAAGCGGATTAAAGTTTTAAAGTAGATGAAGAAGTTTAAATTGGTTGAAAGCTTGTCTAAAATTTGATTAAATCCACGAAATCTCATTTTAATATTGCTAAAAGCTACAAGAGCTCGCTTAAAGACAGAGAACTCTGGTAAAAGAACATAGAAGATTGTAAAAGGGAATAATAAGGCATTCGAAGCAAAAAAAGCTTACATAAAGTCATGCGAAATTTTCGAAGCACATAAAAGCTGCATTTGGAAGAATTCGTAACGTAAAGCTCGATAAACTACAAGATAACTTAATGATTTAATAATATTTTGTTGTAGCTTTCGAAGGGATTTGTATGTTCTATATGAAGCTATATTTTTATTGACAATTCTTATTTTGGAAGGCAATTCGTCAAGTTCCCAAAAGCTTAATTTGTTCTAAATTGAGTCTATATATACTTTCAAGTATTTTATATAAATACTCGTATAAGTAACTCGAGCCATGTTCTTTGTTTTCATCGTGTATTGGAACAGTTGCTTTAACGACTTTGTTTGCGCGTTTTATTTACATATTTTGTATACTTTTTGTATGTGACGCTGTTTTCACTGCCAGCGAGAGATAAAAACACAACAGTCACAGCTGAATTCAGTCCAGTGAAATTCGCGGACAGAAGTTATTGTATTGTATAATAAAGAAAAACATAAAAATTAAACAGAACTCAATGAAAGTCGGCCATAGAGTGTCATAATAACACACATAATATGGCGAATTTATTCATTATTGTACTGAATCCAGAATTGTGCCTTTCACTTTCGCATATCTCGCCGTGATTTGCAATGCAAGAGCGGATTTTACTTTCGATAGATGACTTTGTCTAAGATTTGGTTTATTGTGCTGCGAACCAACTGACTTTGAATTCGTTTCGCATGCAAATCGCTGGCCAATATAAGAAAACAAAAAAAAAAAAATCCACACAAAACCCTCGCATGTGAATCATTTCGTTTGAAAAATGTTAAAGCGGGCATTTCGTGTGAATTGTGGCCGGTTAGGTTTTTGAACTCATTAATAAGCTGCCACAAATCTTCCAACTCATCTCCTCCTCTCTCTCTCTCTCTTATTTTCATTCTCTTGTCCAGATCTGATCGATGAGCAGCAACTATAAGACCCGCAGCAGCGAGGAGGCCCTCGCCGAGCAGCTGAGCCTGCCTAGAAGCGTCAAGCCCACGCCCATCTACAAAGAGATATCCGGCGGCATGGCGACACTGCCACGCCCCGACACTGAGCAGCGACTGCGCAGCGATACGACAAATAACACCCGCACCTGTGTCTACATTGGCGGCGCAGGCAACGGCGTCGTTAGCAGTGCGGCTACCCTGGATCGCCGCCAGCCGCAGCGCATGTCCTGGCTGAATATGCGTCGCGCCAAGGCGGATGCCGAACTGCCGGCCGTCACACCCTCGCCACAGACAACGCGCAGCTGCATCTCGACGGTGTCCAGTGTGGTGGACAGCGGCGGCGGACGCACCACAGTCACCTCGGGCCGCATCAGCTCCAGCGGCATCATCACGCTCAGTGGCAGCAACAACACGCTGACAGACATACAGGGCTACCATGAGCACGATCTGCACGATGGCGTCTCCAAGAACTATTCATCCGTCTCCGCAACAACTTCGGCTCATTCCGCGCACAACATTACGACGGCCAGCAATGCGAAGCTTCTGCCCGCACCCGAGGATGAGTCAAATCAACAGGTAAGCCAGCTGGCGGGAGAAAAGGGTTTTGGTTTGGGGGCTTACGTGATTCTCAAAGATAAACAATTGCTTATGGGATTTTTATCTGAAACGTATACAGTCGAGGCATCATATATATACTCTTTTATCACAGAGAAATTTATGCATTTAGAGCCTTTTTCCAGCGCGTATTAAAAGACTTGTCTCAGATATCTTAGTCGTTTTATCAGTCTACCTAATCTGGATACGAAAGATTTTGTAGAATTTTCAATATTAAGTGTGCGCTTATCAGTTGTTATGGCTTTTAGCCACACATGAATGAAATCAATTGCTCACGCTGCAACATTCTTAGCCCGTTGAATAATGCGCAAAAACTTTGGCATGTACGTGACCCAAGCAGCCGAGAATATTCTCAGATGCATTGATCGATTCGAGGGGCGCCTAAAATTGTCTAAGATCGTTGTAATCATAGCTGCGCTCGGCTACGTGTGATATGAGATGCGACTTATCTAAGCGCAAAGCTTCCGTGGCTGTAGACTTGTGGTGAGCAGCACTGTGCGTGTGACATTTTTTCATGCCTTAATTTTCGCACTTTTTATTTGTTTTGTTCATTATCATATTGAGTGTTTGCCCGATGCCGATTACAGTCGATGATCGGCTAAAAACGAAAAAAAAAAGAAACTAGTTCCCCTTTGATTTAACAGCAGAAATATAGGACAACTTTTTGTTGATATCTAAAATAGATTTCCGACTCGTTTGCCAAAAATCCGGCTGACTCTTTGTTTTTCCGCCATACAAAGCTGCCTGACTTAATGTGCCAGCTTTATAGGGTTGTCTGTACAACATCATAAAACAAGTTTCGGCATTAGTTAGTACACCGTTTGAATTTTATTTGGGTTAGTGAGGCATGGGCTGGGCTCTGCCCAGAGCTGACCATCATTCATTCGTTTGCTTGTCTGCGGCCCTCCGAAGCGACCAATTGCTTTTTTAATTTTGAGCGTCTAGCGGCATTTTATAATTTGCGCTAATTGCATTTGGTATTCATGTTCTTGAAATGAGTGCAAAGTGCATGTGGAAAATATGCCAAAGAGCTGCTAATTGGTTTTAATTAGGCTTTCTCTATTTACTTGAGTGTCCTTAATTTTCAATTCGTAACGGCTAATTACGCTGTTATTGTTATTCTACTTCATACTACAAATATATTATGTTAGCTATCAGTAAATATTTAACTAATTGCGAATGTTATAGATTGAAAATGATTGTAATACAAGTGGAAACTTTTTATTAACACAGCTGATATTATTTTTAAACTACTTTGTTGTCTGATGGGCATATATTTATATATAGTTTTCACATTTTATAATTTCCCTATAACAGCTTTAGAAGATTTTTCGAAAACTCTCTAACCAACAGTTTGCAATAACAAAATTTAACCATTTAAAAATAGGATTTCTGGCTCAAAAGTTGAAATACAAATGAAAATACTTCCTTAACACAGCTTAATATGCTTTAAAAAGATTCTCCCTTTTAATCAAGAATTTAAATAAAATAAATACTATGTAATTTCTGTTAGTTCTAAGCTTCGAACGACTAAAATTTATTAATGTTGTATTCGCATTCTACTAAATCGATTGCCTCAATTATAAAAAAAACGCTTATATTTTGTAAAGTAGCCTATATGCATATTTAAGACCATCTGCAAAACCTTTTTTGTACCTTTTTAGCGTACAAATAAGTATATATTAATTTAATTCAATGTGCATAAATACGCATTCATAATGACAGGAAAGTATTCGCTACACAATTCGAGTTCGAAAATCTGCATATTAAAATTCGCCGCAGCCCAAAAGCATGCTACATATTTTGCGCCCTTGTCGTGACAACTCGCTGAACCGTTGCATAAGCACAGGGCGGGAAATGCGTTTGTCGCTTAAGTCTTTTGTTTTACATATATGAATGTGTATAGTTGAAATTATGATATACGGAATATTAGATATATTTGCACTCTGAACTGAATATTTTTATTGACTTGCAAAGCCCTCGCAATCATCATTATAAATATTTACATGCGCACATATGAATGTTTTTCGACTCGAGACTCATTTGCAATTGCTTGCCACAGCAGGCAGCCGCCCCGTGGAGCTAGGCCAGTTCTGTGTGTGCAGCGGCGGGTGTGCGCACACACACACCTACATACAGATATATTTTGCACATACACTTGTGTCAGTTACTTCATCTGTTATGCCTTTTCGTTTCCAATTCGCTGATTAACAAGTTCAACAAAACGAAAAATGTGCAGCGCAAAATTGTATTTTTAGTGCAAATTCGGCGACGTCCATTGCACGTTTTGTGCGTTAAGAGGCACAGCCCCAAATTGGATATATTGGGCGACTTGATGACGGACGAGCTGACAGACCGACTGACTGGCTGACTGACTGACTGACTGAATGATTCGGTGCGTTGGCTGAATGATGACGTCATTGGTTTGATTGCATTCAAGCAATGATACAAATAATCAAACCGGCTCCACTCGCGTCTTGTTGTGGGAAGCATTATGATAATTGGCGGTTATTAGAATTGCATGGACGAACAAGACTTTTGAAAGCAGTCGGCGCAGTGAAAGTGGCCAAGATGTGTGCGTGTGTGTGTGGCCAGTAGAATTTTGATATGTTGTGTGCACGCGCTTCAAAGAATCCAAGCAACGTCCAACCGACGACAATTGGGCAATTGGAAGGCGCAACGCAACACTGCGCTACCGGGTTGGGTGTAACGGAGCACTTGGCTAGTTAGCGATATGGCAGCTATATGGCTTCATGACTCCGGTTCCTTTCACTTGCCACTTTGATTAGACGAGACGCAACCAAAAATCGTAAAACAATAGCCCATGTCATACAGAAGGCGGGCAGACTGTCAGACAGAGCGAAAGACAGACCGCAATGCTCCAGTGCCCAACAGATGCATCCCCATACACTGTACACTCTTACACACTTTACTACATTACCAAGAGTGTATGCGACACAAAAGGGATTGTCCGAGTGTACAATGTTCGTACGTCTCTTATTCAATCTGTTGACAAAAGATTTTCAGGCAGCTTTTGTGTGTGGCCGGCCAGCCTCAGCTCAGCCTCAGGCTCATTGTGAACGCATTTTCACACTCCAATTTCGTGTCCAAGCTTCAACAATTGACAGACGCATACAAAATATATATATATATATAATTGTAATTGTTGTGCAGCTGCCGTCTTTAACGAGAGATCTGGCTACACAACTGATGTCCAACTATAACCTTAATGAATGTGGAATTCTATATGAAATGCCATTCGAAATCAATTCGCATTCTATGTAGAAAAGCACAAGACATTAAAGAAAGGTTTTATTTATAGTTAGGCCACTTTCGGCCACTAATTTCCACTCTGCCTGCCTTTGGCGCGCTCGTTTGGCCTCATATATATTATTATTATTTTTTCAAATAAAGCAACATTTTAACGGCCACTTTGGCCATTCGAAATGCGAGGCACACAAACTCGACCCGGCAAAAGCCACCAAAAGCTTATGAAAATAAAGCAATTATGAATGCTAAACGTAAGGCGAAGAGTAAAAATTCTAAATAACAAAATATGCGCACACACAACCTGACAACGTGAGTTATTGCTGCAAATTGTATATGACGACAAAATACCCTGTAAAGCAAGAGCTTACTTTTATAAATTTTATGAAAAATCAAAAAATATCAAGGGTATGCGACGAACTCTTACTCTAACTTTTGGCAGATAAATTAAAAAAATTAATTAGTACTTAATATTGCCCCAGAATTTAGATATAAAAATATAATATTACCCAGATATTGGTTCTTGAAAATAAATATAGAAAAATACGATAAATATATGAGTTTTGATCAAGCTCGCAAAGCTTCTGAATAATAATAAATAAACTCAAATGGTGTATACCCTTGATGTATTTTGAATAGGGTATACAGCACGTCAAGTGACGCTCCATTAATGCTTATCAAATACACTTATAAAAAATTCGGGAAAGTCACGCTCTCAGAGTTGTTTTCAGCCAATCCATCAAGAGCCGACATATCCGTTGCACAGCCACATTTATGGCCCGGCACCTCGATCGGCCAATGGATGGCCAATAAATGTACGATTTGTATTTGAATTTCCGTGCTCAGCTTGTGGCTGACTAATGCCAAATGTCCAGCACATTATGGCTTATGATTGCTGCTGCTCGAGTTGAGAACGTGTGTGCGTCAGAAATAATATTTTTATTTTCAATTAACGCGCACAGATCAGAGCCTTAGCCTGAAATCGTTTTCTGTTTATTGTGGCGCACAGTGAGCGCTGTTAATAAACGCGTACCCGGACAGCAAGTTTTGGGTTCAGCGTCGGGGTTCGCGCCGCTGCGCCAGTTTCGCTCGCATGCTTACATAATAATTATAAAAGAATTATGAAATTATGCTGTGCTGGTGCTGCTGCTGCTCAGAACGTGTTAAAATGAAATTTAATTTGACTGTGAGAAGCGCAAAGGCAGTGCCCAAAACCAGGCAGGCGTAGATCGAGACCAAGTCTAATGGACGGGTTTTCTCTATGCTTTAGCCCACTTCCCCCCGCTGCCGCTCTGCCCCGCCACCAGGCCACACAAGTTAATTATGCTCACGACATGGGAACATCGCATTGTTCCCGGCCCAACGTCTAGATTTCTAAGCGTCTTTTCAGAACTTTCAATTAGTGTTCAGTCGCGCAGCTCGTGGGCGAAAAATACACACAGTAAATCAGATAGCTGAAGTTTTTAAATATACATAAAATGTGTTTAACAAGATGCGGTAAAAAGTGTATCTCAAACTCTGTCGACACACACACACACAACCACTCACAGAATTGTTGAGGCGTGCTGTATGCCCAAACGAAGTGCGCTCGGTTTGACTCGGCTCCGGTACGCTAACTTTGCGCAGCGACTGTGGCTTGTAGAAAGCCACGCTTTAGAGTCTGTCGGCCGGCTCGGCCAGCGTCAGTTCTGCATTAATGAGAGAGCAGTTCGGTTCATGCTCGCTCGCACGTTACCTGTGCTCGCCCCCTCCCAGTGTCAGTCGTCAAGTTCCCTCAGGCCACCCCCTTCCAAAAGGCAGCGCACAGCTTCAGCTGCAGTGAGTGTTGGTTTTGATTTGAGCTGGAAAAATCACATAAATCGTCGACAATGGAAAAACTCGTTTCTCGTTTTCTCATTCGATTTTTCCCAATCAAAATTCGTATGCGCGCGCCCGCGATTTTTAGTGTTTCGGGAATCGCACGTTGGCGCAGTCGCAAGTCGACGCTGCTCCGATCATGATGGTTGCTCGCAGCGCGTACCCAATGCAATAGCCGAGTGAATACGCTTTCAACATCGAGTGTGTGCGAGTGCAAGTGTGTGTGCGCATGCGAGACAAATTTGCCGATCGATTGCATTTCGCTGAATTACGCATACGCCGCGTGTCGCGCTTGTCTGCAATGCTCATCAAGCCTGCAATCCATATCTAATGACACTCGCTGCCAATTGTCTTCGTTTACGGAACCAGCACGCGTTGGCATCAGTTTTAGTTTTTTTTTTCTTTTTGGCGGGGGGCTGTCGTTGGATATGCGATGCGATGCGATGACGCGGCCAATTCGCAAAAGACACCAAACACAAGACATTCAATAAGCGGTTCAGGACTAAGCAATGAAGGTGTTGCCAATTAATATTTAAAGCGGCTGCCTCGCAACGTGATAACTTGTTCCACATACGTATACATATGCGTTTCACTGTGTTTCTTAAAGCCATCACCTTATTTGTTTTCGTAGTGATTTTTTTTTTGTTTTATTTTATTTTTATACGTTAAAATTGAAATGTTAAATGTCGGCGCATGGACAAACAAAAAAAAAAAAAAAAATGAAAGAAACATCGAATTATAAACTTGAAAATTTACAAAAATCAGAAATACACGTAAATAATGCACATTGAAAATGTTTTAAACGAAATAAATAAAAGTACTAATTGCATTTAATTGAGTTTGTGTGTGCATTATAAATCAACGTCTGTTCTGAATCTAAATCTTTGCAGCTTATTAATTTAATGTCTGATTTTTATAGTTCATAAATTTTGTGAAATTGCAATCAAGGCAAATCGAAGTAAATTATATGCTAAATATATCAAATGCAAGAAAATGACAAGTTCTTTTGCACCTATAAACAATATCAAATCTGTCCAAAGATGGAAATACCAACAACTAAATATCTAGCCGATTATCTATATGTTGTCCATGAGGATGTGCCCTTCAGATATTATCGCAAAGTAAGTGTGAGAGAAAACAACTAAATACAAAAGATACAAAATTGTATCTGTTAATTGTGCAATTTTAAGCTTCAGTTGCTTTTTGCATCTGGATGCATGCATGATATGACACGTGATGTTCTGTACCTTGTCTGTCTTGTCGAGGGTATTATAGTTTTGTTACGCAATTTGCAACGCTTAAAAAGAGACCTCTTCTAGTAGCCTACATATAATTCTGATCAGTATACAAAATCGTGTTGATTTAGCCATGTCCGTCCGTTCGTCCGTCTATTCCATGTGAACTCATCTCTTTGTTTTAATAGGTTCGTCTCTTTTTAACTACTATATCATTGTCATAGCAAAAATTGGACCAATTGTATGTAATTCATCTTGTTTCTTATTCATTTCACTTGATCAAACTTGGCACTTTTACTATGCTCTTGATATATGGGCTAATTCTTAACAACTTCGCAATATTTTATTATATAATATATCATATCATACATATATATCATAAATTATTGATCAAACCAGCTTCTCTATTCTTCCAAAAAAAAAAAAAAAAACTGTGAAACCCTATCAAACCAGTCTACTACATTAGACAAGTCCCTTAGAACAACTCTGTCTGAAACAAAGCTGTGTTATTTTAAAGCCTTTTAACTAAAAGCGTATTTAATCATTACAAGTTAACCGTTTGCCTGTGTTTTAGTTAGTATACGAGTCTGAATCAATATGGCACATGATACTCATCGCTTGTAGATATTTTTTAATAGCTCAGTTTGATCATCGCACCCAGCTGAGGTTGCCGCGTTTTGGTGTTTGGCTTATGTTTACATTTTCACTGTGCGGTTTTCGCTTTATTAACTGCGTTTACTTGGGCGTCCGTCCGTCCGTCTGTCCGTCTGTCTGTCCGCCAATCCGCTCGTCCGGATAACTGAGCGTCGCTCTCTTGAATGAATTTCACTTAAAAGCGTTCCAGCGGCAAAGCGATTTTATTTTATATATAATTTTATTGTTGCTGTAATTTTTTTTTCGCTTAAAGCTGTTAACTTTTTATACTCGTTTATAAAGCGACAGGGGTATATTCGTTTTGTGTAATGTTCACGAGTTGAGACTTTAAATATGAAATATATTTTCGGATCAAACAAAACTTAAATTTGATGAAAAATTTAGCTAGGAAGGTGGGATATCGTAAACATCTATATCTTCCACTGATTTAGAGCTAGACTAATCCAATGTGGAATAAAGACTACTGATTAATAAACTGATCAAAAAAGATTGCCCTTACTTGTGCCGTGTCAAATAGGAATCGGGTTTTCAATCAGTTTGACGGGCTTCAAGCTGTTATTGGATTGTGAAGGAGTATTTCGCAGTCGTTAACACCCGACTGCAATGTACTTGATTATTTTTTGCCTTTTTTGGTTTTGAAAGTATTGTTGTTGCTGTAGCTGTTGTCGGTTTTTGCTACGCATCTAATGGGCTTATGCGGCACATTTCGCAGGCAGCGGCATTTTGGCCTCTTCCACAGACCCTCGTAATGGGCCACACTTTCTTTTGCCGCTCATTACGCGCTAGATAAATATAAGAACCCAAAGGGTGCGTGCAAAATAAATAAGCATCAAATAAATTGTTAACTTTGTTAACTGAGAGTGTTTATAAATAAACCAGAAAAACTGATGAAAAATTACACAACTCGAAAGCGGAAGTGCCGGAAATGAGTTTTGTATTGTGGGTGTTGCTGTTTCAGTTTTGAGCATAGCCGGCGGATGCTTGTGACAACACACGATTTTGTTTCCCATATTTTTGACACTTAACTAATGCACTCTCTTTTTTTCTCCCATCATCTCTCTGTCTTTGCAGACGAAATGCTCGGTGTTTCGCGGCCTTGTGCTGTGCATTTGCCTCAACGTCAGCTACGCGAATGTGGTGCGCTTCCCACGCGAACTGGACCACTATGGCTCTGCCTATCTGGTGCCGTATGTGGTGCTGCTGTTTCTAGTCGGTTTGCCCATGATACTGCTCGAGATATCGGTGGGTCAATTTCTGGGACAGGGAGCGGCGCACACCTGGCGCGCCTCGCCCATATTCAAAGGTAAGCAACAGGTGTGCAACAGTTGGCTGCACAGCAAACAACCCTCTTTGGGCGGACGGGCGGAAAAGCTGTGCAGTCTTTGGCCAGGACAAAGCTCGGCACGAAAGCTTGCACCGACTGCACTTTTGGCAGTCGTTTATAATTCTCAAGTTGGAATTCGCTCGGTTGTTGCTTAAATAGCGAATGCCAGACACATCCTGTTGGGGCGGTCGTGCATTCCGCAGCTAACGACGGTTGGACACAGCCCGTTTAAACCCCACACGCTGAAATTGTGTCCCGTTGGGTTCGAGAGCAGAAGTGTTACGATTGAGAAGGAGAGAGGAGTACGCTGCGCAAACTTTCGTCATATTCTCTGAAGCAAAAGCAAATACGCAAATACGCAAAATATATGCTGCAAATATATGCAAAAAATGCAAAAATGATGCAAAAGAGCAAAACAACTATATACTTATATATATGGATAAAAAAATATATAAATGCAACAAAAGTCTAAACAAGAAATCACGAATCGCAATGATAAATCAAGACAAAAAATACTATCAGACCAAAAGTATATCAATGCAAACAAAAAAAACTTATAAAACACATAAAAAAATACACTAAAAAAAAATGAAAGCAAACTAACTTAAATGTGACCTAGTAGTTTAAAGATATCATCATCGTGTTATCAGGACAAAATGAAAACTCTGAAAAAAATCTAAAAAAAAAATATTAAAAACTGCAAAATGCATTGGTGTGTGTGTCCCGTTCGTGTAATCGCTGACGTGCCGAAAGCCAGTCAAAATCCGGAATCTGGCGCAGCTCTTGGCTCTGTTGGCCCAAAGCAATTGCTGCTTATCGAAAAAAAAAAACAAACAAACAAACAAAAACAACAAAAATACGCACATCTGATAGAGACCGGTGGGTGAGAGCTACACCCAGAAAGTCCCAACAACCAAGAAAAAAAAAAACCAGCAGGCAAGCAGCAGTTGCTATGATTCCCAATCAGCCCGGAGAATGCCTGTGGAATACGACTGACGACTGGCGCGTCCACAAAAAATAACCATAGAGACGTTTAAGGCAAATTCTAAATGAACAAAAAGTATAAACCAAAATGAAACAAAAAAAAAATACCATGAAAAACGAAATCAATTGTAATGTGAAACAAACGATATTCAAAAATATGAGCAATATATGAGCAACATACTAATAATGGCAAAAAGCAAAAATGAAAAACTGCAAATTACGACACAACACCTTCGAAAAAGACCTCAGTATAATACACATAATGCTGGGTGCTGCAAAGGAATGCCTTAGCTGTATCGCCCCTTTTTTTATTTCACTTTTGCAAATGAATTATTGTGCGATCAACTTTTGGTTGGGAAATATTTCTGATTGCCATAAACAAATGCCAAGCAATCGATTTTTTCATGTATGGATTTGAAATTTGGTCAACCAAATAAGTGTTGTAGCTGTTGAAAGTTACGAGACAGAGTTACGAACAAAACGGTTTGAACTTTAAAGCTGGTTCAAACTTACTTTTTAATATGAACTGAACATTAAACGAATCTTGTCTACACTGACCGAGTCGGAACCAGAACCAATCTATATAAAAATATTTAATGCTTGACGGCTTGTAAATTAAAATGCTGATTGAAATTTTCAATAATTTAGAATTTTAACGAAGACTGATACTCATGCCAACACCATTATTATTATTTTGGTATTATTATTAAATATGGAAAGCTAGCTTTACAAACCGAACTTTAAAGAAAGGAATTAGTTCGAGCCGTGAACCGAAATACCGACAATTATTTTGCAACCTATGTTTTGGGTACGCAAATATTTTGACTAGATGGCAACGCTAACATAAGACATAGAAGAGGAGCCAGATGTTGGCTGTTATTTTGAAAATTTGATGACATCCGTTGATATGATAGATGTTTTTTCTTGTATCGAAAACCAGATTTACTTATTTAATTTAATTTATATTTCGCACAGGGGCCTGCATCATCAGCCGCTTTGCATCGTGGGTGTCGGCCATCTGGATATCATTGCAGGCTGTACTTGCGCTGGCCTATATAGGAATGTTCGCCTCCAATGGCATACCCTTTCGCGAGTGCGTGGGCAACCTGAAGCTGAGCATGGTAGGTTACCGCTTACCCATATAGGATCTTAAGCAGATGACTTAATTTGCCTTTCAATTTACAGCATGGTTATACGGTGACGCCCAACAGTGGACAGGAGTGCCTGCAGCAGACCTTTTTGACGCCCTTCTGGCGCAATCCGCTCTATTTCGGGCTGCTGGCAGCGGGTCTGATCGGTCTCTGGATAGTTGTCATGTTGTGGTATGTATGGGCCTTTGGCTTACCTGTTGCATAAATTCTAATACTTATTCTCGTTTGCAGTACGCACAATGCCAAAATCTTGCGCCGCAGTCTATTCGTCTATGGCCTGGCGGGCTTATGTCTGCTCTGTGCCTTGACTGGCTGGGAGGTGCGCAACTCCTTCTCCAGGCACTACTTTCCAGAGCTGTGGTCCTTTGACAGCGCCCAGCTGGCCGAGAGCAACATCTGGTTCAATGCCCTCATGCAGGTGTTGTTCTCTGTGAATTGTGGCTTCGGCGCGATGCCAATGCTGACGGGCAAGTTCCTCTACAAGGGCGATGCAGTGCGCACCTCGGTCGTCTATCTGTGCTTCAATCTGCTGATCAATGCCATCGCCGTGACGCTGTTCATGGTGCAGTTCGATTTCTCGTCCAATGGCTTTCCGCTTATGGATGAGCTGAAGCCGTTGACCGCCATCTATGACCGCGTCCTGTACGGCGCCCAGTCGGAAAGTGAGCTGGTGCGTCATCTGATACCCTCACTCATCTATGCTCTGGTCATACTGTCGGCACTTGTGTCCATAACCGTTGCCGTTTATACATCCACTCGGCTGGTGCCCCGCCGTCCCAACTATGTCATTTGCCTGATTGCTTTGGTGGTTGCCGTCATGTCTTTTGCAGCGCCCAAGTTCCTGATAGCCCGTGTCCTGGACTCGCGCATTGTGGGCACTCTGGTCATTACGGCGCTGGTCTTCGAGCTCATTGCCATTACGTGGATCTATGGCGCCAAGAATATCTACACAGATTTGGAGTTCTCAATTGGACGCCCCATTTTCCGCGGCTGGATGTGGCTGTGGTGCAGCTGTCCGGCCATACTAACGGGCATTTTGGTCTGGTGGTGCGCCGACGACGATCAGTTTGATCTGCTGGCGGGCTACTTGCCACGCTGGGCTCCAATTCTATTCGCACTGGCGGTGATAATGATCATTGCCTGCATACAGATCTTCCGCCAGGTGGAGTACAATTTCTTTGGCATGATTTGCGAGGCGTCGAAACCAGCCAAGGAATGGGGTCCAGCCGATCCGCTGGCGCGTCACTCCTGGAAGCAATGGCGTTCCGTCTGCCAGGATACTGGACGTCGTGATTTTACGTTGCGGCGCCGCGGCACACGCGACTACACGCACTCCATCAAAAAGGGCCAGTATTCAAGTGCGCAAAAGCTTGGACCCAATGGCCAGACAACACACGCGCCGCAGACGCACTGGAAGTCGTCGACGCCGGGCAATAGCTCGCCCAACTACAGTGGCTCCATGTTTGGCGATTCGGCCATCGAGGAGGACATCAGCGTGGACAAGTTTCCGGGCATCACCCAACAATATGTGCCATTCCAGGCCAGCGATGGCAAGCCGCTGAGATATTCGCAGCGCGTACGCCAAACGGCCCAGCCGCAGACCTTGACCCGCGCGCCGCCAGGGCCGACGACGGTTGAGAAGCATCGTGAGGTGGTGTACATCAGGCGGCTCTCGGACGGCGGCAGCGGCAGCCACTCGACGCGCATTGAGATTTCGCCCTCCAACGAGTCCATTACCTATGGCAACGGCAAGGCCAATGGGAACGGACATGGGCATGGGCATGGGCATGCCAATGCGGCTGCCATGTCCCGGAATCCGTTGGGCCGCTCAACTGGTTGCCTGGCGCCGGCGCCGGCGTCCAATAGCCACCACATTAAGCGCTCTGCCAGTTCCGTGGTGAATGTTAATACGCACAAGCTACCTCCGCCCACGTCCGCGGCGGCTGGCGATCACATTTGTTGGCGCAAGTTCAATATTAATCCCGAGGAGTACTCGACGGAGCTGTGAACCACGTTGGCCAGGCCCCAGACGGAAACGAAGCATTCACATTCAAAAAGACTTGTTGCATCCAAAATAAATGTATCTGAATCTGTATAGAATTGCAAGCAGATCTATCTTTAAGCTACGAACTACGAACTATGCCCATATGCAAAGTGTATCTTCTAGTTATGAACTGTACATATAGAGCATTGTACCTAGTGTTTAGTTTATGTCCACATAAGAAAATTTTGATAAACACAATTCTGTTGTCATTCAGCCGCCACAACTAAAGAATGTCATATCCCGAGGATTACGTGTAGTTAAGCCTTATCTTAGGAATATAGTATAGAGACACAATCAATTTCTGAATGCATGTGAGTATATTGTATGTATGTGCTTGTGCATGTGTATGTGTGATTTATGTATTTGTGCGTGTCTGTTCAACATTTGATTATATGTACTATATTTTAGTCTGTCCTAATATATACCGTGTAGTGTAGTATAGTATAGTGTACGCATCTGCGTTAATTTGTCAAGTGAACTGCACAACGATTACAAAAACGATTTAATGTAATAAAAAATATAATTAGTAAATTATAAAAGAGCGTGTTTTATTTTATTTTATTTTTGGTTTTTGCGAAAAATGTGAAACTCATCTCAAATGAATTTTTGTATAGTTCCTTGGCAATAAATTTCGAACACGAAAAGTCACCCACCAAATCTATGACTGCCATTTCCACCATTTAAAAGTGTAAAACAAGCCTCAATTTGAACAAAGCCCTTTTAGAATCAGGCAGAACAGTTTTATATATAGAGATTTTCCATCGGAGTAGGCTTTGGATTTGCTGTCAATGAACATTCGGAATTTTGTATAAAAGCCACTGCCTAAAGTCAATCGGGAAATCAGTTTGCTCTGAACTCTAGTCGAGTCTAGAGCTAAACTCCTTTTTTGTTTTTGTGAAAAAATATTGTTTTTGTAACTATTTTTATTTACTTCTTTTTATTTTATTTATTTTCTGTTTCTTTTTTTTTTTGCGGAAAAAGCTTGTGCAAACAATTTTTCCAACCTATTTGATTCTTTTTCTGTTTTCGTGGAAGAACTTTGAGTGGTCAACTATTTTTTTTTTTAAATCCGTAATATGTGAACCAAAATACACAATATAGTCCGGTTTTAGTTTTGGTTTTTTAGTTTATATTATATCCAAAGTAAGAAACGTTTTACGGGTATTTCTTTGTATATGCCAAATAAATATATTTATTTTATTTAATTATTTTATTTATGGTCGATAAATACGAAATGTCTTCCTAATTTATCAATACATCAGTCTTCAGTTTCGATGGTTTCTAAAAATCGCTCTGTATTTTGTTAAATGTATCCAAAGTAAGACGAGTTTACGGGTATTTCTTTGTATATGCCATTTAATTATTTATTTTATTTAATTATTTTATTTATGGTCGATAAATACGAATGTTTTCCTAATTTATCTATACATCAGTCTTCAGTTTCGATGGTTTCTAAAAATCACTATTTTGTTAAATGTATCCAAAGTAGGACGAGTTTATTAGTATTTCTTTGTATATGCCATTTATGTAATTATTTATTTTAATTATTTTATTTATTTATGGCCGATAAATACGAATCTTCCTAATTTATCAATACATCAGTCTTCAGTTTCAGTGGTTTCTAAAAATCACTCTGTATTTTGTTAAATTTATCTAAAGTTGGAGTTTATGGGTATTTCTTTGTATATGCCAGTTATTTAATTATTTATTTTATTTAATTATTTTATTTATTTATGGCCGATAAATACGAATGTTTTCCTAATTTATCTATACATCAATACATCAGTCTTCAGTTTCGATGGTTTCTAAAAATCGCTCTGTATTTTGTTAAATGTATCCAAAGTAAGACGAGTTTACGGGTATTTCTTTGTATATGCCATTTAATTATTTATTTTATTTAATTATTTTATTTATGGTCGATAAATACGAATGTCTTCCTAATTTATCAATACATCAGTCTTCAGTTTCGATGGTTTCTAAAAATCACTGTATTTTGTTAAATGTATCCAAAGTAAGACGAGTTTACGGGTATTTCTTTGTATATGCCATTTAATTATTTATTTTATTTAATTATTTTATTTATGGTCGATAAACACGAATGTCTTCCTAATTTATCAATACATCAGTCTTCAGTTTCGATGGTTTCTAAAAATCACTGTATTTTGTTAAATGTATCCAAAGTAAGACGAGTTTACGGGTATTTCTTTGTATATGCCATTTAATTATTTATTTTATTTAATTATTTTATTTATGGTCGATAAATACGAATGTCTTCCTAATTTATCAATACATCAGTCTTCAGTTTCGATGGTTTCTAAAAATCACTGTATTTTGTTAAATGTATCCAAAGTAAGACGAGTTTACGGGTATTTCTTTGTATATGCCATTTAATTATTTATTTTATTTAATTATTTTATTTATGGTCGATAAATACGAATGTTTTCCTAATTTATCTATACATCAGTCTTCAGTTTCGATGGTTTCTAAAAATCACTATTTTGTTAAATGTATCCAAAGTAAGAAGAGTTTATGGGTATTTCTTTGTATATGCCATTTATGTAATTATTTATTTTTTTTAATTATTTTATTTATTTATGGCCGATAAATACGAATGTCTTCCTAATTTATCAATACATCAGTCTTCAGTTTCGATGGTTTCTAAAAATCACTCTGTATTTTGTTAAATGTATCCAAAGTATGACGAGTTTATGGGTATTTCTTTGTATATGCCATTGATTTAATTATTTATCTATTTTATTTATCTATTTTATTTAATTATTAAATTTATTTATGGTCGATAAAAACGAGTGTCCTAATTTATCAATACATCAAATTATGAAAATTAAATGCTAAAAGCCTAATTAGAATACAAAATTTTCTAATAGCATCACCGACCGATGGAGGTATTTTATTTGCCCGGTATCTGGTATGGCTGCTGTTTTAATCACAGCTTCTTTGGGCTTCAACTGAGCCTTGTTTCCTTTGGTAGACGGTTCTGCTGCTGCTGCTAAAGCTCTTGTGCTATTAAGCCGACTGTGTGCCTTCCGAAGGTGACAGGTTAGAAAATTTCATTCTTGTTATAGTAATAATATTTAATTCTGCATGCATACTTTTATTTTTATTTATAATACAGTACCTTATATTTATAATTTAGTACCTTAATAACACATGGATGGAAAGGTTATTTAGAGCCTAATCCCATAACGCCGTATGAGGATTTTTAATGCGGATGGTCTTACTGACGCCCAAGCATGCTTTTATAATCAGTGCGAAAAGAATATAGAAACTTTACTGCATACTTTTGGGGCTTATCGATTAAAAAGTGGCCTGTATAAAACGGCAATCTACCCGGCCAGATTGAAAAGCAAATGATTTATACTGTAGTCTAAAGATTACTTAGGTTTCTGAATAAGCTTTTATACAGTTTTGGGGAGTATCATCTACCTTTAATGAGGGATATTAGGTAATAAAAGGGTAATATTAGGGCTTCGAATATGCCATATTCCATATTTCTTTAAAATTATAAAAACCGATTTGTAAGATTATTTTACTTATGCTTCAAACTCTTGGTATTGAAAGAATTCAGGTTTTTTTATAAAAAAAAAAACGATGGATGCCCACGACAGAACTGTAAGTCAATAGAACACAATTACGCCCACAATTTTGGTAAACCTAAAGTAGCTTCAGGAGAAGTCGTGATAACTGCAAATCTCGTCAATTTGGGTACTGAAACCGTGTTTGCGGTTGCAGTCTGTAATAATAAACATACAAAGAGTCAACCAATAACCGTATGTACACATTACACCCATAATCAAAAAGAATCATTAAACATAATGTCTACAAGCGTATAAAAGATATAATTATAATAATAAATGTGTGCATGATACCACATTCAGATGCCGCCGAGGGGGGGTTCACAGCCATATCGAATGGCTAAACAAGTGACTGATTTATGTCTGAAATATTAGTGAAAATCATTAATGCTTATACTAAAACACGCTAAACGATGCTCAACAGGTACACTTAGATGGAGAGATACATACGTGCTGGGCCGCATATGAGCACGGTTATGTATCTTTGTATCTCTGAAGTTTGGTTTTCAGAGACCGCAGTGCTTCCTCTGTTTTGCATAACACAAGATTTGTGGCTTCGAGCATATGTATATATATATATACACAAATTTCAAGCTGACGTATTTGTTGACTGATGAATTTTATACAAATTTGATACACTCGAGGTGAACTTGATTTTTGTTGTTGTTATCTTTTTAGTTTGTATTTCTGTTTTTTTTTTTTTATATTTGTGAAATATGTAGAAGCATCTTTGCAGAAGCGGCTCAACAAGTTTTGTTCGCGGCATTATACGAAATTCAAATTAAAGCTAATAAATAGTTTGGCGCTTTTGGCTACAAACTATGCGCGCTCTGGTCTCAGTCTTTGCCTAAAATCAAATTATATTTTATATACTTATTTTATATATATCGAATTCATTTTAATGCGCTGAACAAAAAAAAAAAAACTGAAATCTTGTCCAACTAACCTTCGGGCAAATGATAGACAGACAGACATATCGGAGACTGGGAGGGGCAGGCATTTGATGTGTTATAGGCAATTGATGTAGGGTGGCAACACTATGCGGCGAATTGGTGTGTGACAAACGCTAAAGGATTCGCCGTGAAATTTATTATAGCATACTTTTTGCAGTCTTTGAACTGGAACCAAGTAGTAAGTCGTGGACCACACAAATGGCGCTTCAACGCATCTAATTAGCCGAAAGATTGCCAGCAAAAAATTTTTCAGCTGACAATGTTTGTTGCCAATGACGTCGAGTGTGAACCCAAAAAAATCCAGCATTTATTCAATTCCAACCGCAGACGGCAATAAATTCGTGTTTAATATGTAAGCACTGAACTTGAAAATTTGCATGTGAAACTTGTAAGATTTTGGGCGTAGAATTTCAGTCACTCTACAACAAATACTACGGCCACATGTGTATATATCTAGGGCTACACATATGTAGATATATGCATATATTCAGCTTTATATACATATTGTATATGTGCCTATATACAGAGATATGTAGCGAACCAGTTCGTGGTAAGATTAACCCGTTCTGCGCTTCGTTTAATTTAAATTAATTTTGGTTATTGGATTTTCGATTTTTGATTTTTATTTGTCGCACAAATTTGGCCAAAAAACGCGTAGAATGTGTTAAGCAGCATCTTAAAACGATTAGCTATTACACACAAGATCACATATATATAAAATATACGGATATATATGCATTTGTGTTTATTATGTTAAGATACATTTTCTGTATGTTTCTAATTTGGCTTTGTTTTGACTTGGCCCACAGTTCACTTGACAGCCTTGCGACTGTCGGCGCGTGTGAACGACACTGCTCCAATTTAGTGGCTTTTTATATTTTTAATTTGCACTCAAAACTTTGCTGCTTCTTATTGGAATAACTAGGCTAATTCACAGGCCAGCCCAGCCCAGCCATTGAGCTGTTTTGGGGCCCGAAGTGCAACACTCTCGCTTGGCCATAAATCAAATTGGATTCAGTCTTGGACCACAGGCCGAGCACCTACCTTTTTGGCGTGAATGCCATGTGAATAATGGGCCCAATCGATGACCACTTGACGGCTGTCATTGGCCATAAGCCAGTTCTTAGCTTAATTATAATAAAACGCTTGATTTATGGCGAACAACTTCTTAAAAACTTTCGCTTAGGCTGGGAAGCGTGTAAATTGATATTACATAATTCGCCACAAAGTATTCTGAGCCAACAGGTTTTTCGTGGAATTCGATAAGCATCGCATCCCAAAACCCAAGTGTGACCCTCGGTACAGATTCACCAGCACAACAAGGATTTCAATGCCAATGGCCTGCAATTGGGCCAATAAATTGCCAAAGTCCAAACTGGTTGCTGGCCAGCCAGCCAGCTAGCCAGCCTGTCTGCGGTGTCCTTGATCGGACTTACTTATTAATGGTTTTTGTTTTTTGGGGAAACACGTTTTCTGGGCCACCTTTTAAACCGGCCCAAAAGCGTCGCTCGATGCGCAGCTCTTGTATTTTAATGAAATTTCACAGCTACTTAATAAATTTTAAAATGGCATTAATTATAACTACGCTCAAAAGAAACCGTTAGGAACCAGCGTTCGGTAATTATAAACAAATTCGAAACATGGCACTGCCATCAACAACTGCACGATCATATAACAATAAAAACGGCTAGAATTTTGTATTATCGACATTCGAAAGACAATAAATAATTTTCTGTTAAATGTTTGGTATTAGCGTGTTTAACTGGATTGCAAATTACTTAAGCGCACAAGCAGCAAACATTGAAAATGAATATATTTTGTTGGCATTTAAAAACATATTTAATTGGAATAGATTGTGGACTAATGCAAAATATAAATGTCAGATGAGTTCAAAAATATCTATGTTAATATATGCCAAATTAAAAATATATAGATAAAAATGCAAACATTATTAAAGGTAATAAAAGTCAACATAGAGAACTATTCGCATTTCAATTATATCGACACAGTATCGAAAAAGGGCCAACTTATGAAAAATATCTATACAAGAAAGCATATTTATGTACCAAAAAAAAAAAGAGAAATAAATATAAACAATTTAGAAAACTATTCAAAAATACGCATTCAAATATTCGATTTAGCTCAATTCCGAGAATTTGCTTGTGAATCCCAAACTTGGCAAAGGCCAGATGTGCGTTTAATAATGCCATTTTGAACCAGTTTGTTTTGTATACATAGATTTTGAGTTTTCAATTTAAGTATTCGTATATTTCAAGTTCGATAAAATCTAGACTTTTCCTACTTTGGAAAACAAATAACCAGAAGCAGCTATTGTTGTCGTTCTTTCAATATCAATCCAATTCCCCAGCGTTTAGATGGCGCTACAATATTCCAATTTAGAAAAGACAAACGTACACCTTGTCGTATACTTGAACTTCCTCTTTGAGCATAGCCAAAATATAAAACAGAAACCGAACTAGTTGGTCGGGTCGGGTCTGGTCTGGTTGTCTGTCTGTCTGTCTGTCAGTCTCTGTTTGCTTATTTACATATATATAAATTTAAAGCAGCCTGACAAGCTATAAAATTTGCTCTGCCTTGACTGGTATGTAGATGCGAGAGCATGTTTATATAAAGGATAAATTTGCATAAATCATAAGCACAATTAAAGATGTCCAAAAGTTGTATTCTTTTGCTGACGTAACTGATGTCACATTTGGCTAGAAAATTTATATTATTTTATGCGGTTTCTATCAGATCCGCTAAATTATAATATATATATATACACAAACACACAAGCACAATAGGCGTATCCGTGAGTTTGAGAAAACGTGGCTTGTGAATAGAAGTCATAAATATTCGACAGGCCTATTCTTCTCACAACTCTTTTGGGTTTCGAATTTCTGCCAGATAAGTATTTAAAAATTGATTATAATTTTAATGGGCTGTGCGTGCAAATGTTTAATTACGTGAATTAGACAGATGTCGAAATATTTGTTCTTTGCCTTCAATTGACACCTAAATAGAAAGATTTATGCATCGATTTGTGCTTTTAATAAATAAATATATATATATATATATATAAACTCTTAATTAAACGAGATATTTGCTTCGATAAAAGTTACAAATTATTTCCGCACTAAAAAACATCTCTCGACTGCGGCGGGACTGGGCTATTTCTTGATCTTGCTAATTTCTGTTTAGCTCGCAACTTATATGACGATGTGGAGTGTTAAAATAGCAACAAAAACATCGAAAAAACAATGTCTAGAATCTGGTTAGACGTGGCATCCACCACAGCGCTGGCTTTGGCCCATGTCACGGACATCGGGTGCGTTAATTTGACAAGCCAGTTTTGTAATTAATTTCAATCAATTTTATGCACACGTCTATTGGTTCGATCCATAACTGTGGACACAATAAGCAGCGGCACGTCCTTCGGCTATTTGCATATTTACATCGCCGTTGAATAATACTTCATTTTCATCATGCCGCAATGTTGCAAGCTGCCATGATGCTGCCGAAATAGTTGACTTTTCTTTCCTATACCGAATATTTGCTATGAAATGGTTTTTTCTTCTTCTATTTCTGTGGCGCTACGTATAACGAATTTTTGGTTTGTCACAATGACTTATCTGTTAAATGTCAGCAGTCGCCAAGTGTCATTGCCTCTGAGAGCAGAGGCGCAAAGCAAGTTATGACCCGAATTGTTAGCCATCAACTGCAGTAGCAGCATCGCATCGCTTTGCTTGGCCGGTTGTCATCTGGTATCCGACTTGAGCTGGGTGGAGGTTTCTCATAAAAAGAACGATTAATAGGCGGATGCATAAGTGTGCGCTGGCGGTCAACTTCGCAATTAGTTTCTTTGGGGTGACTTCCTAAAGCCAAAGTGTTTATGACTATGTTTACGACATATTCGAATGCATAGCACTCACTTTGCAGCACGCAATTATTACTACTAACACACTTTGTTGATAACTACTTAGCTTCATATAAACAACTTTTAATAATGTCATTCAAGCACAAGAACGACACTGAGCGATTATTTGAACAAAATATGTTACATATAAAGCTAACTAAATCTGCGCGACTTTACTCCTAGTTAATTCTCTTAATATAAAATATCATTTGTTTTATTTGATCATTCAGAATGTTGATTTATGTGAAATTTAATACTGTCTTAGTAATGTTTCACATTCCTTCACACCTTTGTTTTTGCGCAGTGTTTAGCATGTGCATAAGACATGACTTGAGACCCGAAATTCAAGCATTTGTTGCTAGACAAACTATAAAGTTGACAAATTCTTAACTCAAGTGGAAGGCCGTAGTTTTGTAATCTAACTATAATGTACTCTTATAAATATATATGTTATAACATATATAAACTCAAAGCTAATCCTCAAAATTGATGAATATTGAAAACGGAATATGTAATGAATGACTTGCTGTCAAGTTTTCGTAGAAGCTACAAATATCAGAGGAGTGCGTAGTCAAACTCTGCATTCACTTTGAAGCATATTTAATATAAAAGTGTGAGCAAAAGCGTGAATCTCTTGCCCATACAAAATTGACATAGCTCTTGTTCATGTAAACCAATTCTAAGCTGATTTATTTAACAGTTAAACAAGTAATAGGTGCTCTAGTCGGGAGTGCATAACTATTTCATTATAGTTTCGGAGATCGGACAGACGGAACTGGTTAGATCGACTTGTCCATTGATGCTGATCAAGAATATATACACTTCATGGGTTCGGAGTTGCTTTCTTCTGCCTGTCACATACATTTACACAAAAGCTTTATACCCTTTATACTACTTTCAATAGGTTCAGGGTATAAAAAGGCTACCTGCTGTAATAATAACTTAATGATATGGATACATATTTTCTATATCTACATATTTTTTATATTTAATAAAATAAGCAGTTAGAAAATGTAATGTTAATAGAATTTTTCTCTGAGTGTAGGTACTTGTTGAATGGTTCAAATTCAGTCACTAATGCGAACTCCAATTATGAATCGGATTAGCACCTCATTCAAGAATCGATGATCTAGTTAAGCGACAAATATTTGATATATGCAAAACTCACAACTTGATGAGTTTTTGTTGTTGTTTTGTCTCGTTGTTTTTGTCGCGTGGGCAGCCGCCAAATTGGTTCGGACGGTGTTCAGTTTTGAGAGAGACTTTTGCGTGACTGCCACTTGATCATGTTTTGGGCATCACAAATTAATAAATGCAGCTTATTAAAAAAAAGTTTGTTCAAAAATAAACAAATACGTTGCAGCAAGGAAACCCGTTTGGCTGCTGCTGCTGCTGCTGCTGCTGCTGCTGCTGCTGTCAGCCGGTCGGACGCGCAAAAATGATGCGCCAATGAGGCTTCAACTTGCACTGGCTCTGGCACTCGGATATCTTCCACTCACATCTCTGCATCTCAACATCTACATCTGGCTGCTGGCAGCAGCATCTTTTTTGTTTTTAATAAATAAATACACATAATGTGTACGGGCGATTGTCGAGCGTGTGTGTATATATATTTTTTTTTATATCTTATTTATTTTTTTTTTTTTTTTCGTTTTGCGTTTAAAGGTCATTTGGTTATTGGGGCTGCAGCGCGCGTCTGTGCGCGCCTACCTTAACATTCAGAGCTCAATTCCAAACTTGGACGCCACGACTGACCCGCCAAAACACGGTATTGCACGCACCACCACCAGCAGCAGCAGCGGCAGCGGCAGCAACCGGTTCATCTTCATCTCTATCTCTGCAGTTGCGGCGCATGTAGGCCTAATCTTGGCAACGAACAGCTGTAATCTCTGTCGATGGCGATGTTTGCACTTAGACAACGCCTGCATGGAATTTCAGTTGAATGCAGCTAATTTCATCTGCAATTCCACTAAAAACTTATTTGCCTATTGCCGAGCTTCGATTGAAGCCTTGAAAGCGATTGCCAAAATTACAACACAGCTCCACAGCTCGAATGTTAATCTCGTTTACAAATTAGACTCTGCATGACAATATGTTTAACACTCGCCGAGCACATTATCCATGGGCGTTCAAGTTACTCAAAAAGCAGAAAAAAAACTAAAATACTAGTTTGCAGGCAAAAAAAGAAAAAAACTAAAGAAACTAAAAAACTTAAGTAAGTAAAGAAATATAGAGATAAAATAAAACCTAATACACGCACTTAAGGCACAGTTCAGGCAGGCATCAGAGCAAGTGGCCAAATGCCTGGCTTTAATCTAGTCACTAGTCATCTAATATATTTGCTCAAATAAAAGTAGCTAAATAGAAATACCAATAGCAACAACAACACCCAAGCCACAAATTAAGCACGCGGCAGACGCCAACTGCGGCATTGTCTCAACTGCTGCTGCTTAGTTGAAGCCTTTTCAGGGCTTATATTTTTGGTTGAGGCGTATTTTATAATTTAAATTATGATGATTATTTGCTTTTAGTGCGTTTACTTATGTTATGCGACTGTTAAACGGACCAACAACAATGCCTGGCATTAACATTAAGAGCAGCCGCAGCAGCAGCAGCCGCAGCCGCGGCAACGACTGCGCAGCTGCCGAGCGACTTGAGGCTTGGGACTGAAACCGAAACTGGCACCGGTTGGTCAGTTGTTGGCGTCAGCGTCTTTGTTGGCAGCATCTTCACTCTTTGCGAGTGTTAACAGCTGTCGCCCAAGTCGTCGCAGCAGCAGCAGCAGCAGCAGCAGCTAAAGCAGCAGCGGCCGATCCGACGCCCCGAGTATATATAAGTAGAGAATCTACAAGTTTTGATGCTTTAGTTGCTAGCCCAGTGTCGACCCAGAAGTTGAAGCAACTTTTTTGCTTGGCATCGATCAAAAATTCAATTGACCATTGAATTTTGATACGATCGTACACACATAAGGATTATACACAAAATTCACAGTCGGGATATAATCACAGATATACACTAAAGCGTTATCTGCCGTCCGTTGCAGTTAAAAGTGCTCAATATGGTAACTACAATTAGTTGCAATTGCCCAAATCAAATACAAATACAATGAAATCAAATAAAAGACATTCGTGAAAAGTGCCAAAAAGAGAAGTGAGAAGTTGTTAAGACAATCGAACAATACTGAAAATCAATTACTTCACGTCAATCGCTTATTTGCGTTGTACACATTTAACAAGGCAGACAAGTTGGGGCTCTTATCTGGCGGCCCAAGTGACATTTAAGCCCTGAAGAGCGTTTTTGTTTTTCCAATTACACGCTTTGTAGTAGTGCCATTGTGCAAGTGTGTAAGTGAGTGTGTAAGTGCGCAGGCGCTTTGCCAGCCAATATTACGCATACGCCCGTTGCGCCCACGTGGGCTGTCCAAGTCGACGACACAGCGGTCCGCGTGCTGGGTGAGGGGTTTTCTGCTGCTGCTGTCAGTATTTGCGTACTTAATCATTTAACATGGCTCAGGTGCAGCAGAAGCTGCAAACATTTTGCCTGGGTTTCTATGTCAACGCAGCGGATGAAATGAAAACTTGTTTGCCAATCGTTGCAAATTTTTTTCATACATTTCATGGGTTGACATTTGAATTGGCATATTTAGGTAAATGACCATTAAATGTTGCCTTAAGCTATATCAGTATATATAAATGTATGTAAATTCTTGGCGCTGCCATTGAGAGATGATCAACGTCTGTCAGTTCGCTAGTCGGTTAATTATCTACACCAAGTTCGTTGCCTAAGTCTTTCGATTGCAACAGAGATTTACGGCAAATTATCAAAGAATCGCATAGAAGCACCGCCTAGACCAAGTGCCAAAGGCAATTCAACAGGCTTAGCGATCAATCTGAGTGGCCAAATGTGCAGCAAGCAGAGAACTGCACAAGAACCAAACGAAGATTAAGATACTTAAGATATGAAAAACAAATATTTAATAGTATAGTTGGAGATGATCATTTAGCTCTTCATTGACATGCTACCTGTCTCTTTCATTCCAAAACATCCAATAAAAACCTAACTCGTTAATCTCTAAAAGCAATGTTAAAATAACCATTAATGAAAATGCGTAACTTTCGATCATTTTTGAAGACAGCTTGACCTAAATGTGCGTCATTGACGTTTCCGATACGAATGCAAGGTCATGTCTGTGTGTAAAACAAATTAATTAACTACATATTAGCATAATAGATTATTGGGAACCATGCTCAAAGTTGAATATACCATGTGAGACACCAGCACTAAGACCCATCTATAGTTAGATATTCGTTTAGAGAACGTGTCTTCGAAACTCGCCAACCGCATCCCATTAATAAAAATAAATCTAAATATAAAGCGCGTGTAGCTCTTTATGAGATAACCTTTATTCATTAGGTTTGTTTGGAATAATCTAAAAACTAGAAACTGACGCGCGTTTATCTTCAGTTGAACACCATGCGGCTAAAGTCCTTTCACTTTCACTCGCCTAGGTGCTAACAAGACGTTTGCCCGGCGACGGGTTGAGTTCCAAGCACTTGAATATTTGAATGCTAAACAAGTTTAGAACATCGAGAAATTTCAAGTTCATTAACAACCAATATTAAAAGGCATTTACATTTAAATAACTTATGTATAAATATTTATATGTATATATATATTTTTTTTTTAGATTTGGCGATAAGTCAAATTTTTGTCAAGAATATAAAGATATATATATAGGCATGTACGTGTGCGTATATATTCATATGTACATAGTATTCTTTTGTCTGGCTTAGTCAAAGAAATTTGGCCATAAAGCGAGGCGAATGGCGATTTTTATGGCTATGACTTGGGCAGCGGCTTTCAATGATTAGTGCGTATGCTAATTTTGTTAGCGACGACTTCAGTTTTTCTCACTTTATTAATGGCCGATGCCGATTATTATTATATAATACCGCTGTCTCTGCTGGTTCTAAAACTAGTCAGGCATAATTTTATTTTGTTTTTTCTTATGTTCGCAGCCGGTTTGTTGCATAATTGGCTATTTTTATAGATAGAGCCCAGCACGGACATAGCTTATCCAAAAATTCTAAGTGATTTTAATATGTCCGCAAATTAATTGCAGCTAGCCATTTACCACTTTCGTTGATGTTGACAGCTTCAAGCTGACCTTGTCGAAATTTAAACGGCAATCGCATAAAATGCTAATTATTAGACATTAGATCCGTTGACAGCCACGGAAGACGATACATAGCTTAATCTGTGCATTTTTTGACCAGAGATCTTGTCGCCAAACAAATTAATTATTTCACCTGCATTTTGTGTCTTTTTATAGTTGGCTTGTGAATCAGAAATTTGAGCATAATCGAGTTAGCCATCGCTTTGTGTGACTTTGTTGTGGTTAGCTACCGTGACCTAGAGATGATGTCAAAGTTGAATGTCTTCGACTTTACACATTAACATTTTAATGTAATTGCCAGCTATTTGCTATTGTTGTTGTTGTAGCCGATTTGAATACTATATTCAAATGGCTGACATCGTCTGAACTTTAACGAACGACTTGAGCATTGTCTATAGTTAAACAATGTTGCCTTGCATTTAGGCCTAGAGTATTAAAACAATTCGATAAGGTAATTAGAACTAAACTCATTGCGATGCCTAGGGTCACAGCTTGTGGAATACCAAACAACTTGAAGTTTTTTTTAGTCTGTTCTTTAACCATATTAACACGATCACTTTCTGTTTCCGTTCCTCCACAGAGAAGTGCACTTTTTGTCTTGGCGCTTTGCGTTGTGGCAGTAGCCACCGCAACAGCTGACACCCATGAGGTAAGCATCTAATGGCAATTTAGATCATGGAGCTGATCTTTAACTGACAGTATGACTTGTTTCAGCGTAAGGTTCGTGCGGCTGATGGATACTTCTATCCTACTCCCGCGGTGCCGTTTGAGTTGCCCAAGCGCACTACATTACCACCGCCCACCAGGCCTCCAACAAGTGTCCCTGTGACTTATTTGCCCCCCACAAATAAGCCACAGCCACCTGTGACTACCACTACTCGTAGGCCACCACCTCCGACTACCAAGGCTCCCGTTCGCACAACGCCAGCTCCAACCTACTTGCCTCCTACCAACAAGCCACTGCCTCCTGTGACAACGCGCAAGCCAACACCACCACCGACAAGGTATACTCCACCACCAACCCAGCGCACGGTGGCAACTACCAGGGCTACCATTCGTACGACGCCAGCTCCAACCTACTTGCCTCCTACCAACAAGCCACTGCCTCCAGTGACTACCCGCAAGCCAACGCCAGCTCCAACTTACTTGCCTCCTACCAACAAGCCACTGCCTCCAGTGACTACCCGCAAGCCAACGCCACCACCGACTAGGTATACTCCACCACCAACCCAGCGCACGGTGGCAACTACCAGGGCTACCATTCGTACGACGCCAGCTCCAACCTACTTGCCTCCTACCAACAAGCCACTGCCTCCAGTTACTACCCGCAAGCCAACGCCAGCTCCAACCTACTTGCCTCCTACCAACAAGCCACTGCCTCCAGTGACTACTCGCAAGCCAACGCCACCACCGACTAGGTATACTCCACCAACGACTCAGCGCACGGTGCCGACAACCAGGGCTACCGTTCGTACTACTCCAGCGCCAACCTACTTGCCACCAACCAACAAGCCACTGCCCCCAGTGACCACCACTCGCAAGCCAGCACCACCAACGACAAGGGCTACCATTCGCACAACTCGTGCAACTATTCGCCCATCAAGCACACCTGCACCAACGTATCTGCCTCCTACAAATAAGCCACAGCCACCTGTCACCCGTAAACCTACCCCACCGCCGACTAGGGCTACCCCACCACCAACTCGGGCTACTCGTCCACCAACCCCACCACCAACGTACTTGCCGCCTGTGACCACGACCCGCAGGCCACCACCCCCTCCGACTACCAGAGCTCCCGTCCGTACGACTCCCGCTCCCACATACCTGCCACCCACAAACAAGCCACAACCACCTGTGTACACAACGACTCGTAGACCACCACCACCACCAACTACTCGTAAGCCAACCCCACCACCCACTCGGGCTACTCGTCCACCAACTCCACCACCAACGTACTTGCCCCCAGTGACCACGACCCGTAGGCCACCACCCCCACCAACCACTAGGGCTACCGTTCGTACGACTCGCGCGACCGTCCGCCCAACAAGTACGCCAGCACCTACTTACTTGCCTCCCACAAACAAGCCACAGCCTCCTGTTACGACTAGAGCTACTACCCGACCACCGACTCGCGCTACTCCACCCCCAACTCGGTACACCCCACCCCAAACTCGGGCAACACCACCACCAACGCGGGCTACCCAACCACCAACTCGGGCTACCCCACCACCAACTTACTTGCCTCCAGTGACCACGCCCCGTAGGCCACCACCGCCACCAACTACTAGAGCTACCGTCCGTACGACTCGCGCGACCGTCCGCCCAACAAGTACGCCAGCACCTACTTACTTGCCTCCCACAAACAAGCCACAGCCTCCTGTTACGACTAGAGCTACTACCCGACCACCGACTCGCGCTACTCCACCCCCAACTCGGTACACCCCACCCCCAACTCGGGCTACCCCACCACCAACTCGGGCTACTCGTCCACCAACCCCACCACCAACGTACTTGCCTCCTGTGACCACGACCCGCAGGCCACCACCTCCTCCGACTACCAGGGCTCCAGTCCGTACGACTCCCGCTCCCACATACCTGCCACCCACAAACAAGCCACAACCACCTGTGTACACAACGACTCGTAGACCACCACCACCACCCACTTACACTACCGCACGCCCAACTTACCGCACAACTCCAGCTCCAACCTACTTGCCACCAACCAACAAGCCACTGCCCCCAGCGACCACTACTCGCAAAATTCCTCCACCACCACCACCAACCACGCGTAGGCCAACACCACCACCAACCAGAGCCACACCCCCACCAACCTACCTGCCTCCCGTGACCACTCAGAAGATAACCACTCAACGTACGGTGCCGACGACCCGTAGAACCACTCCGTACGTCCCACCTCCGACAAGGGCTAGCGTGCCACCAGCGACGACCAAACATCAGGGCTACCAATATCCCAGGCCCAACATACCCTTTGACTTCTAAGCACCCGTTCAACTAGCTCAGTTATAGCCGTCGATGAATTCAACGACGGTCAACGGCAGGATGGGTGACATTTCATTTCATTTTAATTGAAATAACAATGTCTTATGAGAGGGGATGCAATAACTGATGCTCTATATATCTAGCAATGCAATGCCAACCATATATTTCTAGGGCTAGATACATCTAGTCAATACAGTCGAAAAGATTTTTACAGCGTTTCATGAGGGTGCTCGAACTTGCGAATTACCACTGAAGCGTCGGCAAGAATGAAACTTGTTTGTTTTTATGAATTAATGAATCGCATACTCATACGATTAGGGATCACTGTATCTATGTATCTAATTGTTTGTAAACCCCTTAATACTATATCTTGCTATGTTTTATGTTTTTCCCAATCAAAATGCGTGTTTGCCTCCTCAGCACTTTGTGTCTCAAGACTATTTAGCTCTATATTGAAATCAAATGAAATACAAACAAATATCTTTTATGAACATTTCTAAAGGCCCGAACAATAAATTAAGTTTATCAAATGTGGTTTCAATGCATTTTTAATTCGACAACGGGAAATGTTTGCAGCGGTTGCTATTATTGTTATTATATTCATTTTTTTTTTTTGCCACAACAAGACGCAACTCGCGTGAGGTTGGATCTGTAAAAGAGCGGGTCGTACGGCTTTTGTGTAAGGTTTGTATAGCAAATAATAATCGAGAAACAATTTAAGTGCGGTATTATCATTATGAATTCCATCTAATAATGGGGAATGACACATAATACATTGTTTATTGGTTAAAACTCTTTTATCAAGGAGTCTTTTTACTATAAACATTTTATTGTAAAGCAGTTAAATTATGCATTATTTTGGCAAAAGGTTCCAGTAATATCCCATTTTGAGGTACGTATTATGTGCGGATATTCTACAAAAAAGTAAATAGAAGGTCGCTGGTTCAAATCCCTAAAACGCCTGCCTGTTGTGGTGTCAAATGATGCCTATCGAACTGCAAAAAATCCGATTAATCACATTATTAAACATAACTTTTTATCTAATTTATGAGAGCTTTAGGCACTTCGGCTAGCGAGCTGCACTTAAATTGTTTCTCGTTTTAATTCTTTATCGCGTGTATTGGCGTGTGTGCGATCTTGAGTTGTTCATGGTCGCTGCCTTTAAAATATCTCATTTTCTTTTCCACACAAACACATCGGCAACACGAAATCATTTAGCCAATTAATTTATTTGTCTATTTTCGTTCGTATATGTTAAACTTTCTAATTAGGCGCAGTCGTACGCTGCGTTGTTGCAAGTGGTTGCAAGTTTTTTAGGGCTGCTTGGCCAAAACTGCGGGCAGTCGTCTTTGCGATTCGCGATGAGGAAGTCGCGTCAGTTGCGCCAAGAGATACCGATACCAACAGCTACGATACGAGGCTCAGCTCAGCTAAATTTACACAGTGAAAAATGTTTATAAAGCCAGAAGCGCAGCTAGAGCCCAAGTCAAACCATATAGAGCTGCTGGGTCCAGATCCTGCCAGGTGCAGAGGCATACAAAAGGCAAAACGAAGCCGCTGGCAGCGGATTATGGGCCTGCTTTATGTGTACACAATTGTGAGCCCCCAGTGATAATAGCGAGAGAAAGAGAGAGAAATGTTAAGTGCTTGCAGCAAAACCAAATAAAACTTTCAATTTTACAGATGTCTCTTATGGTAGTCAAGGTCGCATCAACAGCAGCCTTATATCAACAGCAGCAGCAGCAGCAGCAGCCGCAGCAGTTACTTAACCACATTGAGCCAACGGAGGCGGAGACAACGCCCAGCACGGAAAGTGACAACCACGGCGACAGCCCGGCTCAGACAGCGGAACGCCTAAACATTGAGAAGATGCGTGCCAAGTTACAGCAATTTCAGCACGAGCAGCAGCAACAATATCGTCTGCAGCAACAACAAATGCACATGCATCTGCAGCAGATGCATCAGCAGCAGATGCAGTTGCATGCCAACGATGTGGACGCGGGTGCCGTGAGTGAAGCGGAGACTGGCGCGGCTGGCGAAACTGCCTACTTATTGGAGCGTGCCGACGACGTTGCGCCCATTTACGGAACATGGCGCACGAAAGCGAGACGACCCCAGCCGCCAGGCAACATGCTGCAGCACGCAACAACTATGCAGCTAAACGCGCCCGGCGATGGCGACGCCAATGCCAACGCCGTCGACGATAATCATCTGTATGAGCGCCTGCCCAAGCGATCCGTCACAATGACGCCGCTGCGTGATGTGCTGCGCGATCAGCTGCCCCGGCCGCCGCGCCTGTCCACACAGCGGCCACCCTCGTCGGGACTGCTGCGGCGCCAGTACTCGGAGACGCCGGGCACATTGGCGATGCGCGATGAATTCAAGCCGAAACCGTTTCACTTTCCCTTCGACGGGCCATTGCCGGAGCAATTCAAGAAGGGCGAGGCGGAGCGACAGCATGGCACACTGAACAACATTCAGGACATCTTGCACAATCTGCACATCAATAGTATGCTGCCCAGCAAGATGCCGCAAATGATGACGGCGCCTTCGCTGGTGATGATGCCCACGGGTCTGCACATTGCCGGCAGCTATAAGAATCTCAAGTCCAGCGGCATTGCCAATTTCTTTCGGGGCAAGCGTAACAAGAAACAGATGCAGTTCAGCATACCGATGCCCATGTTTCCCATGGGCATGCCCATGTCGTTGTACGGTGGTGCGCCGCATCAGCGCGTAGCCATCGAGCAGCTGTATCCCTATAAGCCACGCTCACCGCAGGACATAAATTTACTGGCGCTGCAGCAGGCGCCCAACAGCAAGCCCAGCTCCAAGAAGAAAAACAAGAAGCAGCAGCAGCAGCAGGAGCAGAGTAATTACAACATGCTGCTGGAGCACGGCAGTCAGCAGCACTTGGTGGTTGATCCCTTTCTGCAGAACTTGCCACCCCTTATCGCAGTGAATGCAACGCGTCAGCCGCAACATAAGCGCATACCCTTTAAACTAAACCTGGATATTTATCCGGTGCTGCCACCTTCGAGGCCGACCTCTGTGCTGCGCAATCCCTTTCACGGCGACTATGCACTGCCCTCGGCTGGGGCACTAACTGCCTCGAACGGGCCCATCTATGCGCAGCCGCAGGGTCTCTACCAGACACCCTTTAAATTTCCTACACAGCCACCCAGCCACCTGCCCATGATCTTTCCCGATCATGGCACACGCTACAGCCAGCACCAGCAGCAGCAGCATCAGCATCAGCAGCAGGCGCTTTACCAGTCGCCAAAGTTTGCCACACAGCAGCAGCAAAATTCGGGCTCTGAGGATTGCATCTATGCACAGCAGGCCAATGGGAATGTCAACACTGGACCGGTAGACTCGCACTCCAATCAAATAATGCTGCACTTGAATGTGTTTCCCAAGCAGAAGCCCACAACACCAATGCGCACCTCCACCAATCCCTTCTACAATCACAATTTCGCTGCGGGCTTGCAGCGTAATACTTTCAGCACCAGTGAGCGGGAGCAGCCGCTGCCTAAACCACCCAGTCCCATTGAGCCACGCCAGGTGGCACCCGCACAGTCACAGTCACAGTCCGGCAACAGCTCTGTGGCGGCAACCACAGCTCAGCCGCAGCAGAACCAAACCCAACAACAGCAACAGCAGCAGCAGCAACAGCAGCAGCAGCCAGCGAATCATTCGATTTCACGCAGCGATAATCTTTCGCTGATCGATTTTGAACATCCTATTGTGGCGGCTGAGGTGCCCCAGCTGCCACATCCTGCAGCACTCACTGGCAATCCTCCCAATCATGGTCGCTATAGCGTCCAGGGCGATCATTTTCGCTACCACAAGATTCCACACATCGATCAACTGGCCGCCGAGGCACAAACAGCTTCGCTCTTTCGCTTTCCCGTCGAGGATCTGATACAGTTCCAGGTGGACGATGCACTCTAAATCGATTTAGTTATAGTTCTTATAAATACCAAAAATAAATAAATATATTTAGTGCTTACTCCAATTATTCTTAGTTGATGATTTGGTTGGATTTTGATTCTGTATATAGATTTGCAAACACCATATTGTGTAATTTTTCATCACCAAGTTTAAGTCTAATATTTTAACTTATAAAGTTTCCAGTTCTAAGCTATTGCTTTCCAAGTTTTCAAAATTACATAACATGCGCCTAACTAAAACGATTTTAATCAGGGGTCTTTGTTTGACCTCAAGATTGAACTTTTATATATATTTTGAGAGCAAAATTTTTTAGAATTTTCTTATTAAAATGTTGTTCACATTTGTCGGCTTACAGAGCTCCCAATTCTCAGTAAATGCAAATTGAAGACTTTTAACATCTGTAACTTGGTTAAAATCTGAACCGAGTTTCAAACGATTTTTTTTGGGCATGTTTGGAATTCTAGATGTCTTAAATTGGAACACATGAACATTTTTTCATTAATATAACATGACATAATCCGTGTAACATATCAAATTTTAGGTACCCCAAAAATATCTATATCTGTATCTAACTATACTTTTTACCTAGCCGCCCTTTGCGTTACAAACGATTTAATTGAAAAATGCGCTGCATACTTTGAGGCTGCGGCGGAAAATGTTTTCCCTGTCCGCACAGTGTGTACACACTTGTATTTATTTCATTGCCACTCGTTTTGCGCATGCGCGAAATGTGTATCAAAACAAAACCGGCAACAGCACGAAACCAGTATTTACCTCTGTGGCCGATCCACGCACGCCGTTGGCCAGCCAAGAACGGCGGCAGCGACAGCAGCAACAGGTAAAACGGCCAAAAGACAGAAGGTGAGCGAGCGTCGCGTCGTTAAGACGTTGCTGCGGTTGAATTCAACGTGACAGTGGGCAAAAATCGAACAAAATAAAAGTAATTCAGAAAAAAAAAAAAACAAGAAGCAAATTCGGAACGAGAATCAAGTTTCGTACCTGGCGTCATACTTTGGCGTTTGGGTTTTTATGCGCGTGTGCTAAAAAGTGAAATAATCATTTGATAAGTGTAATAACTGTGCATCTAATCACGCGGGGCTGCTAGAGCTATGTGAGTTTGGCCAGAACTTGTGCGCAGTGTTTTGTGGTTTATGTGCTGCTTCCTGGCCGCTTGTTTTTTGTTACTTTTGCCCAAACAACAGCCGTGCTGACCATCAGCCTATATATGTATCTTGCAGATACTTATGTATCTGCGGGCAATGCACGCTACGCCAGCGCAGAAGAGAGCAACCAGTTCTGTTTTATGCGCTTATTTATTTTAGCTGCCTTTTTGCACACATTTTGGTCTTAAGTGTGTGAGCCTGTGTGTGTGTGTGTGTGTGTGTGTGTGTGCTGGCTTTCTTTGACTTCCCCATGCCTTATGCTTCATTCCTCATTCTCCAGCTGTTTGAAGTCCATGTGTGCGTGCTCGTGTGTGTGCGAGAAAGCCAACATTTGCCAATCGCTTGGCGCGAGCAGCGCCTCAGCCTCAAATGATTGGAACTCTTTGGCAGCAGCAGCCGCCTCATCATCATGTGCCACTTTTCACATGCTCATAAAGTGAAACTGCCAGCTAAGGCGAATTTCTTTTCAAGAATTGATCAAATGTTTGGCTTTTAAGTGCGGTCCAAGTTCAACAGCAGCTGGCTCCCAAGGCTTCACTTGTAATAGCACAAAACTATTTTTTTTTCTTTTTTGGTATTACAGCTTGCAACACTCACTTTTCCGCTGACTGAGCGCAAATGCTGCAAATGCTGCAATTGCTGCCACTGCAACTGCAACTGCATTGCCATTAACCACAACCAAGGTCGAATGGGCGGTGGGGGCTAACATTGAAAGAGGTTTTTCATTGTTTTTTGGTTAGCAGCGTTTAACGAAAATCTCTTGTTTTGCATAAACGAAAAACAGTTGAAGAGTTGTGAAAGAATTTGTGCTACATGTGCCAAATACTTGTGTAAATAAAACACCGAATTCTTGCCAGCTAACGGATACAGATACATAACGGCAACTGAAATTAGCAACGGCAACATGTTGCTGCCGTCGCTGATGTTGTTGCTGCTCGGTTCGATTGGGGCACAGCTGCTGAATCATGCGCCGCATTTTGTGCCCGGTTCCGGCGACATGTCCCGCTTCAGCCTGTCGGAGCATACCCCAGTTGGCAGTCCAGTCTATCAGCTTAAAGGTAAGTCGTGCCTAAATCCCAAACTAAGGTCACTAAATGACCAAACCCACGTTTCATAATCAAGCAAAAATGCTTTAGTCGCAGGTGAACGACTACAACATATCCCGTACTATTGATTCTTCTACTATATGCCATAACATGAATAAGTGCTATATCAGAGCTATGCTGATAAAATCTATCCTGAAAGTCGATAATTATCGAAGTATCTACATTCTGCATTGATAGCAGTTAGCTCTTCTCAGAGAAGGACATGAACATAACTTGACTCGCATGTGTATGCTGATCAAGAATATATATGTTTATATATACATTTTATGAGCTCACAGATGTAGTTTTCTAGCAAACTATAATGCCCTCTTTTACCCATTTACAATGGGCACAGGCTCTTAAAAACAGCAACAATAGCCTCAGTTCTCACATTATTTACGGCAAAGCCTTTCACAAACAGCAAAATTACTTAGACAATGTTTTTGGCCCAAAAACTTGTGAGTTCATGTCTCTTAGTAATTATATATACTTATACATATAGATTGTTTTTGTCAAAATCGGTTTGCATTTGCGCTCTCTTTCGGCTTTATTTTGCTGGTCATTTGATAGTTTAATTATTTTGTAATTTGACTTTTGTGGACTCGAAATCTCAAATTGCCTTTGCTGACTTTCATTTCGCTGGCTTGCTGTGGGTTTTTTTTTTTTTCAAGGGGGGGCTTGAGAGGGTTATGCCTATATGGCCATAATTGAAATATTAAGCGCTTGGCCCGCCACAGCGCCACCTACTTTTTGAATAACCTTGTGCAGAGTATTGCATTTTTTTATGTATTTTTTTTTGCCCCGCACGTTTTTGGAGAACTCATGTCTCATAAGTGTGTCTCGACATGGGCATTTTTATGTAGAGTATCTCTGGTGATTACTTGATTTATGTAGCGAAATATGTCGTGTATTTTAAGCGATAAGCGTCAAGCAATCTTACTTTAGTTCGGGTTCCCATAATGATAATGTGTTTGTTGCATGCTTGGGAATGCAAGTAGGTAATCAGACAGCAGCTACATATGTGTGTGTGTGTGTGTTTGCCTCTGTGCACTGTCCATGCGGAAATGCATTTGAACACGTTTGTGCGTAGCACTCGCGATACCAAAACAAACGCTCCGATAATGTTTGCTTGATAATGATAACAATTACCATGAGAATATGGCGTGTGGCCAGCTCTTTGCGGCATTAGACATGCAATTGTCTCCTGGCTGCTGGCCAACTACAACAGTTGCAGAGAAAAAGGCGAAGATTAAATACTCTTGCTATATTTTCGACTAATTATTACTCTATTAGCCATATAATATGGTAGACCAATTCGATATGCTCTTTGAGATATTTTGGATGGATAATTAGGCTAGAAATTGCTATGTGCTACAGTAGTTGGTAAATAGTCAATTTTCGATTTTATATGAAGTTTTTATCGAATTAAATAAATTAATAAATTGCTGCACTTACCTTCTTTGAGCAGTTTTTTCTTGTCAAAAAACAAAACATTTTTATCACAAAACAGGAAGCAATCAATCATATTTGTAGATCACAGAAAAAAAATAAAAAAAAAAAAATTATTAAAAACTTTTTTGTTCATACTTTTTCTTAAAAAAAAAACACCTTATCCCAAAAAAGGGATACAGTTATACACAGAAAACAAATCACAGAAAAAAATTTGAAAAAAATATTAATTTTTTTAAATTTATCCCAAAAGAGGAAACACAGTTAAACACAGTAAAAAAATATTAAAAAAAAGCACACATTGACACACTTCCTTTTTGCATTACCTGAAATAAAAAGACATAAATGATATTAAAATTGAATTAATTGAAGTAAATATATATAGATAAATATAAATTATTATAAATAAATATAAATATAAATATATATAAAATATATAAATATCTAAAATCATCAACTTTACATATTTAAAAAGTTTTTCACGTAAAAATTGGGATTCAATCATTCAGTCAGGACAAACAGTTTTATATATGGAGATAGAATATATATTTAATTTATGAAATCTCAAGCGTCTTCTTCCATGCGTTACACATTTCTTTAACAAATTATAATACCCCCTGCAAGTGTAGAATAATAATATGGCGCTCAATTTTCTACACGCAGAATCTATGACACTTTTACTTTGATAAAAGCGGACAATCAATCGAAAGCTACAATTCGCAATGAATATCTTATATACCCATGTCGTAATCGCCTCCTTTCGCAATTGCAATTGTAACTGTAAGTGCTTGGGGCAGCTCCTTGGCTGGGCTTGGCAACTGCCACATAATGTGTGGCAGCAACAGGCGCAACTGGTGTTACATTCCGTTGCATGATTATCCAACAACAAACAGTTCGCATTCATGTGAAAGCTGCACGCAGATCGCACTGGGCGCATCTTCGTGCTGGTTTTGGGCTTTTGTTTTTGCCCACCTGCCCGCAAGTGCATGTCGGCGGCGGCGGCCCGTTGACACCCTAACACAGAGGCCCAGTTATGGTTGCCGAGATGCGGCCTGTAATTTGATGCAGACGCCACAGTTGCCAGACGACAAGGCAAGGCAGACAACTTTCAAGCCAGTGCGGGGCTGCAGCATACATATATATGTATCTTTTTATCTAATCCCAAGCCATATTACTACAAATATATTTGTACATAATTTTCTTGAGCTCAATGAAGAGCTCAAAAGGCAACTTGAGGCCCAAAATTATTTCAAGTGTTTGCATTAACTAAGTAGTTGACAAGTAAGTGAGTACTCATTGAATCTTTCATGTGTGTGCGATCAATCTATGCCATGTGTGTGTAGCTGGGTGAACGGTCTTCCAGCCAGTTAGTTTTGCAAGCTGCATCCGTGAGATACCGGTAGAAAAAAACACGTTTAAGCCAACAATTTATAGCGCGCTGCGTTTGAAATTAAGAGTGCCATAAACACAAATACACACACGGACACACACACACACGGACACTGCAGCCAAATTGAAAACTAGCCAAAACGTTGGCTAAACTGTAAGCCAGGAAGCGGCTCGAACAGCTGCATAATTTGTTATTGCAATTTTGACTGGCAATCATCAAAAGTTGAAGAAAACAAAACAAAGCGCTTGCATCACACGGCTCGCTGGCAATAGGCCAATTTGTTGGCTGCAGCCAACTTTATTCAATAAACGAAAAAATGTTACAGGTTTTTCTTTTATCTATTTTAAATTCGAATTGCTCATTTGACAAGTCAATGATAATAGCGGCTAATCAGTTAATAAAACTGGAACAAAAGACGGCCCTGAGATCGTGCTGACCAAATAAATACCTGTATATATGTTTATGTAGATTTATTATTGTGTGGCTTTCATTAGGCAGATTCTGAGTTATTTAGAGTTTATTTATTTCCCTTCTTCGCTAGCCCATTCTTACGATTCTTGGCTTATTTATAGAAACTTCAAGGCGATCGCAGAATTATATTAAGATTTAATGATGAGAAATTCGCTTCGATTTTGCAACTTGCATAAAATTTAAGAAATTCCTTTTCTTTTCAGACTTTGTATCTTTGAATAGAGAGTTTTTGAAAAAATATTCAGCTTTGTCTCAAATCATTAAATTCAAAATATGCAACAACTAAACGTCAATAATTGAACAGAAATTATGAATATTCACAAATAAGAAAATAGTGTATAATGCGAATAATTACTGTAGCTATTTTATTTGTATATTCCCAACTCCAAAAAGTAATTTCTAAAGCTTTTTTTTCGTCAAATATTTTACTAAATTTTTTTTGCACTTTTTAAAGATTAAGCTAGATTCAATTAAATGGTTTTCAAAATCCACATAAACAACATAATTAAGTGAATGGCGTGGTATAATTATGTAGACTTTTAAACGCAAAGTGCGGCCAAAAGAAACGAAAATGAATAATTGTGCAAAAACACGCTGGCACAATGCGGGTGTTTTTCTTTTGTTTTCCCTTGTGTGTGTTTAGTGTGTAATAAATAGCAAAATATTAACAAATACGCTTCGCAGAGCATGAAATCACAAATTATTTTGCCCCCGCCCCCACCCCACACACTCTTACACACCTGAAACATCAGCATGCAGTACACATGCCGCATGATAAGGCAAGTGAAAAGTAGAAATGTAGAAAAGTTTTCAACATTGAAAAACTCGCATAATTGTTGGCCATTACGGAGCTCAGTTAGTTTTTCCCAGTTTTTCTTGAGCATGCCCCAAAACGAGATTCCATATGAGGCGCAGTAACAATCAACGTACACCAAATAATTCCACTGGCCCCCAATGTACCAATACGCTACGGTATATTGTTGTATGCTATGAGAAATCACATAAAAAAATGTGTAAGCTCCGAAAAAAAAAAAAAAACAAGAAAAAGAAAAACTATAAAAAAAAATGATTATGTACATTAAAAGTGGAAACGGCCGCTCACGCGCCGAATGCAAGAGGCACGGTGCAGGGGCAGGCACTGGGGGCACTGCAATGGGAAAGATTCGGGTTGGCGACCGCAATTGGTTAGTTGTTGGGTGTAGTAAGCTATGGAGAACGTGTTGTTTACTTCCCGCTTCGGCGTCCAAGTCGTGCTTGTAGCTGCTGCAATTGTCGGTCGCCGTGTCTGTCGTCTTCAAATGGTTAGAGCAAACTTGAAAACCTGAAAAGCGATCTGTGTGCCTGTCGTCTGCGTCTGTGCCAAAAGTCGTCTTGCAGACCGCCAGCGGGCTTATTATACTCTTTTAGAAAGTATGATACATTTTTCATGAAACGCGTAAAGATATATTCTTGTTCAGTATCACAGAAAATAGCCAGAACATACTAGTCTATCATATATTATATTATTTCAAGAGATATTATCAGTCGAAAATTGAGATCTTTTTTGAAAAATGTGTTGTTTCAAGATATCTTGGGCTAACATAGTATTTAGGAGTTTTACTTTGCTGCTTGCATATCTTTTGAGCATCGAGCTATTATATCAAATAAATCATATACTTCACAGAAAGAATGGGTCAAAGATGATTTTGTGCATAGAAATTTTCTCTTATTTTTCAAGCATTCATGCAAGTCGCAAGAGTATTTCTAATTCGATCTACCGATACTTGCAGTTCTTTCTTGTCATTGCTGGCTTTTGTACATGCGCTGTTGGGATCATTTGTTTTCTTTCTTTTGCCCATCCACTGTGTATCATTCGAAAGAATTTCTAATGGTTTTTCGTGTTTGCCCCCAAGCTGGGTTGAGCTGCTCGGAAATTTGAAGTATGTTTCCTGTGATTAAAACCACCAAAGAGAAAGAGAAACTGCTTAAATCAAGACAGTTTGAGTGGAGTTCAAAAGAAACCCAGATTTAGCTGAGCTGACCCAACTCCCAGCGTTAGCAACATATTTAGCTCCATTTCCACGTCCAACTAAACTGCAAAGTCGAGCATAGGAGGTTGTGGGAACTTAATTAGCATTTTTCACACGCTTAAACATAACCCAACAGAGTGTCAGTCGATGACGTTAGTCGACGACGCGAACTCGACACGTAATTAAAGCAGTGAGCGTGTCGAGCAAAACGAGTAGCCGACAAACCGCTTTTACTGCCGCCAACAACCCAGTCACAAGTGAACCCCAATTTATTTGTTACACATTTGCAGGCATCGACCCGGAGGGAGGCCGCCTCAAGTACAGCATATCTGGCCCAGTTTTCTCGGTGGATCGGGAGACGGGCGTGGTGCGTCTGCGCCAGGAACTGGATCGCGAAACCCAAGATACCGTTGAGGTAATTATAAGCATTACCGATGAGGGTGTCTACGGCACAGAGCCCAACACGGTGTCCCAGCGTCGCGAGATACCGGTGCGCGACTATAACGACAATCAGCCCACATTTTACGGAAGACCCTACACGGCCAGCGTTAGTGAGTCGCTGCCCGTGGGCGGCGAGCTGATTGTGGAGCCGCCGATCATAGTCGTTGATCGTGACGAGGGCCTCAATGCAGAGGTGCAGATAAAGTGTGTGCAGGTAGGTCGAGTCATCAACAGGCGAATTCAATCCAGCTCATGATACCATCTTCCAGGAAAACGACATTTGTGACATCTTTGAGGTACGCGCTGTCAAGCTGGGCGATGGCAACTACACCGCGAGGGTTGCTCTAAAACAGCCGCTGGATTTTGAGAGTCGTCCCTCCTACATCATGACCATCTCCGCCTCAGATAGCGCGTTGGAGAATCGTTTGACCTCCTTTGCCACAGTTTCCATCAATGTAATCGACGTGCAGGATCAGGCGCCCGTTTTCACCAATGCCCCATATTCCGCTACTGTGGCCGAGAATACACCAGCCGGCGTGAGCATACTTACCGTCAAGGCAATCGATGGCGATGTGGGCATACCAAGGGAGATCTTTCTCTCACTGGAGGATGAACCTTTTGGTCACTTTGAGCTGGTAGCCTACGGTAATCCCAAGGATGGCACAGCCATGCTGCAAACTACCAGTGTACCCTTGGACCGCGAAAATCCTGATATACTGCAAAACGGTGGCGTCTACGTCTTCTCCATACGCGCCACAGAGCTTATAGATGGTGCCATTCCCGCGGAGCACTCGATAACACGCGTCACCATTGTGGTAACCGATGTGGATGATCACAGGCCCGAGTTCAGCGCCTCGCACTTTAACGTTTCGATTGCGGAGAATCTGGCCAATGGTATGCCCCTGCCAGGTCTATCGATATTCGTGGATGATCGAGATATGGGCGAGAACAGTCGATATCAGCTCAAGCTACTGGATGTCTCGAAGGCAGCTAGCGTGTTTGCAGTCTCACCAACTGAGGGCCAGGGTCGCACTCCTGTTGTGGTCAAGGTGCTCGATGCCAGTCGCCTGGACTACGACAATCCGGCACAGCGCAAATTCGAGTTCGATTTGGTGGCCTCCACGCATGGCGTGGAACAGGCCAAGGCACGCGTGGAAGTCCATTTACTGGATGCCAATGACAATGCGCCCGTTTTTGGTCAGCAAACCTATCGCTTTACAGCTGCCGAGAATCTGAAAACCGACTCCCTTATTGGCGTAGTAAATGCCACTGATGCAGACTCGGCTGATTTCGGGCATGTGCAGTATGTGCTTAAAGGATTTGGAGCCGATAATTTTTATGTTAACCCGGAGACTGGCGGCATTTATCTACTCAGACCTTTGGACTACGAGAAGCAGAGTACATACAGTCTGACTGTGGTGGCTGTGGATGGCGGTGGACGCGAATCGAATGCCAATCTCTATGTCGACGTTCTCGATGTCAACGACAATCATCCGAGCTTCGAAAGAAACGAATACAGTCGCACGATTCGGGAGGGTGCCGCAATCTTTGAACCACAGTTCTTTGTGCGTGCCCACGATGCAGATGGTCCCAGCCAAGGCAACGGCAAGGTGAAGTACGCCATAGTCTCGGAAAACAGCATAGCTGGCAATGTATTCCGCATTGAGCCGGCAACGGGCGAAATAACCCTACAGAAGGCAGCCAGGTCCATGGATACGGAGCGCGGCGAGTATGAGCTAGTCGTATCCGCCACAGATTTCGGTGAGTCAGGGCAAACTATTACTGGGCTGGGCAAAGAGTTTTGCTCCTCCACTTAGTTCCTTCATAAGGAGAACCACTCACTTTTGTAAGACAGCATTAATATAATTAATTGTCTCTCTTCGTCCTGTCGCCAGGTATTCCTCCGCTAACCAACACAACGCGTGTGCTTGTGCGTGTGGGAATCTCCGGCAATCAGCGTCCCATTTTCAAGGGTCACTTCCAAAATGTCGAGAATTTGCCCATCATTGGACCGCCCAGTTATCGCGTGTCCATACCAGAGAATGCCGCACCGGGCTATAATGTAACTACAGTCTCAGCACATGATCCCGACGGTCTGGACAGTCTGCTCAGATATCGCATTGTGGGCGCCAATGACAACTTCCAGATTAATGAGCTGTAAGTCCAGTCTAACTTGAAAGACTTTTGCTCCTCCACCTCATCTAAACTTCTCTCCTGCAGATCTGGATTGATTACTGTGTCTCCGCAGGCGCGCATTGATCGCGACTTGAATATGAATAGCTTTGAGATAATTGTGAATGCCGTCGACTCTGGCACGCCCATACCGGAAACAGCTACAACCACTGTTTATGTGAATGTCAAGGATATCAACGATGAGAAGCCCAAGTTCGAGCAGAATAGCTATGCTGCCTACGTATCCGAGCGCACAGCTGTTGGAGAGAGCGTATTGCGGGTTAAGGCAATTGATAAGGATCTCAACTCACGTCTGGAGTACAGCATGCAGGGAGCGGTTAGGGCAACCACCAAGGCGGGCGTGAGCATAACCAATCGGAGCAGCTATCCCGTGCAGGAAGCCTTCCGTGTCGACAGCCAAAGCGGAGAGATCTTTGTGAACAGCAGTCTGCGTCACGATGTGGCTGCCATTATCATCTTCACAGTGGCCGTGCGGGATCTAAATGCTGAGGTGGATCCTGAGAAGCAAGTGGACACCACAGAGGTAACGGTGTATGTGCAGTCTTTCAAGGATAAGGATCCGGTCTTCAAAAATCCGGGATGGAGCAGCTCTCGCCCTGTTGTCAACATCAAGATCAAGGAGGAAATGCCCATAGGTAGCGCGCTGTTCATTCTACAAGCCGAGGATCCAGTGACCGAGCAGCCCATTACAAGCTTTGAACTGGTCGAACCAAAGGAGCTGGAATATTTCCAAATTTCCGAACGCACTGGCGAGGTCATATTGAAGAAGCGTTTGGACTACGAAACCCTGGCGGAGTCGGGCAGCGCAGAATTTGATCTGCAGGTGCGCGCGAATAGCGCCGATCGTCAGCGCAGCACAATCAGCCGGGTGAACATCACGGTCGAGAATGTGAATGATAACAGTCCGATCTTTGAACAAAGCTCTTATCATGCCACCATCATTGAGAACAAGGGCCATCCGGAGCGTGTGCTGCAAGTGAGGGCCCAGGATAAGGATGCGGCGCTTAATGCGCGTGATGAGCGCTTGGGCTATCATAGGATCATTTACTCCCTGCAAGGCGAATATGCAATGCTCTTTGAGATCAACAACCTGACCGGGCAGATCATTGTCGCTCGCAATCAGACCATTGATCGCGAACGCACGCCCACCATTCGACTGCAAGTGAAGGCGGAGGACTCGCCCGGCAAACCCACCGATGCCAAACAGAGCATTGTCGAGCTGCTGATCGATGTGCTGGATGTGAACGATAATGCGCCAGAGTTTACCAAAAAGCTCTACAGCGCTGTCATACCGGAGAACGCGCTGAAAATGGAGAATGTCCTGCAACTGAACGCGACAGATGCGGATGATGGACCTGGCGGCGAGATACGCTACGAGCTGGTCAACGAGGGCGACGCCAACGGGCTGTTTAGTATCAATGCGCAGAGCGGTCTGCTGACGACGCGTCGCAATCTGACGGGCAAGGGACGCGCCGATGCCTTTGTGCTGATTGTGCGCGCCCAGGACAATGGCAACCAGGTGCCCAAGCAGCCCACGCTTTTCACGGATGTCGAGGTGCGCATTTTCATCGGGGATGTGAGCGCCAATGATGGTGTGCCATTCTTTGTGGCGCCGCGAGTGGGTCAAATGGCGAATGTGACAGAGGTGAGTCTCGCAGAAAAACCGTAAATTGAAAGATGTTACAACTTTTAATCTCCCTACAGAATGCTGCCATTGGCGCACCTGTTTTCCAAGTGATTGCCAGCGATCCCGATGACGAGAGTACGCCCTCCGGCACAATATCCTACCGCATTTTGCCAGATACGCCCGACGCTGAGGTCTTTGCCATTGACACTCACACCGGGCTGATAACAACACGTGAACAGCTGGATCGTGAGGAGAAGTCCATGTACAAGGTGCTGCTGGAGGTCAGCGACAATGGGCAGCCCAAGCAGTCGGTGACGCGCATCTTAAAGATTGAAGTGCTCGACATGGATGATCATGAGCCCAGATTTGCCAGAGAAATCGTAAGTCAGAACACAAGTTAACATCCATTTGGACTCTAAGTTAAAAATTTGAGCAGGATGCGGGTCCCAGAACCATGTCCGTGAAAGAGGAGCAGCCAGCGGGCACCATTGTGGGCAACTTTAGCGCCATTGACGAGGACATTGGCGAGAATGCGGCCATCGACTATGTCATAATCGAGGGCAACAACGAGCAGATCTTTACCATTGAGCGCAACAACAACAGCGTGGCCATATTGAAGACTAACCAAGCCATCGATCGAGAGCTGGTCGAATCCTTTACGCTGACTATTAAGTGCCTGAGGCTGGGCGAGCCAGCTTACAGGTACATAGGCGATCCCTATGATCGCCAGGATCCTTCGCATCTGCGCCTCACCATAAAGATTCTGGACATAGACGACAATTTGCCACTGTTTGAGAATCCGGACGCTACCGTCGGCATACGCATCAATGTGCCCATTGACACTGTGATTACCACGCTGCGTGCCAGCGATGCGGATGCGGAAGCTGCGCCCATTGCGCTGTCCATTGTGAACGTGACCTTTGTGCCGCAGTTCTACAAGCGCAGTCGCAAACTGGCCACGGGCAACTTGCAGACGCTCTTTACGTTGAACAATCACACTGGGGAGCTGCGCACGGGTGGCTCCTTTGCCGACTATGTGGATGGATACTTCCTAATGCGCGTGTGCGCCAACAACTCAGCCGAGGCCAAGCGCCAGACGCACAGCAACATCAAGGTGTTTGTCATACGCGACAAGTCGCTACTGAAGTTCGTCTTTGCCCGCCCGCCCAACGAGATACAGCACAATATACGGCCATTCCAGGAGCAGCTGCAGCAAAAACTCAGGCCATTGGGCCTGGAGCTGCACGTGCTGGACACACAGGTCTTTACGCGTGCCGACATGAGTCTGGACTTTACAGCGACCAGCTCCTGTTTCCAAATGTTTCGCAATGGGGCCGCTTTGTCACTAAAGGAGATGCAAAAGCTGATGAACTCCAAGGAGCTGCGGCACGAGCTCATCGACATCTATGCGGCATATGGCGTCAGTGACCTGGAGTCCTGTTCGGTGCGACGCACCCACACGGCCGCCCTCTTTGGCAATGCACTGATGTCTGCGGGCGCTTGGCTGGTTATTTTGGCGGCGCTTATAGGCGTGGCCGCGCTGGTCGCCCTCTGCACAGCCTGCTGCCTGAAGAAGAAGTGAGTGTCCTAGTTTCTGTCTGGTTTCCATTGTTTAATGAAAATACCTTGTATACAGATTTAAGAGGCACAGCAAACGCAGCCTGCAGGCAAGTCTGCGCACGCCCACGGAGCATACGCCCACCTCGTACAGCTACTCGATGCCCGCCGTGCTCTACTCGGAGCCCATCTATGGACCTTTGTAGCCTCAGCTAATATTCTGCACAGCCAGGAACAGCCAATGGCAATGCTGAATCTTAATTCTAGTGTAATCTAGTGCTCAAGACTCAAGACTTAGGCCTCATCTGCACCATCTGACAACAGATTTATCCAATCCGCTAGTTATCCGCTATAACCAGAGCAGAACAGGTGCACATGAGGCTTGGGCAATGCAGCTGGCCGCGCCAGTTGGCCAAAACAGTCCATACAAGCATAAGCATACTATGCACGTGATCTAGTATGTACATAATACACCTATGTAGAGTATAGAAGAGTATAGAGTACGCTAATCTAATTTAAACTGTATAAAGTCGAAAATGAAAACTTTTAGTTTTAAGTTCTCATATAGAAAGTCATTTTATGTGTCATCTGCGCAGAAAGGGCCGAGTACCCCATTCGAGTACTCCAGCTTTGAGTAGAGTTCTTTTTTTTTGCAACTCATGAAATAATTTTGTTTTATTTTAGTAAAAATAAATGGCATTTACCTATATATTTATCTTATCGTTATTTGTCTAGCAAATGCGTAACAAGTGCAAAATAAATATTACTTAAAATGCAGCCTGATTTTCAGCAGGAAGTTTCACATCCTGACGCTAAGCAAAAGGGCAGAGTTGACGTGTGAAACTAAAACAAATTATATGCATAACATATATATTTGCCACTTACCCAAACAAGGTGCATATGTTTGGTGCCATTAAGGTAGAAATATGTATTTAGTTTTCGAATGTGAACATGTGTGCAAATAAATTGTATCTACAACAAAATACACGAATACCTTAGTCACATTCCATGAACTATGACGGGGCATGCACAGTGATATGGGCCACAGCAAAAATGTAAGTCAACAAAAATTAAACTAAACACAAAGGCTTTTAGCTAAAAGTAGACTCTCGAGTCTCTCAACAATTTGGCTTGCCCAATATATGGGAATATATACGGCTATTTGGACTACAATTGTTGCCTTGATAGATTTCTAACTATCAGGCCTTTATTATCATTATTTGACCATGGTTTGTAGTTAAGATTTGGCATCTTTTTTGTTAAATAAAATTGAATTGACTGCTAAAAGATTCTTACAGTTCTATACCTGACCATTTTTGATCATTCCAATTATAATTTTTAATGACCAAAACGCGCCAATGCGAAAATGAAAATTGTAATGTCTAATGATTTCCACCAAGAAAGCCAAAAACAAGAGAGAGATTCTAGTCGGGAGTTCCCGACTAGGGAATATCCTGAATGCAGCTCGCGTAACGCGCTCGTTTGAAGTAATAAAGATAAATTTTAAAAATAAAGGTTCGTTGGCAGGGTTCGAACTCGCAACTGACAAGTAAGAGTTTCTAGTCGGGAGCTCCCGACTAGGGGATACCCTGAAGCCTCTTCCTTCAACATCAAATGCATATATATATTATTTTAGAAGCTGTATGTAAAGTTTGGTGACTCTAGCTCTTATTATTTACCAAAATTGCCAAAAGAAAAAACAGGATATCGATATCGATTGCTTGGAAACGGAGTAAGTTATCGATTATCGGAAATGAACTCGATCTGCGCGGGAACTAGGAGCACCTACATCTAAATTTCATTTCAAGTCCCTAGCTCTTATAGGTTCTGAGATCCTTGCGTTCATACATACGGTCGGACAGACAGACGGACATGGCTAGATCGACTCGTCTATTGATGCTGATCAGGAATATATAGACTTTATGAGGTCGGAGATGCTTCCTTCTGCCTGTTACATACATTTGGATTTCGCACAAATACAATATACCCTTATACCCATTTTTAATGGGTTCAGGGTATAACAAGTAAAAGTTTCTAGTCGGGAGCTCCCGACTAGGGAGCTTCTTCCAACATCAAATGCATATATATGTATATTCTATTTTAGAAGCTATATGTCAAGTTAGGTGACTCAGGCTCTTACTATTTACCAAAATTTTCCAAAAAGCAGGATATCGATATCGATTTTAATCGATTGCTTAGAAACGGAAAGTTATCGATGATCGGAAACAAACTCGATCTTCAGGCACTAGGAGCACCTACATCTAAAATTTCAAGTCTCTAGCTCTTATAGGTTCTGAGATCCTTGCGTTTGTACATACGGACAGACGGACGGACGGACAGACGACCAGACAGACAGACGGACGTGCCTAGATCGACTCGGCTATTGGTGCTGATTAAGAATATATATAGTTTATGGGGTCGGAGATGCTTCCTTCTGTCTGTTACATACATTCGGCTTTTGCACAAATACAATATACCCTTATACCCATTTTTTTCAGGGTTCAGGGTATAAAAATAGTTTCCCCGGTAGGGCTCGAGCTTGCGACAGACCGCACCACTTGCTAAGCCATTACTCAACAGGCACACCAATAATTAAGTATTATTGAGAAAAACGAATTAAAATAGCAGGACAGAAAACAATCGCGATTACAATGCATTTATATAGAAATTCTTTGAATTTGCACTAGCTGCCCCAATCCAATTGCGCAGTACAACATAACTTTTTTTTTCTTCACCGATCTTAATAAAATTTTCTACAGTATATCTTATCGTACCATCGAATATTTGTGTATTCCCAAAAAGTCTATTGCATTAAAATTTTGGCTTAAATTGGTGGGCAATATTAGTTGGGTTAAAAACTTGATTAATAGCTCTGCGGTGGCAGCGGGGAGGTGGCGATAGGTATAAAATGTAAGATACTTGATATATATATATATATATATATATATATATATATATATAATATTCTGGAAGCAACATTTCAAGTTCGGAGACTATATCTCTTAACATTTATCAAATTTGCTCAAAAAACGGGATGTCGGTATTCTCTAAATATCTAGTTATGATTCGAGTTTTGGGCTAGTAGACGGATCTTATCGATTTCTATTGTAGATGTAGATAATTATCAACAATGTTAATAGAAACCCCTAGTTGCCTTTTGAGAACCCCCAGCTTTTATCATCAAAAAAGTTGAAAGAACATTCAAATTGCAGAGCTGTTGTATATTAATTATAGCTTATGTTTTCTTTGAACCACTTGAATAGATACGGATATATACTGTTCAAACTAACCTAATTCTTTTGATTACTGTTCATAAAGAAGTACTCAATATTGTTTTTTTATGCCATGACTCGTCGGTTGTCTTTGGGCTTAAAACAATCCACCATTCATATTTCTCAGCACTACAATAACTGATAAGTCCGCCTCGACCTGTCCGCTGATGTTGAAGTTGATCTTGTAGTAGCCCGGGCTCAGAGGTTTGGGCCATCCATCGCCAGTCGGAACGCAATTATCGAAAATGTAGGTGCCTTTGGGCCAGGGGTATGCTTTCTTGGGTTCGGGTATATTCGAGCACTGCTTCAGCTCCTTGTAGATAATGTCCTTGTAAAAGGATTCGGCAAAGCTTTTATATCCCTGCTTCGGTATGTGGTAGGGTAAAATCGTGTAATCGTGCCCGTCATTGCTGCGATAAGATGTAGCCTCCACCTGGTGGATAAATAGAAATCGCACTTACAATTCATTACATTTTGAGATCACTTTTGCACTGAAGCACTCACCATAAGTGTATCGTCCATATCGACTTTTACTAACATTTTGCCCATAAAAGCACGGCCCTTTCGTCCCATATGTCCAACCGTTGCGTTAGCCTCCAATTTCGATGGATCCGACGTTCTGAATTTTACCGATAATGGTTCGTAGATCCTATCATACTGCAAACGGGATCAGTTGGCATTTGGTGGCATATCCTTTTCTGTATTAAACTCTGCATCGCTTACCCTTTCATCGTAGCCGTCTACGAGCAACGGAAGCAATATCCATGCCACGGAGAGCGAAAGCAGCAGACCCGTATACATTTCCGATATCGTTTGATTATGGTTGTATCTGCAGTCAGATTATTTATATATGCCGATTTTGTCATGAGTCCCATTCGTTTTGTGGGTTATAGCCATTAACCTTGACAGGCATTAAAATTATTAACACAGGCCCGACCTGACAATCTGACAGTTTTACCAGCTTTACATATTACTGGGTGTTTATTTTTATACCCTGAACCGATTGAAATTGGGTAAAACCGGTATAATGTGTTTGTGAAAACGTTTGTATGTAACAGATAGAAAGAAAAATCTCCGACCCCAAAAAGTATATATATATTCTTTATCAGCATCACAAGCCGAGTCGTTCTAGCAATGTCAGTCTGTATATCTGTCCGTCTGTCCGTATGTATAAACGCAGGGATCTCAGAGCCTATAAGAGCGAGGAATTAAAATGTTCAATGTGGCTCCTGCTAGTGCCCACGCAGAACGAGTTATACCTTCACCCGCTCCAAGTAATCGATAAGAGTCGATATTGAAGTCCTTTTTGAGCAAAATTGTTAAATAATAAGATAATAATAATAGTCAACATACTTGACATGTGGTTTCTAGAATACTATACAATATCAAGTATAGTTCATTATATAGCTATCACCACATTCAAGTAAATAAACCAATTTGTGCTGCCAATTTAACCCAATTTAAGCCACAATTTTAATGCAATTGACTCTTTGAAAATAAACAAATATTCTATATCACAATAAGATGTACTATTAAAAATTTCATCAAGATCGGTTAAGAAACACAAAAGTTATTAAAGCAAGTCGATAACTTACTCGCAATCGATATTGATATCCCGTTTTTTGGGCAATTTAGGTAAATAACAAGAGCTAGAGTCGCCAAACTGGACATACAGCTTCCAAAATATAATATATATATGCATTTGATGTTGGAGGAGAAGGGTTCAGGGTATCCTCTAGTCGGGAGCTCCCGACTAGAACCTCTTAATTATTACCCATTTTAAATGGGTTCAGGGTATAAAAAAGAGAAGAAAAAGAAAAACCCATATATAATAAATATTGTTAAAACTAATGTGCGGCACTCATTAGCCTCAGGCAACTACGTAGTGGACGATGTGGCAAGTACAAGGGATGATGATGCTGGTAAATGAACTGCCACACCAACAGGCCAAAGGGTGCAAGTTTTATGTGTGTTTCAGTGCACACACATATGAACTGATCAGGGGTTGTTGCTGTGTACCCCTGTCTTAGTTGTTAGCTGTAGCTGCTGCCACATCTAACGAGTTATTTTTATAACTTTTTAAAACACAACAACAACAACAACTAAGGCAAATCAAGTGCGTCCGGGCTCAAGTAAATCAACGAGCAGTGGCTCACTTTTATGGGGGTTGTCTCTGGCTTTTGGTGTAATTACAACCATAGCCATTACCATGTTGAAAAATTTCAAAGTACTTGTAGAGTATTGCAATTAGCATAAAACCCAACTGGCAGCAGTCGCAGCTATCAAATGTTGCCAAATCACATTCCACTTGAACATTGATTGATGATGGCGATCGTAAATCACACTTCAAACTCGAGTGACAAACGCGCTTCCCTCTTTGTTTGCTGGCCAAACAATGACGGCGCCGCTAACTGCCACGGATCCAAGCTGCAGTAATCACCAATTTATGCTCATGTGATACATGGAGGGGTTGGCGCCACCCAGCTCTAAGCTCCAAGCTCCAAGCGCTCGCAACTGCACTCACTGAACACCGCACACCCTGAAAAAAAGCCAGCACATTTGCAGGTGTCCTGCGCAAACAGTGTTAAACAAAAATGTAGTTAAACGCACACATCAACTTTTTACCCTAGATTCATTTGGCAGACAGTTAGTCAGTCGATGGCGGGGAGACGGGGCCGAACGAGCAGCCGGCCAGATGTCCAACTTTAACGTACAAACAATGCGAACAATTAATGAGTGAGCCAGGACGAGGCTATAGCAGGGAAAGTCGCTCATTTCCTTAACATTTGCGGCAAAAACAATTTGTGAGAGGACAAGCAGAGTAGACTAGAAATTGATCGACTTATAAATGCCCTGTTTACTGAATATTGCCAAAGATAATCATAGGGTAATTTGTTTTTAAGCATTAAAAACTGTTTACTAGAAAGTAATTCCAATACTTTACTATATAACCAAAATATTTTGTTATTCCAAAGAATCAGTTAGCGAGCAACTGCTTTATATATTGAATAGTACTAAAATAAAGTCTATTTAATTTGAGGTTCCAAATAGAAACCCTTACCTATGTCACTCTAAAATGTATATAGAAAGAATATACCTTTGACAGGCCTAGCATTTCTAGGGTATTAAGACCTTGCGTGCCAATGCGATATATCTGACTAAATCATAACGGTCGCTTTCTGTCACTGCCGCAAACCCTGTCAGAGGTGCCATAAAAAGCGACTTAGGGCAAACACCCCGCGCCGACAGCAATCCAGTCAATTGTAATTGCAGTTAACTACTTGTTAGGCTGCTGCTTTATTGTTTTTGTTTTTTTTTCTTTTTTTTTGGGGTAAAAACTGCATTTTTTTGCAATATTTTCTTTCTTTTTTTTTTATGCCGAGCCGCACAATGCAGGCCTAATCGCAGGATTTTCGCGCGTTTTTCACTAAACCGGAAGTGGCATTAGAGCGCATAACAAGCGAACGGAAGCGTTCGTTAATGCGGCTTTGGCACAAACTGCAATCAATGGCAAATACAGTCAATCAAGCGTTATTTACATTAACAATAACTGGGCATGAAACCGTTGTTGTGCCGACATTTTAGCACCAGCCTTCAATTCAATTTATGCACTGCAAAAAACTAAAAATAAAAAAAAAAAAACTTTACAAATATCAACCATAAATTACAAATGTCAGATTCATTATGCACATGGCGCTGCATATTAATTAGACTGGCGCTCGTTCGTCCTTTACCCAAATATATTTATGACCACTTGATGAACTGCACCCAGTATTTGTATTTGGGGTTGCGAGCATGCTTTCGTCCTGGTTGCCCTCATTTGCATAACAATCAAGTCGTAGCTTGTGGTACAGCCTCAGCTCAGCTACTAGCGCTAATGCTGAGTGAAGGGCTAAAGGATCTCGGGTCCTGGGGGTAGAACTAGCCGGCTCTAATGGTTTTTGTACACAGGCAGCGGGTGTGAAGTTGTAAAGTTTAATGTATTGTTTGTCTAACAGTTTATTCATTTGGAAAAGGAAATTTTGTTGTTATGTGATTGGAATATGAAATATGTATGCATGCAGTTCTTCTGGGGTTGCAAACGGAAATGACATTTTTGGCGGGTTGCCAAACTCTAAATAGGTAAAATCACATCAAATTCGTTGCCGTACAACAGCTCAGGTAAAAACAAAAGACGCGAAAGTCTTTCGTTTGCGCATAAGTAACAAACTTTGTTTGTAACCAAATATTTTATGTCAATTTGATTCATGTGTATCTAATTAGATTTTTGATATACATGTGCTGGCGTTTAAAAATACATAAGCATAATATTTAAATATATCTAGTGCTTACAGGATCTTTAATAATTTGTGTCTTATTAAAAGACAAACGAATACAAATGCAAATTCTTTGCCCTTGTTCTTGAATACTAAATTCATTAAGACCTGCCCTATAAGCATAATATTCCCTATGAAAGTATTTTATCTCAATTCGATTCGTGTGTATCTAAAATGATTTTTGATTTACATGTGTTTACATTTTTTGCGTACCACTCTCGGCTGCTACAATGTGACACAAATCTGCTTAAATTTGACTAAAACCGCTCAGATCGGATTAAAATCGCAATCAAAACTTGCAGCACAGTTTACAGTTTCAACTCGCACGCACACACACACACACACACACAGTCTAATGATTATCCTGAAAGGACGAGCATGCACACAAATGCGACAGATTGGCTTCCTCGGCTCGGCAACAAATGTAACAAAATACTCGAACGGCTGTTTGTTTATCCAATGTTTTTCGGTTAGATGAGCACACAACTCAAGGTAGGACAGCCGAGGACCTATATAAAAGTACCAGTAACACACACACACATATATATATATTTAGATACATATGCATGGCGAACCCCGAACGCTGTTGCAACACAAACAACACAACGTCACAGATTTCACAGATAAACCAATTCGAGCAGGGCAATGAATCGCTAAAAAGGTCGAGCAACTTGCTCGGCTCGACCCGTAAAAAAAATCAACAACAACACCAGAGCGAATTTTGTTTGCCAATCGAAAAAGGGGTAAGCAAAAGGGGCACAAGGTACGATGCCGCACGTGTACCGCAAAAGGGTTAGAATTTTTTATACTCTATGGAAAAGTGTGTCAACGAAATGCATACGAGTTCAATGCTAAAAAGGCGTAAAACAATCAATTCGCCAAATAAAATTCGATTTGCGATTTTGCCATTTTGATATCGGAATCGGAACTGAAATGACAAATTGGCACGTTTATGCTTGAATACGGATTACACGAAATGCTCATAATTTATGCCCGCATATGCCCGATTTTTTAAGACCTTCAAATCAGTTAGTTAATAAAGTATATCATGATATTGGTATAACGATTAAAGGTCATTTAAGTCATAAAAGAGATACTCAAAAAACTTAAAAATATAATTTGGTATATAAAGCTAACTGGTGACAACTTATGAAACTGAATTTACATAAATATAAACTTATTTTTATGTTAAAATGAATATGTGAAAATCTACTTACCCACAAAATTCACGAATATTTTTTATGGACATCTATTAGTATAGATGAAATTCATATATAAAAATAACTGAAAAATCAAAGTAAATAAGAGTTAGAGTATGATCAGCGATCAGCGATGAGTTAAAAGAATATACATAGCTAAGGCATGAAAGCGAGACATAATGGGATTCGTGAGAATCGCAGAGTAGAGCGCTATTTAAAGAACAATTTCTTTCAAGCACCAAGAAACGTTATAAAAAAAAGTAGAAGAAATTAAAATCTTAAAAGAATGAAGATCTGGTTAGACCTAGAAGAAAATATAATATTATTATAATTGTGTTTTATTAGTTATTGGCTGTTTTATAGCCTAGTAAAATGGGACAAACTCTTAAAATGAATTGCAACGTTGCTTTTATTTTATTGTGAACTAAATACGTAATATCTTACATTACAGCCGGAAGCAAAGCTGTTGCTCAGCGAATCGTATATAAATTGTGCCCAAAGGACCTGCACTTGACGCATTCGCATTGTGTTTGCTCCTTGCACCGTGCTGGCAATTTGTTTCCATTTTGGTTTCCTTATCGTCTTACGGCAATCGCCAAATTGTTTTGCCAGCTTCACATAGCATTAGCATAGTCATATAGACAGCAGTTGGGGTGAAGAGGATAGAGCAGGGAGGGGGCTGTAGCTAGACGTACTCGTAATGCCGTTATTGATCCGCCGATAAGCATCTACAGCTACCCCGTAACACAACTGGCCATGGCCATGGATCAGCATGCAGGACGCTAATGATGCCAGCCCGATTTGCCCGAGTCCTTTTGCTCCGTATACCGTCCCCTGTCCCGCGTCTTATGTGCTGGGCTGCCCTCATGCATCCCTCAGCGCCAGTTCTGTGGAATTGAATGCAGCTTAGCAGCTCGCCCGCTGCGTATTTGCGCCTTTGTGACGCACCAGCACAACGGAACAACAGCAATGTCCCGGCTATACTAATGATTATTGTTAAGATAAATCCCGACACCTTCAACAAAGCTGCGCCAAATGACAAACGCGTCGCTTGCCACAGCGGCTTAGTTCATAGGTCTCGGCCTTGGGTCCTTTGAATGTCTTGAGCGAAGTTGCATGCCACATTTTTGCATCTTGTAGCGTTCAAGTCACCATTTTTTATGCACTTGAGTGAAGGGTACTGTAATTTTGTTAGGAAATTCGTAACACAAGGAAGAAGACATTTCCGATTCCAGAGTGTATATATATTCCCTATCAGTATCAACAACCGTGACGCTATACTCCAGTCTCTTACTATGCCAAACTTAGTTCTCAGTATTTAATTGCAGGCAGTACATTTATCGGAATTGCCAGGAACGGACTACTATAGCAAAATATAAATATAGTTCCTGTAAGTAAATTCTTTTGGCTTTTAAGATGTCTTGCATTGGCATCTTAATTTAAATATACTCCTAAAATGATCTTATAGACATCGGACTACTATATCCTACAGCCTAATGGGAAAAATCGGTTACAAAATGATTTTCCATATGAAAAACTTTTCTTCTGTGTCAGCAATTGTGAGTTTCTTTATTCTCCTAATTTGTCAGCCATTCCGTATTTAATCTATCTACTTTATCACAAGGCATCTACAGGAAAACATTTCTTATCCATATTTCTTACAAGGGTATTTTATCTACGGCGTGTCGCAGCCATTCTTCTAGTTTTTTTTTTTTAACGCCCGGGGCGCTTTTCACTTTTCACGTAACGGAAAATGTCAGTCAGTCAGGCAGTCACTCAGTCAGTCAGTATTTCGACTCTTGCCGGTTCATTCAACTAAATAATTTGAGTGGCATTCATGCAGGTCCACTGCCACTTGGCTCATGTTTCAGGATTGTCGGCTGCTGCTGCTGCTGCCGTTGTTGTTGTTGTTGTTGCTGCTGCTGCTGCTTTATATTTTAGGTATTGGTACATTCGTTTTGTACTCGTAATTCTGTGGCAGGTGACGGGCAATCTTCCATTGTTCGACTCACCCCATGTCGAATTGTAAGGGCGCAAAAATGCCCCCTACAATAAACAAGCTGCACACATTAATACACACACACACACACACACACACATACTCGCACACACGCACAGAGCCATTCATTTTATGTGCACTGCAATATACAATATTTATTTGAATTTAAGTCTTTTGTTTGAAATCTGAAATCCGCACACAAATGCAGCTCAGGGTTGTTTGCTTTATGCTGCCCAGAAGGCAGCATTAACTAGACTTGCCTTGACTTTAACAATTTCCATTCTACATAAACAATAGTTTATTCGGGTTTCGGGTTTTTCTTCATCAACTTTATTTAGCAAAAATAAATTGTAATAGTTTACATAAAATTCATCTTAACACGTAATGTATATAGTATATATTAAGCCTGACTTCAAAAATGACTAGCCCTCGTTTATCGCATTGCAATGTTAACCCAACCCAACTAACTAAGCCTGAAACTAAATCTTAGCTAACGCTTAAAACTCGTTAAGCATGTGTGTTAGTAATGGCTAGGCTGCTTTCTTAGTTAGATTGTGTTTATATAAATATATATGGCAAGGTACATGGATGCTCTTACTTAATTTACATGGACAACCGATGTTATTATAAAGCAAATTGTATTAGCCATTAAAAGCCACAAGTGCATTTTATAATATATTCATTAAAAAATGCACTTTTAGTTTTAATAGTCCACTAGCGAGTGCCACAAACAAGCAACCCATTCCAGGCATGCATGAATCAGTAGTGAATTTGCAACTGCATTTCATTTGAACTCTGACATTAAGCAGCGCAAATTGATTTGTCGTTTGTGTTACCCACTAAATGAATTTAATCGTATCGATTATTGAGGCCAGCCAGCTTAGCATGGCCTCAGCAATCAAAATTTTGTGTACACTTATTGCAAAATATCAACTGATTGTTAGCCACAGCGGCAGTGAGACCTGGAAATGTGAGCATGTTGGCCAGCTGCTCTAAGCAAATGACTTTTGATATTTGACTTAAACAAAAGTGAGTCACTAGAGCAGCCAATTCTCAATTCCAATTTCCAGGTGGCAGTGTCGTTATAGTCTGCACATTGTCGAACATATCACCCAGAGAAGACTGACACCATATAGATGCCCGCAAAACTATGCTATACCTGGTGGGTAAACTGTTTGTAGAGTAGCTGTTGATCCTCCTGGTATTCCTTCCAGGGCGGCGTTTGTGTATAGAAGCTACTCTGTTGATGCAGACCCGACTCTGACAATGGCGTTCCATTGGCAGCTGCCTCAAAGTTGCTGCGAAACAGATCGTATTTCTCCTGGGAAAACTGAGCTGAAGCTGTGGGCTGTGGACTAAGCTCCGGCTGCTGCTGCTGCTGCTGTTGTTGTTGTTGGTAGTAGCGCATGCTGCTGCCCAGATCAAAGCCAGGTGGTTGTGCCGTCTGATAATCCACTCCCTGAGCTGGCTGATAGTGCATCGCTGGCGGCGTCTGATGATGCGGCCCATACGGAAAGATGCGCCCGCTGCCAAACATGGGAAACGGCTGCGGATTCACGAAGAGCGCATCGAATAGCTCCTTGGTTATGCGCTCCCCGCTTAGCGTAAAGTTCTGCAGCTTCTCCAAGTCGAGATTGATGGTGTTGCCGCTCTCCAGCACCTGCTCGAGCGCAAAGATGTAGTTGTGCGCAAAGCGCAGTATCTCGATCTTGGTCAGTTTGGTCTCCTCCGGCAGCGAGGGCAGCGTCACGCGCAGCCGTTCCAGCGCATCGTTCAACGTATGCATCCGATTGCGCTCCCGATCGTTGGCCTTCATGCGTCGAAACTTCTTGATGCGCACCACCTGCAGCGGACTGCGCGACCGAGTGACACGATTCTTGCCGACGGCATATTTGCGTTTCGGACGCGGCGCATTCGGATCCTCCGGCGACTTGACCGGCGTGCTCGTCAGCTGCGGCTCAAAGGCGCCCGTCGTTGCGGCGCGACTGTTCAGATGCTCCACCAGGGTGCGGCCACTGCGCGTGCTGTGATTGCTACTGTTGTCCAGCAGACCCACAAAGCCAGCCGTTGCCGCTGGCGGCGAATTCAGCTGCATATCCCAGGCGCCGGCATACATAAGCGGCGCTTGAGCCTGACCCGGCGACGTGCCGCTGGCATTGGCCGTGCTATTGTAGTGCTCCGCAAAGTCCAAACGACGCCGCGCGCTCGCATTCGCAATCGTCTCAAAGCTCTTCTCGTAGCCGCTATCGAATGAGGCATCATCGTCATCATCCTCCTCGAACTCAAACGATTGCGTCGGATTGTAGGCGTTGTAGCAGGCGGCCATGTTGAGCTCGGCGTGGGTAGCTGTGGTTGTCTCTAGCTCTAGCTTTAGCTGTATCTGTGCCGGTCTCTAAATGTCAAACCAGACGCATTACGCTCGCGTATGTGTTTTTTTTTTTTCTTTTGTAGCCTTAACCGTTTCGCGTGCCCGCACCAACTAAAAGCTGAACAGGAGTGCGCACCGGTTTTATGTTCAGCCATTAGCACGGCAGAGCTGCCCAGTAAGCCCGCTGATTTAGGCGGCAACAACCCTCGGCGCATTGTCGTCGGTCGCGACGATGGCGGCGCCATGGCACAAATCCCAAAAGATATGCGCGCCGTGATTGCCGTTCGCTCTAGCCCAGGGGGTTGCTTTACCCACACATACACAGACACGGACACACACACACACACACCAGCAACTACCAGTGCCAGTTAAAACACGAGCATTTTTTACGCCTGAACGTAAGCCAATCGGAAGGATGAGTGCTCTGTCTGTCTGTTTGTCTATCTCGCTGGCCTCGTCTGGCCGCGAGGATCAGCGACAGAGTTCAAAGCGCCGTGCACTTTCTCTTATCAGTGCGCCTTTGTCGCAACATTGATTGTGGCACATCTTGTGCCCACTTAATATCAATTGCAACTCGCAGCTCGCAGCAACTCTTTCTTTTCAGCTTAAACCGCAATAATCATTGCGAGCTTACGCCTGTCGCTAAACGAATTACCGCCACGTGTGCCGACACTTCTGTAAAGATGCCACAAATACTCCCGCCCAGGGCCCACGCGGCGGCACGTGCCACCGAATTGGGCTGGAGAGCTTGTGGCATAAGCCACTTCACAACTGGCTCAAGTGGCTGCATGTGTATAAACGCGAAAGATACACACGCGGTTGGGATTGTGGCTTTAAGTGGCTGCCGCTTGCCGCTTCCCAATTGCCACGTGCAGGTTTGTTATGATATGTGCTCCCATTGCGGGTAAATTGTTGACACGAGTGAGCACTTAATAAATTAATGCCAAAATGACACAATTTTGCTTAATTTAAAGGGCAAAGGATGCTAATTGATCCAATTGCTGACAGTTGCTTGTATTTATGACACTTAAACAACCTAGTTCCGGACCTTACCATCTTGTAAGTAAGTTGGCATAGATACAAATCCATTAGAAAAACAAATAAAATAGAACGTTGCTTCTCGGCACGCCGACTGTTTAAAAATCTAGTAGATATACGGCTGTTGATTATACGGATATGTGAGGAGAATTAATATAACGATAGTTCATTGCTGATTTTATCTTTGGACCGATTCTTTCTATAGAGCTATAGGATATAGCAATACCATATTGATCAGATTTAGCTCATGTATGTTAAACATACTAGAAGTTGCAAAAGCCAAGTCGTGTTGTGCTATCTTGATAAGCAAAAAAGTTTTTTACACAAGAACCTAATTTTCGACCCATCTGTCCTATGGTAGTTATACGATATAGTAAGTCGATATTGATAGGATTTTCCATATATGAAGGAGCATAGTGAAACTATTAAATGCTAAGTTTGGCGCCGATATCTTTGTAAACAAAATAGTTTTCCATACAAGAAGCTACTTCGACCGATCATTCCTATGACAGCTATATAATATAGTCCTGCAACAAGACGATAGCCCCAAAACTGAGAGACTTGTTTGCATAGAAATAGACAGACGAACAGACATAAGTACAGACGGACATGATTATATATACTCGGCTGTTGATCTTGATATATTACTTTATCTGTTTGGAGGCGTCTAATAGAGGCTTTCTTATATATAGCTGTCCTATGCTCATAAGATTTGGCCTACATGCAAGAAACACCCCGGAACTTATAAATGACAAGATTGGTTAAGATATCTTGACATATAAGTAAAATTTGTCATACAAGTTTATTTGCTGCTACAGGAGCACTCTGATATAGTGAGTCGATATGGCCGATTTCGATATATATATGCCCAACAGAAAGACAGACCTATGCAGAGCTTCGTGACAATAGCTTAAAGCCTAAGAGAATAGACTGCCAAACGGACGGACTTGACTAAATTGATTCTGATGGATAAGACTAATCAAGAATATATATGCCTCATGGACTCGGATATCTTTTTCTATACGTTTGCGACAAAATAATAATAGATGTGTACCGATGATATTCATCAAAGGATAGTAAAGGCTTGCGTATATCTACATTTCGCTATATTAAAATGTACCCCAAGCTACATGACTTTTGCAAACTTGAAATCTTTTAAAATAAATTTATAAATAAAAAATTGTTCTAATAAAATAGATATCGGAAGTAAGTAACTCACAAAGTTTCCGTAGATGTGTGATCGCCAATATTTTAGATTTTCTCCTGCGGATTTTAATCCTAGAGAGCCAAAAGTATTTCCATATTGAAATTGTCTCTGAACTCTCTTAAGCTGTTTTTACACTTTTAACATAGTATTGCGCGATCAATATCCGATTAATAGCCGATTTTTACTTGTGTTTTCTGCTAACTTTGTTAATTAAAATATTAATTTATCCATTAAAATGTAGATGTCAATATTAGTTATTGTTTATTTACATTTTTGGTCACACATTTAATACATCTTGAGATTCCCATAGAGACGCCAGGAAACTGTTGATTATTATTGAATTTAGTCAATGGTTTTTAGGATTATCAACGCGGCCTCTAGTCGGATTTATGGTTTTTAACACAATAATAATGTTCGCATCAAAATTCACACCACTCGACACGTGTCCGGCGTGGTGTGTGTTATTTTTGTTGTCAATTTTGTTATTGGTTACGCCCGAAACATCTCAAGTGGCAGCCGCCGACCGGACGCGTGTGGCTAATTGAGGTTTTGTAGTAAGCATAATGCGTATCAATTATACAGTTAATTGAAGTGTGAGCGCTTATTAGGTTTGCATGGAAGTATGTGAATTATTATGGAAGCTGCATTCATTTTCTCAACAATTGTCGCCCAAGACTCACGCTAACGCTGGTTGGCACACACACATACACACACTCACACTTACACTAACACACCCGGTTTAAAGAGCCTCGAGGCAGCGTCACAGTCGCGTTAACCAAATAAAAGCCAACATGGCTTAGTCCCTGTCTGCGGACTTCTGTACATATATAATTTCATCAAACATCCTAACACAGTCCGAGCGTAAGCAAATACACATACACATCAAATATATGCCCCGGGCAAATTGCATTCTAACAAGCGACGCAAATTCAATTTTCCAAGCTGCCTGTATGCCCAATCTCCCTGCCCCTGGTGTGCGTTTACGTACGTGCGTGTGTATGGATGTGTGTGTTTGTGTGTGCGGCATGCAACCCCGACTGCATTCGTTTCAGGCACGTAGCCCCGGGCGAAGCGAGAGACCAAAACAGCACCAGCTAAGCAAATGTCTGCCATCTTCAGAAGGGAACAACTTCCTCTTCATAGAGTGGATCCAATTCCGATGGCACAACCATCACGGGAAAACGGGTCACAGTCACAGGCACTGGCGATACGGACGACGACAGCGAGTCCGATGAGAGCTCTATTACATCCGTATCGCCGGTCACATGCTTGGCCTTCTCTGACTTTAAATGAATGGATTTGCTCTTCGTTTGGATCCACTTATGACCACGTCGTCGTCGATGCAACGTGGCTGGACGTGACGTCTCCTCGGGATCGGTTGAGGTCGACGAGTCGGAAGTAACGTGCTTGAATCGCTTGAATTGCTTAAAGCGCGGCTTGGCCAACATCACTCGCGTCGTCGGTGCGGCCGAATCGGATGTTATATGCACAAAACGTTTCCTACTTTTGCTCGTGCCGCTCTGTAGCTCCGATGTCGGCGTCGAGGCGTTGCTGTCTTCGGTGTGGGTGTGGCTTTGCTTGCTGCTCGACGTGGGTCTGCTGCGATCGCGTTGCATTCTCTTTTCGCGATAGTAGTCAAGAAAATTGGTGCGCTTCACACGCACCCGAAGACCGCGCAACTTTTCAATGTCCTGCAATGTGAGCATGTCCAGACGCACCTCAGCCTGGCGCGTCAAACATTCCTCGACTAGACGTGCATTAACTTGGCTTATTGCTGTGTGCACAGAACCTTCGGATGCCTCTTTGGTTTGGTTGTGATCATCAATGTGGGTTTCGACTCTTGATTCATGCTTGGTTTTGATTCGTTTGCTTGACGATTCCTCGGAGTGTTTCTCTGCTGGTTCCGCCTCTGCTTCAGCTGTTGTCCTCTTCTGTACCTCCTGTATCCCTGCTGACGGCAGTGATTTGGCGGTTGCCTCATCTCTGGTTAGAAACTTTCCTCTGAGCTGCAACACTTCTGTCTCCATTGTAAAATCAGACGTTGGCGCCGGCGGGGGCGTTAACTCTTTACTTACGCCAGATACAGCTTCAGATTGTCCCTCCTCGAACTCGTTGGCGTCGTGCATGGCCATCGTAGATGTTCCAGACTGCAAACTGTCCGCCTCACTGTTGCAACGGCTGCTGGTACGCGCTACTCTGCAGTATTCCATTGATGTTTCCGACTTCTCGAGTGCCCGTGACTGGGTATTATTATCGGCTGTTGTTGCTGTTGTGCTTCGTCTCAGGCCCTGCAAGCTCCTGAACTTGCTCAGCAGCGTATTACTCTCCATAAGCACATTGTCGTCATTTTCTATGCTTATCTGCTCGTCCTTCTCGAAACTCCAAATGTCTGCGAAGGCTTTAAAGCCGCTTGTTTCGTTTGTGTACTTGGCCTGCGACTGCAGCAGCTCACCAAACGAACGCCTCTGTTGGATTGGTGCCTCCAGCGGCGGCTGCGACGTCGTAGCCTCTGGCGCCGTTTGGGGCTTTTCTGATGCTGGTGGTGGCGGTGGTTCCGCTGTCAACTCGGCAACAGCAGTTGCTGTAGGAGCTGCAGGCGAACGACGTCCGCTGCGCATGGTCCTATCCATGTCTGAGATCATGGCATTTGCCATTAGTGCAGCGGCGCGAACGCGAGTGCGTCGCCCTGTGCCTGTGTAATAGGCTTCCGATTCGTCAGATTCCTGTTCCTCCTCCTCTTCATCTTCTGAGACTACTGAAAGGAAAAGTGGGATCATCTAGTTAATCACAAAAAATTGTATTTAGCTTCATGTTTACCCTCCTCCCAGAACTTGGTCGGTATTCGGCAACGCTTTCGATCTTTCTCTACTTTTTCGCGAGCTGCCTTTTGCGCAGCCTCTTCGTCTTCAAGGCTCAATTCAACCTCTGCTTCGGCTGTGCTGACGGCGTTCTCGTAACCCTCTTCGATTGTGCCATAATCTAATTGAGGCCGATTTTTGTACTTTTCATAATCGATTTTCAAAAACTTCAGACCATCATTAGCCTCGGCCATATTTAGAGCCACAAATTTTCGCTTTAGATCTGTGCTTTTCAGCAGGCTGCTGCAGCGTTGGTGCAAAGTGTTCCATTCTAGCGCCCAGGAATATCGTTTGTTGCGTGGTTGGAAGGCCACTGTCAGGAGGTCCTTGAGTATGCTGCGCGGCAAGCGCAGGGTTTGCAGCGCCTTATAGATAGGATCATAGTCGGTTACGGGCGAATTGTGATTTGTGATGGCAACAATTTCATCGACATCTATCGTTGAACTCAACAGCTCGTATTTGATGTGATCCACTTTCTCGGCACGTGCCGCTGCTCTGCTAGAGACTTCATCCTCATCCTTGCGTTTCTTTTTGATGCGCGAACAGCGTTTCACCTCACAGTAACTACTGCGTGTTGGATGCAAATAGAACGCTGTTAACCAAAACTCGGCTTCCATGAAGCCATGCTCCGTAAACACCTTGGCCAAATCGGCATAGTTATCAGAGAGCTTGTGCTCCAGATTCAGCATAAATTGTGTGGTCAGGCCAGGATGATAGCGCCAGACTTCAATTGTGTTGAGCTTCTGGCCAATTATCTTCAGCAGCAGCGCAATCTTGGCGAACTGCCAACCCCTGAATTTCTGCAACAGGAAAAACAGATTAACATGCATTCTGCCTGTATGAACAAAATTAAACAACTTACACGCTGTGCCAGCAAATTGTATACAAACTCCAGAACCTCCTCGTTATTGGGCACATTCTGAAAGACCGGATCTATTTGCCTGTCGAGTTCCTCGTCAACATCCAGCAACGGCTTCTCATCATCGTCGCAGTTCTTATAGTTTCCAATGTTGCTCGCACGATTGCCCTTACAGATCTGCTGTTGGTAGTTCAGATTCAGATTAACCGTGTGTGGCAAGGCGTGACTATTGCGCTGCGCATCCAGCTTCTGCAGTTCATTGAGCAGAAAACGCTCGCTGTTCTCGCGCTCCTCGACATAGCGATGCATCAGCACCTTGAACTGCGCCATGTGCGTCATGAAATCATGTTCATTCAGTGCCATCAGTTCCAGCAGCTGGTTACCCAACACGTAGCTGGTGTAGGCCTCCAGCATAACAGCGAATGACGTGACCAGGCTCAAATTGAAGTTTTTAAACACAATGTATTCAAAGAACCCATCCTTGCCCAGGCCCAGACGCACACAAACCTGGGCAATTAGCCTAGCTGGAGTGTAACCCATAGCCTCCGCATTCGAAGCATCCTGCATGCTTTGCGCATAGAAGCGTATGTTGTACATCTTTAAAAGAGAATACATTGTTAAGAACTGAATACAAATTTGCGTGCCATCTGATTACGCACCATATTATCAATCATATAACCACGATTATCGTCCGCTACAAAAACTGTGAGCAAATAGAGATGTCCCACCAGTATAATAGACCTCTGCTCTGGATGCAAGTTCGCGGTACAGACTCTGGGATTGCACTTCAACCAGGCAGCGAGCACACGCAGTGATAACTGCTTAACGGCTTCCCAGCTGCCGGCATCGAACAGTTTCAGTAGCCGCAGTATAATTAGATGCAGACGCTCCTGCATTAGATATGTTTCATCTGGAAACATAAAGTGCATCAGTTAAAATAACATCAGTAGATTCTATCCAACCATACACACCTTCTGCCGTTGCCGGTTGCACAGCGTGCTCTATCACATGATGTTTATTCTGTAGCAGGTTGGCAAAGAGCTGCTGCAGATAGGGTAGACGCCAGGGATTGACTTGGAAGTTGAGTAAATACTGCCAATCGATATCGCATAGTCCCTTAATCTTGCTGAACGCCCTATAACCTTTGCTCAAATAGTACAACAGCATGCGTTTTAGACTCTCAGAGCTGCCCATCCATTCCTGGCTAAACCACAAATGCAGCGTGTGATGCGCCAGCACACGGACAATGTGGCCGAGCTCCTCTGTGATGCACTCGCGTGTGTGCAGTCGGCACACATCCCAGCCGTAGATTAATTGCAGGATGCGGTCATCTGGTATCAGCTGGTAGACATCGACATCGCTGTAGTTCGCAAAGAACACAAACATTTTCTACCACAAACAAAAGTAGCCATAGGAGAAAGATCGAAGTGAAAATTTTTTTTTTACTTACCGCGTTGAACTCGTCATATTGTATTTGCGAGGCGCAGTCAAGAAACTTTTGTTCATTATACTGCTCAGGCAATATAATGTCCATGGCGAGCACTTTTCATCAAAACGTTCACATATATAAATTAGTTTTTAACAAAATATTAAGCACTTTTCTCCATTTTTCAGCCGGTTTGCATGTCATCTAGAGATGCGAGTCCATAATCTAGATATGTGCTGTGGTAACTTATCGATAAAAAGCATGCGTGCTATAGCAGCGAGCTCTTGCAAGTGTGCAAGGTGCGGCAATTTAAAAAATAAGACAGAGTCAATTTAAAATCGATTTGTAATTGCATTGATAAAAACTAATTTTAAAATTCAAATAGTTATGAATTGTGTAAGCTATTCGATTTATGCATGAAAGTACTTGACAATGCAATATTGAATGATTGAAAATGTCATAAATGCTATTCAATAGTAATATCTACGCACATATTCATAAGAATCTGCATCCCACATTCTGATTGGTTTCTGCTGCCAGCTGGCATATGCAAAGTGCAAACAAATTATTATTAGCTGCCAACAGCGTCTACTACTTCATCTTACAATGAAAGCGCCAAGGGTATTCCTATAGAAATGTGTCCTTTCTAAAGAGTGTAAATATGTTTGTGTGCGGGGTCAACAGTTGGTTGGTCAACAAGCGGGGCTTCAACGCGTGCAACAGTGCAAAGCTGCTGCAACTGCTGCAAAAGCCAATGTATTAAAGTCCATTGTAGAGATTTTTAGTTAATGGCTTAATTTCATCATGTATTTAGGGTAGCAGCAATTAGGCCAAAGCCAAATAATATTTTCCATGTAAATGATTTACAATTGCCGCACTCGAAGAGCAGCAACAACAAAAATCAAAAAACACACCAAAAAGCAAAACATAAAAAAACACATGTAGCTGTCTACAGCCAGATAACATTATTCCGTACCAATTTATCAGTGGCAAAATCAATTAGTAACTACGTAAGGGCCTTATCAATAAAGCGACGAGCGCTTTGCCATGTTCGGTGTGCTCCCTGCATAACCCATTCATTATACGCACCGGTAGCATTGGCAGTGTCATAAATATTCCCATCATCGTTTATTTGGCGTCCTCAACCGGAGTGGCTATCAAATGGCACAAATGAAAACCTGTTGATATCCAAAAGACAGACACACACACACACAGGCACACACAGGCACATACACAGTCGCACACCTGTCTGTATCAAAGGTTGCGTTCATGTCGTAATTGAAGAAGCATTTTTGAAAGGGAATTGAAGTGTTGCAAGAAGAAAAAAAGAAAATAACGGAGGAAAGAAAGAAAGCAACGGCTCTCGCGTTCATAAATATTCATGAAGCTCTAAAAGGGTTTTTACTTGTGCCAGATGCTTAGGTGATGTCCCTGTCCCGGGCCACACGTGCAGCGTCAATTGAACCCAAATGGAAAAAAAATTGTATTCGAAGCGACCAAGAAATGCAATTGCATTTGCCAACGTTGAGTGGCAGCGCGTTTTCGGGCACAAGCCATGCTAAATATTAAAGGTCAGCATGGGCGTTGGCTTAGCCCAAGCACATAGGGGCTGAGGTAAGGTTGAGGTGCTAACGAAATCAAATGGAGCATGCATATGAATTTGAATGAGTCCAAGCGCGCGTGTGTGTGTGTGTGTGTGTGTGCGTGTGTGTTTGTCGCATTTCCCGGGGGAAGGCAAATAAACATTGCAAAGGCGCGCATGTGTGCCAACAACTTCAGCACTTCGTTAAGCGGGACAATGGGCATGGACAGCGGGACAGCGGGACGGGCTGCCCCGCTAAGTAGGCAACAGTTTTCGGGCACTTCCGTCGCTGCAACCGCCAACTGGCCACAATGGCTGCTCTGCTGCCCTGACAGCCCATTGTGTCTAACTGTGTGCGTATCTGGTTCGTGCGCTCGTACGCTCGTGTCTGCCACGATTCGCTTCCGTTTTGATTTATAAACGACCGTCGCGACCGTGCTGCGTATCATTAACAGTTGATCAACAGGTTTGCGCAGACATCCCGGCAACAGAACAGTCGCTAACCCAGTCGCAATCCGTTGCAGTGCAGCACCAGTCGGCCTATTTGTCCACTAATTGAATTCCAGCGGCACCACAAATTCAGTTATAAAAGTCATTTCACGTGCATTACTCACAAATATATATATATATATATAGAAAAAAGCAGCTACGAAAAAAAGGGACGCGCGCGTATGCAGATTCGCGAGGCGAACACAGAAACGGAACCAAAAGCACATTTCCTGTTATTCAAATACAATAAAATAACTACAGACAGGTGAGTTGATTGTGATAAAAGGGCATTTTTGTGCAGGTGCCAATGCTTAACGAAATTTCTATTTAATGAATTTACTAGTCGGTGTTTGAGAATGTTGAGTACAAATATTTTATCTTTAAATAATATTAGATTAGAAAAGCAAAACACAATTTAAGTCCCCTTCTTTGTGCACTTGGGCAGAGTACAAATATTATTAAACTTAATAAATTATATTTAGAAGGAAAACTTTCTTAGCATGTTTTTTGGTGCATGTGGAAATTGCATACCAACAAAATATTTAATATAATATTTCGGAATAAAATTAATACAAAATTAATATTCAATAGGTGCTTAAAAATGCTAAGAAACTTTTTCTAAATGTTCATTTTAATTTTCCCTTATAATATATTATATAAATTATATAATAGAAAATTCTTTTTGAGCATCGAACTAGAGGAAAAGCTACTTAGTTAAAGTTAAAATAAAGAAAAACAATTCTTGAGCGTCAATTTTGAAAATAAATAGTTTTTTGCGAAGGAAGATATGAGTAAGAAGTATATAATATTTATTACATAATAATATTACATAATATAATAACAATAGCTAATATTTCATTTTTTTTTTAAATTATATATTATTATATTTTATAAGCTTCCATTCCAATTATTGCTTAAAAACCATTTTCACTTTTCGCTGCTCTCAGAAAATCAAGTGAAAAATTGAGAAATTATTTTCAAAATATTTAAATTTATTTTCTACGCGCTTCTCACATGCACAAAAAAAAAAAACAATTGATTGAACTGAATTTACTTAGGCATTAGCCCAGTGGAGCCCACTTCAAATATTTAAAGCTGCCATCAGGCGGTTGGGGTAAATATGTTTACCACTTTATAATAGACGAGTTTTTGTTGGCTTAAACAAACGCCGAGCGCATTAGAAATTGAATTATTAGGCAGTCAAAAGATGAAGGCATCAGCGCCAGTCCTGCCAGCATAACATATGCACTGCCAGCAGATCTTGGGATCTTGAAGGAGAGCAGGCGGACAGATTGGGTTTATGCTAAATAGAACAGAACCCAAGCTGAGCATACCCAAAAATTCTGTGCACTCGATGGCAAATTTATTTGCACTTCTGTGGATATTTTGTTTATTCACGAGTTTTCGGCTCGTGTTGTGGCTCATGATTTTCATTCAAATGACACTCGTCGAACGTGAGACGTGGGAGGACGCATTGGCACTGGATGCCTATTTAAACAAAATACTTATAGGCGAATGGCAGCCTTTGGCAAATATTGGCGTTAGAGCCTGCTTGAGTAGAAGGCGCTATGAAAAAGAAATACACGCCTCCGTCAAAATGTTTAATGTTTCGCGAAATGCGTTGTATATATACATTGGGCGTATATATACATATATATTTAGGGAGCTGTTGTTAAGGATGTGCTCGGTGGCCCAAAAGTACCTGTACTTGTCACCGTGCGACAGGGCCATGAATAATGCCTGGACAGGCACAGAGCTGCTGAATAATAGAGGGACTCGACACGAGTTGACTTGGCACGGGAATTCGATCTGGCCCGCATTCGCAATGCGCTGGCATGTCAGCCTTTAACACAGCCATAAATATTTTCAGTTAATTTCAATTACAAGCTGTGCGAAACGTGCTGCTGCTTTTGGCCTGGCTTTGGCCCGGTTTTGTGTGTGGTCATAAAATTTGATGCGTGCCCTATCGAAGCGATGGTGCTATCTATTATAATTTAACGCAAAGCCGCTAAAACTTTCATCTGGGCGTCAATCAATCAACGACAAGCGCACAAATTAAATGCAAAGTAAGACAACATAAAACCAGCCAAACGAACAATCAGTCAAGAGTCAAGCGCCAGGAGATTGGCCAACTGCAATTGCCACACCGCCTGCCGCCAATTAACTTTCCAATTCTCAGCTCCCATATAAAGCAACAAAGTGGTAGCATCATCAAATCGCCGCCCATCCAGATAAGATACCACTAAAGCCGCCAACACGGCAACCCCATCTGGTCGCGCGCACGCCTCCTCCCTAGTCTGGACTATTAACTGCTTTCGACTTTTGTGGCCTGTAATGATTCATATTTTTTTTTCGTCCTCTCAAAAAGCATTTCTGTGTTGGCGGCTTACATTTGTAACGGGCTTAATTAGCCCGCCAAAGGATATGGCAAATGTTGTCCAAATTCAGTTGGCATCAACTTTTCAGAGATTCGCAAAGAGCGCAGCGCAGGGCCATGCCAATTTTCAAAAGGTCACTCGATAAATATCATTCTTTAATTTCAAAATACAATCAAAGTGTTTTCATTGCTTTATTTAAACAAACTAAAATACTAAACAGCGATTAGCTTTGGCATGTCGAAAATGGAATAATCTTATAGAATTAAGACATAGGAATAATTTTATGATTCCTGTTAAAGTCCTGCGAGAAAGTAAACTGATTAAATAGAGTGTTGTGTACATGAGCTTGATCAAACGTTTTTGAGCAATTCTATAAAGAGAGAAAGAGAGAGAAAGAGGAGAGAGTGAGAGAGAGAGCGAGAGAGATGATATGAAAAAATATTGCCTATATGTAGGATAACTTTTCTTGAAGAACAGAAAGGTTTTCCATGCAAGAACTAATATTTCGAGCGATTCCATATATATAGACAGAGATGATATAATAGTCCAGATCTCTTGAAAAACATAAATATTTGTCAGACTAGGACTTAACCTTTGCTAGAACTTAAGAGTCACTTGTATAATGTGGGTTAAGTTGACAGAAAAGAGCATCTAAAGTGCTCGTAATTTATTTGCTGTAGAGTATACGCGTACACAAATGCCCTGCAACTGAGTTCTCTTGCTGTACACTTAGCTGTTAAGCGATTATGTATTTCATATCCATGCAAACGCATAAGTTGAACCTCTTTAGCGTCAAGTGCGAACAGAATGTGAAGCCGCTTAGCGTCACATTGTCTTTTCTGGCCAAGTGTTGCTTGGCGGAGGGCGTTGCGGTTGTGGTAATAGTGGCCGCAAGTGCAATTCGCAGCCACTTAAGCTGTTGAGCAAACATAAGCTTTGCTATCATTATATCGTTTTAAGGCGCGATGAGTGCACGCACACATGTGCAGCTCGTAAGGAGCTGCAAGTCGTGCGTACTACGTGGCGTATGCGTATTATCAACGCACTTGTTACCGCCTGCCGCGAGCTACCTCAGCAACTTGCATGAGCAACAGCAACACATTAATAGGCCATAAATTGTAACTGTTATGCGTTGTTGGCTTTTAACGCAGCAGGCTGGCATTCGGCCTGACACTGAACTTTTTGGCCACCGTCGGGAGTTGAGTGCCGCCCGGCCCGGCCTGGCCGCCCCATTGCCTTTCAATTAGAGTGGTTATTTAGCTAAATCGTTACGCTTGTTGCTGTAATTTGAGTCGTGGGCGGAAATGATTGCCAGCACACCGAAAGCAAAAAAAAAAAAAATAATAAAACAAAGCATTGCGATGAGCACACGCAGTGCCCCCTGGGAGAATGCGCAATGCGGCTTTAACTTATACACTTTTTAAATTGTTTCCACTTTTTCTCTGTTTTTTTTTTGCTCTTTGCCAGGACAATGAAGAGCTGCGTCTGTGGTGGGACACACGGCATGGCCCTGCTGCTGCTGCTGCTGCTGTTCTGGTGCCGCACCAGCTGCAGTCAGGCCGCAGCCGGCGGCGGCAACAACAATGAGCTGGCCGCCACAGGTCTGTCCGACCAGGTGCTGGAGCAGCTGGACGACAATGAGCTCTACGGCAACAACAAGCGCGCCTGGCAGTCGCTGCAGAGCGCCTGGGGCAAGCGCTCCAATGAGCCGCGTCCTCTCGAAGTGGATGACTCCATATACATGACGGGACACTTTGTGCCGCTGGTCATAACCGACGGCACCAACACCATTGACTGGAACACCTTTGAGCGGCTGGCCAGTGGCAATCAGGAGCAGCAGCAGCTGCAGCGGCAACAGCAGCCGGCACAGTCCAATGAGGAGTCGGAAGATGTGAGCGCTGAGAACACAATCGATAAGCGAGCCTGGAAGAACATGAACGTGGCCTGGGGCAAGCGACGACAGGCACAGGGCTGGAACAAGTTCCGTGGTGCCTGGGGCAAGCGCGAGCCCACCTGGAACAATCTGAAGGGCATGTGGGGCAAGCGCGATCAATGGCAGAAGCTGCACGCGGGCTGGGGCAAGCGCTCGCTGGCCAACTAAGCCCACAGCTCCGATCAGTCGATATAGGCAAATAGAAACATGGAGACAAACAAACATAATATATGATATAACTAGCAAAACCTAACTGTGTATAACAATATCTATATATATATAACATATAAAATGAACTAGTACGTGCAACTCTTTTCCCATTGAGATTCTCGCTGTTCTAAGATCCTTGTGGCAGGAAGTGGAGGTCAATTCCGAAAATGTATGAAAGCGCTCGCCAGCAACCAAAAACAAATACGTTTAAAATCAAAAAGAAACTTTAAACTAAATTATAATGAAAGCATTTGTAATTTGCATATGTACTTGTGTATTCAAATATGTGTTTTCGTTAGTCCAGTATTATAAAAATAACCAAGCATTAACTATATGCTAGCCGAGCTACCCGAGCTAGTCGTATATAGAGAGTGGTATATATACACACATTTCTGTGCAATCTAGAAAACTTAAATTTAGTTTAACGAATTGTGCATATTTTTTAAATACGTATACATACCAAAGCATACCAAATGGCAATTACTATATATATATATATATATAAATTCAATTATCAAAATAAATTAAAGAAAATCATTCAATTTATTGCTCTAAATTTATTATTAATTTTATTAGTAATTTATTTAATCGAGCTCGGGCTCGTGTCAAAAACTGAATGTACTCCGAAGAGCAATAGCTATTTTAATTTGCTCTTGATATCCCATCGAAGGACTTTCTAAAGTCGCTTTGAGGTTTGAAGTTTATGCGTATAAGCTTTTTATACTCTTGTTTGGAAAGGAACATCCCTACCCGGTGCCTGACTTAAGGCCATGCCAATAAAACGGAGTCGGCCAGATCGGATCCTGTTATCATAGAACTATTATGAAAATAATCGGTAAAGAAGGAAGTTCTTAAGATTAGGGTCTTTTAAAGACCTGTTTAGTACAAATTTATTACTAAGCTGGGGTCAATACTGGTTTGGTTAGCCTTGTCGCTTTTTTTCTTATAATTCTCAAGTGGTTATAGCTTCAGACTCAGGATAAGGCCTCGTAAGTCCAGAATTATTTGTATATGGAAACAGCATAATTATTTTAATATCGTTCAAACTCAGTAAGTACAAGCATTACCATGTATATCAAGCCGGTCTGCTATATCCTATATCGCCTATAGAAACAATCGGTGGAATATAAAGCTTCTCTCTCATTTGGCTCTTAGGGTATTAAATCTTCGACTTTTGCTGAAAACTAACAAATAAATTAAAAGTTTGTAAGAGAAATTAACGAAACGTTCTTAAATTTTAATTCATTAATTAGTTTGCCTGCCACCTGGCATTAATAATAAATACAACAAATATTGTTTATTGTTTTCATGACCATTTCAAAGCAAATGTTAAATATGAATACGAATCGTGAATAATGAATGTCTATTTAAGTGCAATTTAGTTCTCAACAGTAATTAAATCCTTATTAGTTAGTTTGTCAGGTATAAATACAGGTGTAAACGTGTCTTGAGTGGATCACAGTCCATTCGGAAAGGACAGCTCCACCATGCGCTATCAGCCACGACTCCGGGATGGAAAGGCGGCGCCGTTGCCCTGGCCGCTGGCCATGTATCGTCGCCTCAATCATATTGCCTGGCCGCTGGAGGATGGGGCCAGTCGGCGTATGGTGTTCATAGAGCGGCTGCTAATCTTTGTCGGATTTATCATATTCTGTGAGCACAACGAGGTGGACATGCATTATGTGCTGGCCTATCGCAACGATATTGATAAGATGCTGACGGGTGTGCCGACATATTTGGTGCTGTTCGAGATGCAGATACGCGGCTTTCAGCTGGCCGCCACGAAGGATTCGTTCAAGCAGCTGCTGCAGAAATTCTATGCAGACATCTATGTGAGCCAGGAAACGGAGCCAGTGAGATTTGCACGCATCCAACGTCAGATGCTGGGCACGCGTCTCAACTCAGTGGTTTATTTAATGGCACTGTTCAATTTCTCGCTGGTGCCCGTGCAGAATGTTATCTACCATCGACGAGAGATGCTCTATCAGCAGGTTTATTTCTTTGACAATACAAAGCTGCAGTACTATATACCCCTGATCTGTGCCAACTACTGGGTGGGCATTATAATTACAACGATGATCTTTGGCGAGCTGAATATTCTGGGCGAGCTGATGATGCATCTGAATGCACGCTACGAGCTGCTCGGCCGGGATCTGAAGCAGGTGGCCAAGGCGCTGCTGTTGCACGGACATCCAGCTAAAATAGCAGCTCAGTATCGTTGTGCACTCATCGAGATATTGCGGCGAAATGCTGCTTTGAATCGCTTTGGCCAGCAAATGGAGCTGGAATTCAGTTTTCGCATATTTATAATGTTTGCGTTCAGCGCTGCGCTACTCTGTGCCATGGGCTTCAAGGCTTATACGGTGGGTATAAAATACAAAATGATTAAGGCCAACACTTACACTTCTTTCTCTAGAATCCAGCGGGTAATATTGTGTATATCGTTTGGTTTACAGCCAAATTCTGTGAGCTGCTCGCCTTGGGCATGCTCGGCTCGATTCTTTATGCAACGGTGCGTTCCGCTTGGCCTGCTTTATACTTAATATTTGATTTTATCGAATTGTTTTCACAGACGGATCAATTAAGTGTCATGTACTACTGCTGTGACTGGGAGCAGGTGATCTACAAGTCGAGCAATGCTCAAGAAAATGTGAAACTCATGAAGCTAGTCACAATGGCCATCGAGATTAACTCCCGTCCATTTTACCTAACTGGCCTAAAGTATTTTCGCGTTACGCTGGTCGCTGTACTAAAAGTAATTTACAAAGCTCTTTGAAGGCTTCTTTTAATTAGTGCTTTAAACTTTCAGATAATACAAGGTGCTTTCTCGTACTTTACGTTTCTAACTTCGATGCGTTAAGGCCCATCGCATACATTTCAAATTCAACATTTGGCGCGCGCCACATATGGTTTCATAGCAGCCAGCTTTGCAAGAATAATGCAATTGTAGAGTGACCACACGCACAGCATATCGATAAAATAGAAATATATTAAATAAAATATTTTTGATATGTACACACTTCTTAAGTCCGCCAAATTACGGCATTATATTTTAGGAAATACGCCTTGTTATATTTGCCTTAAAACATGAATTTCTCTAGCAATAAATGGTAAAGTACAGTGAATTAATAACTAAAACATGATTATGTATACGGCTTAATTAATTGCAGCTCGCCAAATTATCGCAGTCCCGTCGCACAGCCCAGACAAAACTCGCAAATGTCTCGTGTCAATGTGCGCGAGAGCTTGGAGCTGCGGCGACGGCGTGCTGAGGCCAAAAACTATTTGAAATGGGGCTTCATCAACATAATCATGATGGCATTGATATCATTTGATCTCTGGCAGACATGCCTCTCGGCCAGAACCACCTTCTGGTACCAGGCGGAGTACACACTCGCCGTGTGCGTCTTCATGAGCGCCGCCGCCTGCATCGGCAAGTACATCTGGTGGCTGATGATGGACAGCGGCCCGGTTTGTGTTACGGAGCTGCAGCGCTGTCTGCTGGACGAAGGCAATGGTAAGCGATTGCATTTATGTATGACTTTATTTTTGGTAGCATTAAGTGCATTCTGAACACTTGGTTCAACTCTGCTCCTCACTGGGCCAACGGGATTTGTTGCAATTCGCTCTCAGCCTTTTTTATAAGTGAATAAACCACTTGAACGTGCCATGAAGTTCTCACTGGAACACACAATTTACAGATCTTTCCACTGAGTTTCTATTCCCTCGCCTTAAAGCTCTCATTTCTTAAATCTCAAAGATCTGACATACCATCTGAGGATGGAATATGGGTCAGCTCCATATGGAAAAGGAAACTTAAAGCACTTCATCTAGGATTAGTAGAAAAGCTTATTTCAAAAATGTCGATTCTCAAATGTGAAGGATCTAACACCAGCTCTTCTCTTGGTTTGCTTAAAACTGGACAATCCTTAAGATTATTCTCTGGACTTGACATTGGAAATTGGAACTCTTTGCCCACTCGCAATTTATGCAGAAACGCAGTGCATTTCCCTGCCATCAAAGATTCACTTATAACATATGGATCAAAACCCTCCCTGAAACAATCGTTCGCTCTCAAGGCAACATCGGCAAATTCCTCTTGAATAGCCTGTGATATTCCGAATTTAGTTTTAGCTTATGTCCAGATATTTTTCGGTTCGTTTCATTGCACATGCAGTCCAGGAGCTTTTGGTTATTTCTGATCCAGCATTACTTGCTTACTATCTGCGTTTCCTCTCAAGCATCTTAGTTTTCTTTAACACGGCCCGAGACCAAAAAATGGTTCGGGATCGCAGAGGACCAACAAATAGTTCATCTAAAAGTCCAGCCCAGCTCATTCTGGAAGCCGATGCACCATCCTTTTAACTCAGACATGACCCTTGTTCAAGATGTCCTTATAAACGCAGTCTCGCTTCAAGTTAAAGATGCACAGCTCCCTGGGAAACACTAGCATACAATGAAATCTTTATTATGCATTCAGATAATACATTCAAGACTGTGAACAATATGTCGAAGCCACGCGCCTACGAACCGAATTGTGATGAATTGGATACGGGACCCATAATCAACTGGCATTCTTCGTTTGAGGACTCACGCTGGGGCACGCAGTCACCACGTCGCAGTCCTAGTCCGATGCGCACGCCGCACCAGCAACAGAAGCACCAGCAGCAACAGCAGTTCAACAATCAATCCTTTCACAATCAATCTTACAATAATCAATCGTATAATCGATCCATGGGCGCGAATAACTCACTGAACACCAGTAATGTGAGCAATGAGTCTGTCTATATGTCGCCCTACGCGGAAGTTTGTCGTGACGATTTTCCAACCGATGTGCGCAAGCTGCCGGCACTGATGAGACGAGCAGAACGGGAACGCGAACGCAGCTATGCCGAGCTGGCCGATACATCAAATATGCAGACCATGGATTCGGGAAACTCATTTTGGAATTACTGCAATAATGCGGCGTATATGCTGAAACGAACCATCTATCAGCTGGCACCGGCGCCTGTAGCCTCCACAGAGAATGCGCCCTCTTCGATTGAGGATTTTGGGTTTCTTCAGTTCAGGGATAGCAACTCAGAGGTCATCAAGCGCATCTCGACGGTCAAGTTGTCGCAATACTTAAGCAATCTGCGTTATGTAAGTGCCGGGAGCTTACCTAAATGAGCCAGGATTTTAATATTCTTTGATATTAGTGGATATCCACAACCATATTGCAGCGCCTAGTCAAGCAGATCGATCATATGGACGAAGTGTTCCGTCAGCGCGGCCTAAGCGATTTTAAGATCGGCGCCGTCGGTCTGGAGCGTTTGCGCAAAATGGCAGAGAACCAACAGTTTGTGCAGAGCTGTGCACCCATGCTGCCGCTACTGCTGCCCTTTTTGGACACCTTCAGCAACCAGGAGTATCTGGTGCAGCGCATTAGGGATCTATCGCAGGGCTCCTGCATTGGCGACTACCGCTGGAATTCGGGCAATGCACACAACGGACAGGTGTGGGGCGAGCATCTGCCCACGGACGCTGCAGTGAGTGCGACATCATCCTGGAATCTGCAATATAATCAAATGTCACCTGCCCATTCTAGATATTGTTTCATTTGTTCTGCGTCTACTTGGACAGCCAATTGATGCCCCTGCCACAGGGTGGCGGACGGCCATTCCACTCGCGCTATGTGCTCATACGCGAGGAGAAACGCTCCACCAAGGACATAATAAATGCGGTTAATAACAAAGCACACTGCGCCATACTCGTGACCAACAATCAACTGAAGCCCAAATTTAATTTCATCAGCGAAAAGGAGCTGCACAATTGCGCCTACGATCGCAACAATTTGTTTTATGTTATCATACAGTTTTTGATTTATATGCGCACACACCAGGAATCGGCACTCGAGGGTGTTAACTTGGGCAAGAGCGGCATCAATATAATGTGCGTAATCGAAGAATGAGGCAGCGAGAAAAATTGACTTGGCCATAAAGCAATGGCCGCCACGCTTATTATATATATTTTAATTTCTAACGTTTATTGTTACTCGATGGCCCGACTAGCCATAACATATATTGAGCTATTAAATTATGCATTGTAATTATTAAGTCAATTGCCAAGACAACACATGCACATCAAATTGTAAACATGTACGCGGTTTTTGCGGTCACAACAGTTGCGGCTATCCACTGCTCCTCGCTGCTGGCCGCAATGCATCATCATCAAAGTGTCATGTGAACTTTTGAGCATGCACCATCCGTTATTGCTCGTGGTGTAATGGTTGTTGTTCTTCTTGTTGTTGTTGTTGTTGTTGTTGTACTTGCGGTCACTGCGGTCTGCGCTTTGCCAACAATTAACTTATGCCTCGAACGTCGCCGAAGTCAGCCGGACAAATGCCGCAACACACACACACACACACACCAAAACGGGAATGTGTGTGTGGGCGCTTGGGCCTGACCCATCGCGCAGGTGCACAACTTTAATTGCATTTTCATGATTTTCAATATTGTGCTGGTCAATGGCCGTTACACCAAACAGGACACCGGCACGTAGAGAGCAGCACTGACTACGACTGCGGCTCATGTGCTGCAGCAGCTCCAGAGTGACAAAATTAATGGCTTCCGGCAATGAGTGTCGTCATTTTGTTGAGCTTGAGAAAAGCGTTGAGAAAATGCTGCTCCTTGGCCAACAACAGCTGGCATCATGTGCAACTGGAAGTGGAGCTAGCCAGGCGTGCGAATGAAGGAGCTGGGCCAACACACACTCACACACACACACACAATATGAACTCGTTGACTACCTCCGGCTGCATACACTTAAGTCTGTCTTTGGCTTTGGAGTCGCCTGCTCGGGCGCGGACAGAGGAGCGCATTACCATTTTTCTTGGCCATGCCCATTTCAGGCAACGCGCTCCGGTTGCTGTTTTCTGTTTCAGCTCTTTGTTCATTTGACGTTGAATCGCTTGGTTGGTTATTTTAATGCCGTCGTTGTAGCTGGCACCTCGGGTGAGTAATGTGCTTGGGTTGTCAACTTTACACTTTTATCCCTCGCATTATATTTGCTTTACCTACACACACACACACACACCCTCGCCTCGGTTGGGTGATATGTTTTCTTGATACTTTTTCTCAAGTTGTAAATTGGCTTAAAAATAATTTGTCAAAGCATTTCAGCGTACACGGCGCTGGGGTTCGGTGTCTCATGCGACGCCTATGGAACTGCTGCTGCTGCTCCTGTCGCTCGCCATTTTCTTTGCCAAATTGTGTGTCGGACGCCGTTTCGTGAGACGTTTGAAATTTCTTTTTAAGGAAACGCATGTGCGCTTCTTCATATCCAATTAGAAAAGTTTTCCTTCGACTGCACCGTAATTGTGTTGATTAGTGCGGCTCGCTGGCTTCCCACACAGGCAGCAGATGGATTTCAGCTCTGGTCCGATGCCCGTCTGTCTGTGAACACTTTAAAAGAACTGAACGCCTTTCGATTGGTACATTCAATAGGCTATATACCTTGCCCCTTGCTACGGCTGCTTACACAAGCTTCGATCGAATATTATTCGGCCAGTCACTTAGTGGGGGCTAAGCTCCTGCCCAGAAAAAAAAAAAAACATGCTGCCATCCTCCACGCTGTCCTGGCGTCGCTTTAGTCCTGCAAATGTTTGTACACAATAAACTGGCTAGTGGCAAAGCTTTTACTTTTCGGCTTTCCTTTTTTTTTTGCTGCTTATTTATTTTTACTTTCGTATGCCCTGTAATTCGAACTTGGCAAGGGTATAAAAACCTAGCTATGTGTGTGTGCCTATTAAGTGGAAGATAAAAGAGGGCTGTTCAGCATTGTGCGCCAGGACCTTTAGTAATAATATATTAAATAACTGGGAAGAAGACTTAAATGTAAATTATGTTTATATTTTGACTATAAACTTTGGCTCAGATAATTCTTTATTCACACTCAAGCCTGTTATTCGCATGGAACATAGAATCAAAATTATTCATGATTCTTTTATATAAAGGGCTCTTAATTTCATAGATTTCAAAGTTTGAAATTCTTAACTAGACAATCTTAAGACTATATTCTGCTCTGTTTCACCTGTAAGAGTTGTAAAAAATATGCTTCCATTTTCATAGATATATCTCAGTTCGAACTATTTTAATAGCACTTCCAGGGCACCTGCAAGTCGGGCACAGTTCTTCGCGTTTTTTTTTATTTGAGTTTTTTTTTTTACTTGTTTTCCATCTACTCCTCGTTTGGGGCACATTAATGAACAAAATATTTTTCCTATTATGCGCCAATATGGTTGGCCATATTTCGGTTTATTTAATTTTGCGCAAATAAAACGGAAGTGGCATTTTTATTTTTACCATCGTCTAGGTGGCTCACGCTCCCGCTCCCGCTTCTGCGTCCACTTCCAATCCCATTCTTGTGCCCACATTCTCGTGCTCTTGCTCGTTCTCGATCCTGTCTCATATTTGTGCGCGCTCCATAAAATTCTGATGTGAAGCCAAACAAACTTGCGACAATGATGATAATGTCGATGCTTAAATGTTCAACAAATATTTGGCGCAGTTTTTTTTTTTTTGGGTTTTTTTGTTTTTTTTTTTTTTTTTAACAAGCAATTCGTGTAGTGCAGACGAAAGAGCTTTAAAGAGTCGTCGACTTGTGTTATCCACCCTGGAGCACCCGAGCCGCCCAGTCCAAATCGCGGACAGTTGTGAGTTTTCCCAGGAACTCCATGGCCGGCTGCCTGGCTGCAGCGAGGAATTGGCATAGAAAATGGCTGTCCTTCCTTTGTATACCCTACTAGAGAGTATTATAACTTTGGCAAGAACTGTATAAAGCTTATACGAAGATGCCGCTGTGCATATAGCATATGAACAGTCGAGTCAATTTAATCCGTGTCCTTATTCTCGAATTTCTTTTGCAGGCAGTTAATATGTCTTTATCGGTCGGATTGAACTACTATATCCATCATATAGCTGTCATAATCCATAGGAAAAATTGTTCGAAAATTTAGATATTTATTGAAAATTGATTTTTTTTTTCAAAATATCTTGACCAATCTGGGCATTTACGAAATTCAGCATGCTTCATTCATTATTTTATATAAACATATATCTTACTTGAATCGAATCACTTTATTAGTAGCTGTAAAGGAATTATTGGGTATTTTATGCAAAACTTTTCTGTCTTTAAGATATTTTCATCAAATCTCCGAAGCGTATGTGCTCACGTATCCACAATCCTTATCGAATCGGTCAACAATATTATGAGCCTTCTATAGAATCAATCGAAACGTGATTAGGAATATGGTGTAAGGGTATTTAGTCTTCGGCTAGTCAAAGACATTCAATTGCTTTTTGTTGAAGCAGCTTCTCGTTTTCAACGCGTCCTCAGCGCCAATTCGATGCTTGTTACTCGATGGTTCAAGTTAATGGCCGAAATGAGTTTTTATGGCAACTATTTTGGCAGCGTTTTAAGCCATGCAGTTTATCTATTGGCCCAGAGTAGACCGCCGAGCATATGAGTGGCTCGTTCGCACGATGCTAATGCAAGTCCGCAAAGTGCCTTGAAGCTGGGCTATTGAAATAATAATTAGAAGCCGCCGAATGCGAATTGCTGCAGTGAATACACACACAAGCAACACACACACACACACACACACACACCTGCACCTGCTTAGGTGTCGTCTCCAAATTAGATGCTGCAGTGCAACCGCTGCCGATGCTGCTCATGCTGCATTTGGCCACTTTGGACTTCAATCCCGTTGTCGATAACTTACGCAACTAAGCTGCATGCCACTCGCTGGTGTGCGGCACACACACACACACACACACACACATAGAGTGTGGCTGGGGGCCTCTGCAGCATTTGCATTTAATCGGATTTGTTGTCCAGATTACAGGTACGAGCACACATACATACAGATTTCTGATTTGAGCACTGGGCACACAAAAAGAAAATCACTTGTTGTGTAATATCGAGAGTGTGTATACATGTGTGTGTGTGCATGCGTGTGTGTGTGTGTGTGTGTGTGTGTATATTGACCACAACCACTGCCATGACAAATTAACGTTGCTGCCAATTCTTGTTGAGTCTGCCTGCTCCATATTGATCCTCTTGTTGATGCTTCTGCTGTCATGTGGCATATGCTGGGTATTTAATACTCTTATAAAGGGGCATAAATACTTTATGATTTGGTTTCTAAGCGGGCTCGTAAGCAAGGCAATTATAATCGAGAGCTTGCAATCCTGCTTGAGAGATCGACAAGTCATTCAACAACGACAACTCTCAACAAAAACTCGTAGCAAAATCAAGAATATATATATAAGAATATATGATTGAAAATGAATAATATCAGTCGATAACCAAAAATTTAAACATAAAAAAAAATATTTTCACATTTACTCAATCATATTTAAGAATTATCTTTTAAAATTGTTCTTTTTGTTTATTTCCTTTAAGGCTTTGTTTTCCTTTGGGTTGTTTTTAATGCACTCAGTTTACAAAGAAAATAATATAACGAGAATTTAAACCATATCAAAATGATACATTTGAATACTCTTTAAAAATTATTAACATTGTATTTCATTATCTTTAAGCTTGCTTTTAGCATACTCAAATATTAAAATCTATAATATGAAGATTATTTTTCGATAAATATTACGAATATTTTGGAAAATTTCTTAAAATATTTGCTTGACCGATTTTCCAAAATGTCATTTGAGACTTTTCATGTCTAGCTGCATTTTTGGCTTGGCATGTTTTTGTCTTGCTTAAAAGTTATTGAACCTAAAAACTAAGTTTTTTTTTAATTTCACAAAATAGTTAATAGTTAAGATAATTCTTTAAAGTATCTCTAAGCAACCGCACTTGATTTATTTCCTTTAAAAAATTATGCTCTTTTGGAATGCTTTCAGCTTACAACGGCCCATTGTTGACCCAAAGCTGAATAATAGATGTAGCAAAAGCTATGGTCTGCCAGCTAAACGCTAAATAGGTGAGCTCTGCGGGCATGTAACAATTGTGCGTGCAGGTAACAAACCGGAAACATGGTAAGCATTTCCGTTTTATATCAAATATAAAAAATGACTGCTCTTAGACATGTTTGACAAAAGTTGTACATCACCAGAGAGAGAGAGAGAGAGAGACAAAGAGGGAGAGAGAGGGGGGGAGAGAGAGATAGTGTGAGAGGAAGGTATAATTGCATAAATCAAACTCAAACATGTAGCATGAAAAATCGCATTAATTTATCTCCTCAGTGCGCATACAGCCACTGCCTATGGCACAGCATATACAATTCTCCCCCTGCCGCGACTCAGCTAGCGCAAAGGCGCTGTGTAACATATCCGCTTATGTCAATTTTTTTTTTTTTTATTTTTTGCTTGGCAGCAAACGGGAGACGACGTAGTCGTTGGCATCATCATCAACGATTCGCTGCTCCGTTCCGTGCCGTTCCCTTTCGTTCTGATCGTCCCCATTCAGCCAGCCAGTTGTCACTGTCAGTTTTGGCTTCCAGTGTTTGTCACTTGGTTTGTTTGTTTAAATGCAACATTTACTTTATGGATTGTTGCTATATTTTTTCTTCAACTTTCGGCCCGAAAAACACAGCGTATAAATTTCACGTCAATTTCTCTCTACATGGCCGAAATGGAGACCAGCTGTGTGAGAGCTTGACTGATGTGGCCCTTCACAACTTTGCTCCTTTTTAATAACTTGTTCGCACACACACACACACACAGAGACACACACATTGAGCTGACACACACTAATGCGCTAATAACCTGGTTCTTGTGTGCGCTTTAAATGTCCTCTTCACGGTACATAGTTTAAAATTCTTTATAATTGGATTGCTTCATCTAAAAGCAGGCCCCACCTCTTTGCTCCTCGGGTCAGCCCATTTTTTATGGCCACTTTGGACACAGACGTAGTCATAGCCCCTGCAGCCCGTGCTGCTCGTGGCATGTCAAAAAGGATTTTACAGTTGACGCGTACAAACCAAAGCTGCTCACACGGCCACACCCCACCCCCAACCGAACCTTTTTTTTCTATTTTTTTTTTTTTTTTTTTTTTGGTTGCCCGAGCAGACGTGCTCCTCTGACATAGGCCGCACATGTGTGGGTCTTGAAGTGATGATATGTTTCATTTCACACGGCAACCGTTGGCAATCCTTTCGACCGCACACAGACATGCTCATACCGAAAAACGGATGCGAAGCCTCCGCCCACTGCCCACTGGCCGACGAGCGCTGAGATTTATGTTTTCTTGTAAACAAAATAACGGACATGCCGCCGGCAACGGCTCGAGTAGTCCCGAAAAATGTGCACCAAGCGTGAGCTGACATCAGGATTAGGCATGTGCAGGACTGCGTATTCGATTTTCTTTCAATTCCTGTTTATATGATCTCGCGCCTGCTTGTTCTTCTTGTCTGTCTGTGTGTGTGTGTGCGTAGCCGGGGAATTAATTATTCATGGGCTTATAGAAGCTGAAACATCTTATCCCTTCAACAATCTGTGTCTGTGTCTTGGCTTTGGCATGAAGTAAACTTGAGGCAAAAATGAAAAACTTGCTTTAAACTTGAACGCCTTTACAGGCATGTGGCTTTGATATGCAAGCACACAATATAAATTTAGATGTTGTTTCTATAGGAACTATTTGCTATGCTGGGAACAATTGGGGCATTTGTGGCAAATGTTTTGGGAGAATACACAACAGAAAAGTTTTCCATACTCAAATTCCTTTCTCGACTAATCTTTTATAATTTCTGATAAGCTTTAGCTCATATTTAAGGCTTATGGCAGAGCTCATTGATTTCAAGTTTGCTCAAAATTTCGTATTAAAGAAAAGTTTCTTTTATAAATTATTTAATTATTGACCGCGACAGCGACAGCTGACTTCGCCATATATATTACCTCATAATTTTTATGGTTAGATACGTCTCCTGTCGTGCATTAAATGTATCCTGACCAATTCATAATGCTTCCTTCAATGATTTAAGCCCTGGCCCCATGAACACAATCTCGGGCTGAGTTAATGTACCTCGTTAATTAAATAAGCCATAAACGCATATCAAGTAATTAAAAAATCATAAAAAGTTTACAGATTTTTTAATGGCGCTCGAGCAGTAAAATTTGCCTTTATTTAAATATATTTTTTATAATTTGTTTTTTTTTTTTTTTTTTTGTTGAGCATATTTTAGTTTAGACTCTATCTAATCTTAATACAAATTGGCTTAAAATGATGTCTAGACAGAGTGGCTGGAAAATTGTTGCAGCCACACAAATATGAGGCAACATTTGTTATGCCGCATACGTGTCCGCGTCCAGTGAGAATCCGTGGAAACAGCCTGAGGCGGAATGCTGCCGCCGCTGTTATCCTGCCACATGCAAATATTCTAATTTGCATATGTTTAGGAAAACACTCAAAGTTGGGGCAGCGTAGATTTTTATGGAGGTGGCATTAAAAGGAGAACAAATGTGAGGGGGGCGGGCAATACCAAGTTGAGCAAATTATGCTGAGGGGACGTTACGCATACGCACCGTCTGCGCCACAGGTGGAAGGCAACTTGAAAGAAAACACATAAAAAAAAGAAGGAAAAGAAAACCAAAATTGCCCAACGAGCAGCATGCCAAGCGGAAATTGCGCTCAACAGAGAAAGACAGAGAGAGAGAGAGAGAGAGAGAGAGAGAGAGAGAGAGAGCCATTTAACATTCTGTAGCGCTGCTGGTTTCAGTTGCATGTTTGCCATCCAGCTGGCTAATTGAGCAAATCGGTAAATGGCTCTGGCAGCGGCTCACTTCCGGCCCGAGCGTAATTATAAATCAATTGCTTGCGGTGTTTGCTTTGAATTGCATGAATCCGTATCCGTATCTGAATCCAACTCCATCAGCGTCAGCGTCATCGTCAGCGACAACTTTCCGTTTGCGTGACATTTGCTAAATCCTTGGGGCCATTTTTTTTTTGTGCCGCACAAACTCACAGCCGGCAGCCACAATGGGCCACCAACTGGGCCAGACGGCACGCCCACGCCCATGCCCACGCCCACTTCCAATTCCATGCCGACCGCGCGTCAGCACTGAAATCTGAATCGTGCCATTTCTACACATTCGCACGGCTGTTTGTCAGTTTTTGTCTGTCTCCAGTTTGCTTTCAATCTGCGCTGCGCTGCGCTTTTCGTTTTCAATTTCTTTGGAAATTTATTTCATGCAGAAAAGCAAATTTCATAACTTGAACGACCCCGCGCCCCCAACCCAACCACTCCCAAAGCTCTCTCCCACTCTCTACTTGAAAATAAATTCTGTTTATATGCCCTGTAAAGGATATTATTAAAATGCTTGCCGAATATGGAACGCATAGAAAGAAATGTTGCCGAATATTGAAAGTATAATTATTTTTAAACAGCATCGAAAGACGAGACGAGATGTAGTCATGTCTGAATCCCATTATCATATAGATTCATAGATTCATATCATATGCCTCCTATGCAAACAATTGGTCGGTATGATATGCTGATATGCCATATATTTGTCTATCTAGGGTATTTCTGCTTCGGCGTGCCAAACAAGGCTCTTGTTTATTTTTGTATGTGTTTATGCTCGCATTTGATGCGCTGCCTCGGGCTTATATTATTTTTTGTTGCAGCAAACTTCTTGTAAATATTTTGCTGTGTATTTTTTGGTGTGCCGCCCGGCGGCTGCCCGGCTGCTCACTGCCACGCCAGCCCACTGGCTGCTGATCCTGATCCGATTTATGTTATATAAATGTGCACACACGAACCTACATTGATTTGTGTGCCCCAGAGCCCCAAGGCTAAAGTATGTGCCTGGCATTGTTTGCCCGTCGCGGCTGTGGGAAATGGCCCCGTAAACGTTTAATAAAATATGATTTCAATTGATTCACAAGTCGCATTTGAATCGAAATGTGTGATATGCTCGCATTATTCGCTGCTGCTGCTGCTGCTGTTGCTGCCGGTGCCGTTGCCGGTGCTGTCCGTGCCCATCCTTTGGCCCTAACCAGCGGGCAATCAATAAAGCAAAGTGCTCGGACGGGCTGCCGAGCTGGCTGAGCTGCCTCTCGATCTCCAGGGGTTACGTGTCCATTCAAGGCTCATTGCTGTTTGCCTGCGCCCGAGCACCGGCTCGGATTGCTGCCCTTGTCTTGGGCCACAGTTATCCGCTTAGATCACTCAACTAAAAAACTCAATTTGCATATTAATATTATTTGGGTTTTGGCCGTTGCTGTTGTGGCCCCGACTCTACTCTCCTCGCCCCTCTGAGCAACGGCCCTCGCTCGACCTTTTATCAAACAGAAACAACAACAATAACAAACTTCGACTGGCTAGGCAACAGTAGTTGAATTGAATTTGCTGTGCTTCAACGCCTTTTCGGTCTTTGATATGCAATGTGCCTGTGTGTGTGTGTGTGTGTGTGTGTGTGTGCAACACACTCTCAGGAGCATACTTTTAGGCGTTCGCTAAAAGAGCCGTGCTTAATATTAAGCGCCACATCTAAAAACCCTCAAGTAATCCAAGCGTTTTAGACTTTATACATAACTTTATACACCTGTGTTTGGCACGCCGAAGATTAAATATTCGAATATGGCTTCAAAGGGATTTTATCTAAAAGCTTTATTTCGGGTCGGTTTTTTCTAATAAGAGACAAAACTATATAGTAGACCAATTTGATATGCTCTTGCAGATTTGCTCACAATATTTTGAGAAATAAAGAAGTTGTCCATACTACAACATAAAGTTATATAATATAGTAGACAATATATAGTAAGATCCTAGAACTCATTTTAAGACCAATTTTGCCCAAAGAGCTACAGCTTATAGTAAACTTTGGTTCATGATAGAACTTGTTAACGCCAAGGTTTGTTGTTCATAGAAACACTTTATTTTTGTTCAATCGTTCCTATGACAGCCATATGCTAGTATATATAGTTGAAGAGCTTTTCTTGTATTCATTATTAATGATTATAATTGTCTCATTAATAATGAATATTTGCGCATTAATAATGAATACAAGGTATTTTAAAATGATTGCTTGCAAATTTCCGGGTAACATTTACGAGTCAGAAGCAACTGGCAAGGAATGCATCATTTAAGTGTCAGGTTGCAGATGCTTGATAAAGATAAAGAACGCAAGATATGGTATACACATATATGGTATATGGTATATGCTAGTGTGATTTATGAAATTGTCACTGCAGCTGGCATTGCGCATCAATGACAATGGTTACTCTACGCAGTGTTTGTCATTAAACCGAATGAAATTTGTTGCAATGCTGACAGCTGCAATCCAAAAGACGTTTCAGCATCGACATCGACATCGATATGTATCCATAACCAGATGCCCATGCCCAGGCCCTTAAAACCATATACATATATAAATATATGTATATATGTATATGGCCATAACTGCCAGCCATGATGGAGTGCCTGCGACAGCAGAGACAGAGAGCAAGCGAGATTCTCGCATACTTCTGACTGCCACAGTGCTGAGAATAGTGGTTGCTCCACAATGGATTGTGTTGGGCGGTGGGTTTGCGAGGTGGGGTGTTGTCATATAAATCGGCATACATAAAATGTCGTTACAAATATTTTATAACAGGAAATCCGTTATTTATACGCACATTGTGAACGCTGATGCTGATGGAGTGGGTGACATGCTGCTCCCGGTGTGAGTCTTCTCTTGGTAAATATGAATGAATGTTGTTTGCATGTCGCCTGTCGTCTTTCGTCCATACAACCCAGCTCGGCAGCCCAGTCGCTCCGCCTCGACGCCCCGCCTCCGTCGCCGCCAATTTGCAGCGGCAAAATCCTTATGAATTGACTACAATTTTATTTATTATTACTCGTTCTATTTGCAACGCTCTGCTCTCGGCAATTCTCTCGTATTTCTATGGCATTCGACTTGTTTTCAGCCACACAAAATGACGTTCCCAAGGCAATTCCATTATGGCCAACAATCCGCTGGCAAATTGCAAGGCTCAATTGATATTGGCTCTGCTGCATTCTGCAAACAAAGCATTAAGCAACAAAATGATCGAGCGCAACTTTAAACGATTTTCAACGAATAATTGCTCAACAACCTCAAGACCTCGCCTCCACACTCTAGAACCAAGTTATCTAAAAAGTTGATATGAATTATGCAATTAACAGAAATACCCTCTCAAGTCTGAGCCGTACTTCCAAATTCCAAATTTATATATTACTATCAATCGTAGCTTAAATTGAATCAGTTGCCCACGGAATAAAAGGATTAATAGAAAGAAAAAGACTTCTAGGGCATATCCTTGGAAGCACTTGGAACACAGCCATTGTATTAAGATGGATCAAATTTTCAGCATGAGAGCTGGGCAGATGGAACATTTGATTCAAAATGGCCAAGTGCAGGAATGTTTGCTACAGCCCTCAGAGAATTTAGGTGCCACAAGTCTGGCTTCACGATGGATCAAAAGGCAAAGCATCTGGGGATCAATCTGAATCAGCACCTAATTCTTAGGCCGTAAATCAAGACCACAGCTGCCTTTATCAGATGTCTCGCCTAAACTGAATGTCGTGCAATAAGTTCAAACTCCTCCTGCGGGGGACTGTCTCATGCCCAGCTGGATATATTCCAGATCTGGGAAATGGCCCCTATGTCGAACTGGGCTCGGATACGGACGCTCTACGCTGAATATGGAAACTGAAGAGCTACTAACAATTTGCCGCCAGACGAAGCAACTGATCTGAATTTCATGGCAGAACTGCAGTACTTTAAAGATGACATTCAACTATTTTAAACTCAATATGTCTTTAACCAATGATTAGTTTGATAACTCCACAAGCACCCCTCACTTTCTTCTACAGTGCATAGCAACAGCAATGAGCTGAAATTCCTTGCTGAACCTAATTAAAAACAAAAATTCGCGTACATTTTTCCCGATTGTTGTGGTTAACACACAACGCCCCCTCCGCTGCTGTTGCCAGTGTCGGCGCTCCCAACCCCCTGCATATATATAAACACGCATATATCGAGCCTTTGTTTAGAGTGCTGTGAGTAGCGCACTTTATTGGCTCTGGGTTCATGGTTTTGACATGGGCAAGGCCAATACCAGCCTGTAGATGTCCACCTCCCGGAGCTGTGTGACGCACTTGTATTTGTCGTAGCCCATCTGCAACAGCTCCTGCTCCTGCTGCTCCTCCACGGGCAGCATCTGTTGGATGCTTTGGCTGAGCTGTTCCGACGTGCGCTCATAGAGTTTACGCGCATCCGCACGAAATAGCTGAATGGCCTGCAGCAGCTCTGCATGTCTCTGGTGGATCTGCTCATCGCCGTGCAAGAACTGATTGTGAGCGGCCAACAGACGCATCACAATGAAGCGACGATAGCGCTGCTTCACATGCCCAATTGTGGGCTCCAGCTCCGGTCGGGCTCGCCTGTAGCTCAGCAGCGTCAAGATTAGAATGAGCAGCATTTTGAAGCCGACAATAAGCAGCATCAGTGCCATTGGCTTATCGTCCACACGTGCCAGCTGTTGCTGCCAGCAGAACAGATCGCAACCATGCACCCAATGACTATAGTCCAAGAGGCCAACAAGAAAGATGCAACCGACACAAACTACGGCCAGGGCATCGTAGTGCAGGCACAGCAGCAGTCGGAGATGTTGCAAGATTCCGAACATTTTCCAATGGGATGACAGGAATATCATCGGGTTTTGAAATTTCAATTTTGACTGAAAAAAACTTTAGCTGCTAAGGAACTGCCTTAAAAATCAGTTTCAAAGATTTTAGTGACTCTTAATGAAATTCCCTGTTTGAATGTAGACTCTTCTCCTCCTGGGACACAAAGGGTTATTTTCTTTCACTTGACATCCACTCTATAGCTAGACTTGTCACATGTGAAACTTGCTGTCATTGACTGATTGATTGATTGTCTGATTGATTGATTATTACAGATTGATAAGCATACTATACTATGCTCATCAATCAATCAAAAAGACTGCACATCAAATAAAAATATTGGATAGCTTTGGTACTTAAGTCTGGCTATAATATTAAATATTTCAGGAAAAATATGGTTCGGCTTAGGCTCCGGTTATAGGTTTGGCTTAGAATTTCTTTTTCGACCCAGTTAACAGCCTTGCCTGCAAAAATTCCATAATTGATAAGAATTTTAGAAATGTTTTTGGTAGGTTGTGTGCTATGTACTTTATTTACAGATGTGTTTTCCTAGTCATAATACAGATCTTCCTGAGACAGAGCTGTTCGTTCTGTGGGCAACAATGGATTGTGCCGCCGTTGGTCCGGCTGTGTGGCATGTCGCCGCCAATCCACCAGCGGCGGATGATGACGCGGCGGTGTGGAATGCAGTGGCCTTTGCTGATAGAAGTGCTTGTGAATGGTCACCGGACGCAGGTTTAGCTTGAGCTGTTCGGCGCGCTTGTTGGCTAAATAGTGTTTGCGATCTATGTAGTCCACATTGCGTTTGACGCCAAAGACCAGATGGAGGAAGGGTTTCACCAGCACGCTCAGCGCAACAAAGCCCAGAAAGCCAAAGACGACGGGCGAGATCAAAGTGAAGAGGAAAACGCCCAGTGTGAAGGGATTGAGAACGGTGAAAAAGGCAACGAACTTGATGAAGGGATATAAAACGTGACCCACATGATTGACCCACTCCTTCTTCTTCTTCTTGAACAGGCTGTTGTGGCGCAGCAGATACTTGATCTTGCTAAAGGGTGCCTTTGTGCTGGTCACAGGTCGCTTCGTTGTCACTAACTGCAGAATTGTGGTCTGAGCCATCGGCTTGTGTGGATAGTTGTGGGAGTAGTGGCCGTGGTGCGAGTGGTAGGGCTGCTTGGTGGGATTGGCAAAGATCAGTTGAGCCTGCTGACCCAGTACGGGCTGGTGGCCTGAGGGCTTTCTGCGCTTCTTTTTTTTCTTTTTCTTATCCTTCTTCTTGCGTTTCTTCTTGCGCTTCTTCTTGCCGCGGCGTCGCTTGCGCTTGCGGCGACGGCGGATGCGCTTGCGGCGACGCCGAATTCGCTTGCGTTTCCGCTTCTGACTATCCTTGGCGCGTGAGGACTCCGCAGGCAGCTTTGTGCTGGTCTTGTGCTGCTCCAGCGGCTCAGCTGCTGGCTGTAGTACCACAAAGGCATTCTCCTGTTGCTGCAGGTCCTGATCCAGCTGCTCGAACACGTCAAAGGGCTGCACTGTGGTGGTGCCACTGACAAGCCTATCCTGCTCCATTTGGAGCTGCTGTAGTATGTTAAAGCTAACGTTTGGCCCTTTGTGCTGCTGCAGTTGCTGCTCCTGCTCCAGCGCCAAGTGCTCCAGCACACTGAAGGGTTTCACTGTGGTCGTGTGTTTAAGTTCCTCCTCCAAATCCAGATCCAGTTGCTGCAGCACATGAAAGGGCTTCGAAGTTGTAGCTGCAATCCCTTCCGATTGCGTTTCCCAAAGCAGCTGTGCTTGTGGTTGGCGCAGGCCACGCCCATGCTGCTCCCCGTCAGAGAGCGGCTGCTGCATCAGTTGCGCATACAAAGTTTCATAAATTTTTGCAAAATTAAAAACATATAGGGGATCTGCAGGGCCAACGCACCCATTGCGGCCATCAGCACAGCCCTTTACAGGCTGCTGCTGCTGCTGCTGCTGCTGCGGGGCGCTAAACTGAAACTTTGCTAATCCATCACGCCTCTGCGGCAGCTTCGGCCCGATCTCTGGCTGGGTGCGTGCCTGGCCGCAGTTTTGTAAAATCAACAAAAATATAACAAAGTTGGTAACAACACTTTCGGCATTCCGTCTTTGCCCCATTTCATTTCATTTTGAACAACTTTGCAGGACTGCGCCACTGGACGTAGAACGCGCCAGTCGCGCTCAGTTTTTTTTGGTAGGGCACCGGTCCGACTCGGGTTTTTGATGTTTGATTTAATTTCAACTTTTGCGCTCGACTTGCGAACTTCAACTGACGCTCCGCTCTGGCCATTGCCACATCATCAGCTCGGTCGTCAGCTAGTTAGACAGTCGTCAGTCGGTCAGTCTGTCAGTTGGCCCAAGAACTTGGCAACTTGTTGAGCTGGTTGGCCCTGCGACAAGCACATTTCATTTCATTTCATTTATGTGCTTGGACTTGATTTCTGGCTTGTTCTTTTCCATTCCCATTTTCGTTTTCAGTTTTCTTTGCTTGTAGTTTTGTTATAAAAGTAAAATTTATTGCTGCTTAGTACATCATCAACGGTTTCTGTTATGACAAGTTGCCCGTACTTATATTTAACAACTTGTGAAGCACTTAATTATGTTTTGAGCGCAACAACCGAAAACTGCTGCCTAACTTGTACGGCAACCAAGTTAACGCCAGCAACAACAACAAGTAAGAGTGCTTTTGGCCACAAACAGTTTTCGACTAGGCAATACCCTGTTCTCAGTGCCGAGCTGCCTTTACACATATTTAAACCTCATCAATATCCTGAATACCTACTCAAACACGACCAGCAACTATGCTTCTTCCATTTTCCGATACCAAGGGTAACGTGTTCTTGGATAACTTCGGTGCTTATATATATCATGACCCCCAACAAAGTGTTTATATTAAAATTTGTGGTATACGCGGTGAGTTATCAAAAAGTAAAAGAATGCAGATCTGCATTAATTCTACGTGACAAATTAGGTCTATCTAGCTCTTATAATCTTCGAGTTATGCTCAAAAACCCATGCGTCAAAGTAGTATTTTATTGATATGAAGAAAATTATACGAGAAATCGAAATAAAATGATAAACTCGTACTGCATTTGGTATTGAAATACATATATTATAAATATAAAGTCTGTAGCTTTAGACGGACAAATGGGCAGAGCTCACATGCGTCTGCATAAAATCATAACACCCCAACAATGCACACATTTAATGGGTACAGGGCATAACAACAACTTAGAACATTTTGGGGCAAAGGCGAAAGCGAGACTATCACAACAGGAATTATGTGAACTGGCATGCAAAAGACTTTGGAAAGTGCTTAGTGGCCAATTGGAGTTGCAGTTGGCTGGCTGCCTGGCGGCTCTGGGGTCAGCATATTTTTCAACCCATGCCAATGCATTTACTGCTTTTGCCATATAACTATTAAAGGGCCTTCTTAGATATGTGTTTTAGTTAAGTTTGAGTTAGGATTGCGGCCTGGACAAAGTTTTGCCGAAGCGCTAGTAAATCATAAGATTAGTTCTTGAACCATACAGCATTAAGCGCCTTAACGATAAATGTGCCAAGAATTCAAACGGCCAGCACTTAATTGCCATTGTTTATTATAGCCTCTAGGATATGCGAGGCAATTGCACAACACTGAAGCTATATTTGTTAAAAATGCTATCAATGATATATGCTGGCTTAATTGCTCTTGTCACGAGTGCTGCATTTTCAATGAAATATTTACATTTTGCTTAATTTCTGCTTTGAGGTCAATTTTCGGTCTAATTTAATCAAATTTGCACAAGGTTTGACTCATGGTTTGGATTAATTGTGCATCAAAATCTGGCAACGCTATTTTTGGTCGAAATTCATGTAAAAAAATTGAACCCTTAAATATCCTATATAGACATAGATCGAAATTTTCCCACCCCATAACTCGCCCAAAACTCAACCGATTTTCACGAGGCTTACATTTTTGTTCATGCTTTGACCTCTATATAAATTGTGTATCAAAATCTGGCAACGCTATTTTTGGTCGAAATTCATATACAAATTGTACCCTCAAATATCATATATAGATATAGGTCGAAATTTCCCACCCCCATAACTCGGCCAAAACTCAACCGATTTTACCAAGGTTTACATTTATGTTCATGTTTTGACCTCCATATTAATTGTACATTAAAATCTGGCAACGCTATTCTTGGTCGAAATTCATGTAAAAAATTGTACACGCAAATATCTCAAATATCTTATATGGACATAAGTCAAAATTTCTCACCCCCATAACTCGGCCAAAACTCAACCGATTTTCACGAGATTTGGATTTTTGTTCATTTGACCTCTATATTAATTGTGTATCAAAATCTGGCAACGCTATTTTTGGTCGAAATTCATGTAAAAATTGTATCCTCAAATATCATATATAGACATAGGTTGAAATTTCCCGCCCCCATAACTCGGCCGAAACTCAACCTATTTTCACGAGGTTTACATTTTTGTTCATGGTTTGACCTCTATATTAATTGTGCATCAAAATCTGGCAACGCTATTTTTGGTCGAAATTCATGTAAAAAATTGTACTCTCAAATATCCTATATGGACATAAGTGAAAATTTCCCACCCCCATAATATGGTCAAAACTCAACCGATTTTCACGAGGTTTGGATTTTTGTTCATGGTTTGACCTCTATATTAATTGTGCATCAAAATCTGGCAACGCTATTTTTGGTCGAAAATCATGTAAAAAATTGTACCCTCAAATATCCTATGTGGACATAAGTGAAAATTTCCCACCCCCATAACATGGTCAAAACTCAACAGATTTTCACGAGGTTTGGATTTTTGTTCATGGTTTGACCGCTATATTAATTGTGCATTAAAATCTGGCAACGCTATTTTTGGTCGAAATTCATGTAAAAAAATTGAAATATCCTATATAGACATAAGTCGAAATTTTCCTACCCCATAACTCGGCCTAAACTTAACCGATTTTCACGAGGCTTACATTTTTGTTCATGGTTTGACCTCTATATTAATTGTGTATCAAAATCTGGCAACGCTATTTTTGGTCGAAATTCATGTAAAAATTGTACCCTCAAATATCATATATAGATTTAGGTCGAAATTTCCCACCCCCATAAGTCGGCCAAAACTCAACCGATTTTCACGAGGTTTACATTTTTGTTCATGGTTTGACCTCTATATTAATTGTGCATCAAAATCTGGCAACGCTATTTTTGGTCGAAATTCATGTAAAAATTGTACCCTCAAATATCATATATAGATATAGGTCGAAATTTCCCACCCCCATAACTCGGCCAAAACTCAACCTATTTTCACGAGGTTTACATTTTTGTTCATGGTTTGACCCCTATATTAATTGTGCATCAAAATCTGGCAACGCTATTTTTGGCCGAAATCCATGTAAAAAATTGTACCCTCAAATATCATATATAGACATAGGTTGAAATTTCCCACCCCCATAAATCGGCCAAAACTCAACCGATTTTCACGAGGTTTGGATTTTTGTTCATGGTTTGACCTCTATGTTAATTGTGCATTAAAATCTGGCAACGCTATTTTTGGTCGAAATTCATGTACAAAAATTGAAATATCCTATATAGACATAAGTCGAAATTTTCCCACCCCATAACTCGGCCTAAACTTAACCGATTTTCACGAGGCTTACATTTTTGTTCATGGTTTGACCTCTATATTAATTGTGTATCCAAATCTGGCAACGCTATTTTTGGTCGAAATTCATGTAAAAAATTGTACCCTCAAATATCCTATGTGGACATAAGTGAAAATGTCCCACCCCCATAAATCGGCCAAAACTCAACCGATTTTCACGAGGTTTACATTTTTATTCATGGTTTGACCTCTATATTAATTGGGCATCAAAATCTGGCAACGCTATTTTTGGTCAAAATTCATGTAAAAATTGTACCCTCAAATATCATATATATATATAGGTCGAAATTTCCCACCCCCATAACTCGGCCAAAACTCAACCTATTTTCACGAGGTTTACATTTTTGTTCATGGTTTGACCTCTATATTAATTGTGCATCAAAATCTGGCAACGCTATTTTTGGTCGAAATCCATGTAAAAAATTGTACCCTCAAATATCATATATAGACAGAGGTTGAAATTTCCCACCCCCATAAATCGGCCAAAACTCAACCGATTTTCACGAGGTTTGGATTTTTGTTCATGGTTTGACCTCTATGTTAATTGTGCATCAAAATCTGGCAACGCTATTTTTGGTCGAAAATCATGTAAAAAATTGTACCCTCAAATATCCTATGTGGACATAAGTGAAAATTTCCCACCCCCATAACATGGTCAAACTCAACCGATTTTCACGAGGTTTGGATTTTTGTTCATGGTTTGACCTATATGTTAATTGTGCATCAAAATCTGGCAACGCTATTTTTGGTCGAAATTCATGTAAAAAATTGTACCCTCAAATATCCTATGTGGACATAAGTGAAAATTTCCCACCCCCATAAATCGGCCAAAACTCAACCGATTTTCACGAGGTTTGGATTTTTGTTCATGGTTTGACCTCTATGTTAATTGTGCATCAAAATCTGGCAACGCTATTTTTGGTCGAAATTCATGTAAAAATTGTACCCTCAAATATCATATATAGATATAGGTCGAAATCTCCCACCCCCATAACTCGGCCAAAACTCAACCTATTTTCACGAGGTTTACATTTTTGTTCATGGTTTGACCTCTATATTAATTGTGCATCAAAATCTGGCAACGCTATTTTTCAAATATCATATATAGATTTAGGTCGAAATTTCCACCATAACTCGGCCAAAACTCAACTAAAGGTACATTTTTGTTCATGGTTTGACCTCATAAACTCAACCGATTTTCACGAGGTTTACATTTTTGTTCATGGTTTGACCTCTATATTAATTGGACATCAAAATCTGGCAACGCTATTTTTGGTCGAAATTCATGTAAAAATTGTACCCTCAAATATCATATATAGATATAGGTGAAATTTCCCACCCCCATAACTCGGCCAAAACTCAACCTATTTTCACGAGGTTTACATTTTTGTTCATGGTTTGACCTCTATATTAATTGTGCATCAAAATCTGGCAACGCTATTTTTGGTCGAAATTCATGTAAAAATTGTACCCTCAAATATCCTATGTGGACATAAGTGAAAATTTCCCACCCCCATAAATCGGCCAAAACTCAACCGATTTTCACGAGGTTTACATTTTTGTTCATGGTTTGACCTCTATATTAATTGGGCATCAAAATCTGGCAACGCTATTTTTGGTCGAAATTCATGTAAAAATTGTAGCCTCAAATATCATATATAGATATAGGTCGAAATTTCCCACCCCCATTACTCGGCCAAAACTCAACCTATTTTCACGAGGTTTACATTTTTGTTCATGGTTTGACCTCTATATTAATTGTGCATCAAAATCTGGCAACGCTATTTTTGGTCGAAATCCATGTAAAAAATTGTACCCTCAAATATCATATATAGACATAGGTTGAAATTTCCCACCCCCATAAATCGGCCAAAACTCAACCGATTTTCACGAGGTTTGGATTTTTGTTCATGGTTTAAACTCTATGTTAATTGTGCATCAAAATCTGGCAACGCTATTTTTGGTCGAAAATCATGTAAAAAATTGTACCCTCAAATATCCTATGTGGACATAAGTGAAAATTTCCCACCCCCATAACATGGTCAAAACTCAACCGATTTTCACGAGGTTTGGATTTTTGTTCATGGTTTGACCTATATGTTAATTGTGCATCAAAATCTGGCAACGCTATTTTTGGTCGAATTTCATGTAAAAATTGTACCATCAAATATCATATATACCCATAGGTCGAAATTTCCCACCCCCATAACTCGGCCAAAACTCAACCTATTTTCACCTGGTTTACATTTTTGTTCATGGTTTGACCTCTATATTAATTGTGCATCAAAATCTGGCAACGCTATTTTTGGTCGAAATTCATGTAAAAATTGTACCCTCAAATATCATATATAGATTTAGGTCGAAATTTCCCACCCCCATAAATCGGCCAAAACTCAACCTATTTTCACGAGGTTTACATTTTTGTTCATGGTTTGACTTCTATATTAATTGTGCATCAAAATCTGGCAACGCTATTCTTGGTCGAAATTCATGTAAAAAATTGTACCCTCAAATATCATATATAAATATAGGTCGAAATTTCCCACCCCCATAACTCGGCCAAAACTCAACCTATTTTCACGAGGTTTACATTTTTGTTCATGGTTTGACCTCTATATTAATTGTGCATCAAAATCTGGCAACGCTATTTTTGGTCGAAATTCATGTAAAAAATTGTACCCTCAAATATCCTATGTGGACATAAGTGAAAATTTCCCACCCCCATAAATCGGCCAAAACTCAACCGATTTTCACTAGGTTTACATTTTTGTTCATGGTTTGACCTCTATATTAATTGGGCATCAAAATCTGGCAACGCTATTTTTGGTCGAAATTCATGTAAAAATTGTACCCTCAAATATCATATATAGATATAGGTCGAAATTTCCCACCCCCATTACTCGGCCAAAACTCAACCTATTTTCACGAGGTTTACATTTTTGTTCATGGTTTGACCTCTATATTAATTGTGCATCAAAATCTGGCAACGCTATTTTTGGTCGAAATCCATGTAAAAAATTGTACCCTCAAATATCATATATAGACATAGGTTGAAATTTCCCACCCCCATAAATCGGCCAAAACTCAACCGATTTTCACGAGGTTTGGATTTTTGTTCATGGTTTAAACTCTATGTTAATTGTGCATTAAAATCTGGCAACGCTATTTTTGGTCGAAAATCATGTAAAAAATTGTACCCTCAAATATCCTATGTGGACATAAGTGAAAATTTCCCACCCCCATAACATGGTCAAAACTCAACCGATTTTCACGAGGTTTGGATTTTTGTTCATGGTTTGACCTATATGTTAATTGTGCATCAAAATCTGGCAACGCTATTTTTGGTCGAATTTCATGTAAAAATTGTACCATCAAATATCATATATACCCATAGGTCGAAATTTCCCACCCCCATAACTCGGCCAAAACTCAACCTATTTTCACCTGGTTTACATTTTTGTTCATGGTTTGACCTCTATATTAATTGTGCATCAAAATCTGGCAACGCTATTTTTGGTCGAAATTCATGTAAAAATTGTACCCTCAAATATCATATATAGATTTAGGTCGAAATTTCCCACCCCCATAAATCGGCCAAAACTCAACCTATTTTCACGAGGTTTACATTTTTGTTCATGGTTTGACTTCTATATTAATTGTGCATCAAAATCTGGCAACGCTATTCTTGGTCGAAATTCATGTAAAAAATTGTACCCTCAAATATCATATATAAATATAGGTCGAAATTTCCCACCCCCATAACTCGGCCAAAACTCAACCTATTTTCACGAGGTTTACATTTTTGTTCATGGTTTGACCTCTATATTAATTGTGCATCAAAATCTGGCAACGCTATTTTTGGCCGAAATCCATGTAAAAAATTGTACCCTCAAATATCATATATAGACATAGGTTGAAATTTCCCACCCCCATAACTCGGCCAAAACTCAACCTATTTTCACGAGGTTTACATTTTTGTTCATGGTTTGACCTCTATATTAATTGTGCATCAAAATCTGGCAACGCTATTTTTGGTCGAAATTCATGTAAAAAATTGTACCCTCAAATATCCTATGTGGACATAAGTGAAAATTTCCCACCCCCATAAATCGGCCAAAACTCAACCGATTTTCACGAAGTTTACATTTTTGTTCATGGTTTGACCTCTATATTAATTGGGCATCAAAATCTGGCAACGCTATTTTTGGTCGAAATTCATGTAAAAATTGTACCCTCAAATATCATATATAGATATAGGTCGAAATTTCCCACCCCCATTACTCGGCCAAAACTCAACCTATTTTCACGAGGTTTACATTTTTGTTCATGGTTTGACCTCTATATTAATTGTGCATCAAAATCTGGCAACGCTATTTTTGGTCGAAATCCATGTAAAAAATTGTACCCTCAAATATCATATATAGACATAGGTTGAAATTTCCCACCCCCATAAATCGGCCAAAACTCAACCGATTTTCACGAGGTTTGGATTTTTGTTCATGGTTTGACCTCTATGTTAATTGTGCATCAAAATCTGGCAACGCTATTTTTGGTCGAAAATCATGTAAAAAATTGTACCCTCGAATATCCTATGTGGACATAAGTGAAAATTTCCCACCCCCATAACATGGTCAAAACTCAACCGATTTTCACGAGGTTTGGATTTTTGTTCATGGTTTGACCTATATGTTAATTGTGCATCAAAATCTGGCAACGCTATTTTTGGTCGAATTTCATGTAAAAATTGTACCCTCAAATATCATATATACCCATAGGTCGAAATTTCCCACCCCCATAACTCGGCCAACTAAACTCAACCTATGTTCACCTGGTTTACATTTTTGTTCATGGTTTGACCTCTATATTAATTGTGCATCAAAATCTGGCAACGCTATTTTTGGTCGAAATTCATGTAAAAATTGTACCCTCAAATATCATATATAGATTTAGGTCGAAATTTCCCACCCCCATAACTCGGCCAAAACTCAACCTTTTTTCACGAGGTTTACATTTTTGTTCATGGTTTGACCTCTATATTAATTGTGCATCAAAATCTGGCAACGCTATTTTTGGTCGAAATTCATGTAAAAAATTGTACCCACAAATATCCTATGTGGACATAAGTGAAAATTTCCCACCCCCATAAGTCGGCCAAAACTCAACCGATTTTCACGAGGCTTACATTTTTGTTCATGGTTTGACCTCTATATTAATTGGAAATCAAAATCTGGCAACGCTATTTTTGGTCGAAATTCATGTAAAAATTGTACCCTCAAATATCATATATAGATATAGGTCGAAATTTCCCACCCCCATAACTCGGCCAAAACTCAACCTATTTTCACGAGGTTTACATTTTTGTTCATGGTTTGACCTCTATATTAATTGTGCATCAAAATCTGGCAACGCTATTTTTGGTCGAAATTCATGTAAAAAATTGTACCCTCAAATATCCTATGTGGACATAAGTGAAAATTTCCCACCCCCATAAATCGGCCAAAACTCAACCTATTTTCACGAGGTTTACATTTTTGTTCATGGTTTGACCTCTATATTAATTGTGCATCAAAATCTGGCAACGCTATTTTTGGTCGAAATCCATGTAAAAAATTGTACCCTCAAATATCATATATAGACATAGGTTGAAATTTCCCACCCCCATAAATCGGCCAAAACTCAACCGATTTTCACGAGGTTTGGATTTTTGTTCATGGTTTAAACTCTATGTTAATTGTGCATCAAAATCTGGCAACGCTATTTTTGGTCGAAAATCATGTAAAAAATTGTACCCTCAAATATCCTATGTGGACATAAGTGAAAATTTCCCACCCCCATAACATGGTCAAAACTCAACCGATTTTCACGAGGTTTGGATTTTTGTTCATGGTTTGACCTATATGTTAATTGTGCATCAAAATCTGGCAACGCTATTTTTGGTCGAATTTCATGTAAAAATTGTACCATCAAATATCATATATACCCATAGGTCGAAATTTCCCACCCCCATAACTCGGCCAAAACTCAACCTATTTTCACCTGGTTTACATTTTTGTTCATGGTTTGACCTCTATATTAATTGTGCATCAAAATCTGGCAACGCTATTTTTGGTCGAAATTCATGTAAAAATTGTACCCTCAAATATCATATATAGATTTAGGTCGAAATTTCCCACCCCCATAAATCGGCCAAAAGTCAACCTATTTTCACGAGGTTTACATTTTTGTTCATGGTTTGACTTCTATATTAATTGTGCATCAAAATCTGGCAACGCTATTATTGGTCGAAATTCATGTAAAAAATTGTACCCTCAAATATCATATATAAATATAGGTCGAAATTTCCCACCCCCATAACTCGGCCAAAACTCAACCTATTTTCACGAGGTTTACATTTTTGTTCATGGTTTGACCTCTATATTAATTGTGCATCAAAATCTGGCAACGCTATTTTTGGTCGAATTTCATGTAAAAAATTGTACCCTCAAATATCCTATATGGACATAAGTGAAAATTTCCCACCCCCATAATATGGTCAAAACTCAACCGATTTTCACGAGGTTTGGATTTTTGTTCATGGTTTGACCTCTATATTAATTGTGCATCAAAATCTGGCAACGCTATTTTTGGTCGAAAATCATGTAAAAAATTGTACCCTCAAATATCATATATAGACATAGGTCGAAATTTCCCGCCCCCATAACTCGGCCAAAACTTAACCGATATCACCGTTGTTTGCATTTTTGTTCATGATTTGACCTCTATATTAATTGTGCATCAAAATCTGGCAACGCTATTTTTGGTCGAAATTCATGTAAAAAAATTGAACCCTTAAATATCCTATGTGGACATAAGTGAAAATTTCCCACCCCCATAACATGGTCAAAACTCAACCGATTTTCACGAGGTTTGGATTTTTGTTCATGGTTTGACCTCTTTATTAATTGTGCATTAAAATCTGGCAATGCTATTGTTGGTCGAAATTCATGTACAAAATTGTACCCTCAAATATCATATATACCAATAGGTCGAAATTTCCCACCCCCATGACTCGGCCAAAACTCAACCGATTTTACCAAGGTTTACATTTATGTTCATGTTTTGACCTCCATATGAATTGTACATTAAAATCTGGCAACGCTATTTTTGGTCGAAATTCATGTACAAAATTGTACACGCAAATATCTCAAATATCTTATATGGACATAAGTCAAAATTTCCCACCCCCATAACTCGGCCAAAACTCAACCGATTTTCACGAGGTTTGGATTTTTGTTCATGGTTTGACCTCTATATTAATTGTGTATCAAAATCTGGCAACGCTATTTTTGGTCGAAATTCATGTAAAAATTGTACCCTCAAATATCATATATAGACAGGTCGAAATTTCCCACCCCCATAACTCGGCCAAAACTCAACTGCTTTTCACGAGATTTGGATTTTTGTTAATGGTTTGACCTCTATGTTAATTGTGCATCAAAATCTGGCAACGCTAATTTTTGTCGAAATTCATGTAATAAAATTGAACTCTTAAAATGTCCTACATAGACATAATCAACATTTCCATCTCCATTTCCCATCATAGCTCGGTTCTATCTCAATACTCTATCTCTATCTCTATCGGATATTTCAGCTTCGTAACTCTAATGATTCGGGCTGTGGGTCGATCACCAATCAGCCAGTCTGCTAGGACAAACTGTTTTATATACAGAGATTATCCAACTATAAAGTTGGTATCCAATGAATAACCCGAAATTTAATCTAGCTTGTAGTCAAAAGTTAATTGGTAGAATGGGAAGTTTTCAATTGTTTTCGTTTATGGCCGCGAACCCATGTGATCTGTAATCAATGGAATTTTGAACAGCATTTATCGATTATCGCTTATGGCAAACTTTTATTAGACACTTTACTGAATTACACATTTTACGAGATATTGCGGGCTGGTGTGTGGAGGCAGGGGGAGGCAGCTGGTATACATTAAAAGCTGTAAAAAGAAAGGCAGGAATGCGGCAAATGGGAAGCGTAAAAGCCCAGGACAGGTGTTGATAACAATGGCGCCCCATCAAAGTGATTGACTGCGACACGCGCCCACCAAAAAATTGTGGGAGTCTGTGAGGCTGAGCTCCGTGTGGCCTCCAGGCAAAGTGGTCGCTCTTGCTTTTGCTCTCTATATTGCCAATTAGGCGGGGCATGCAATTTGAACAATTTGAGCAATTTTCAGCACGTTGGGCGCCCGATCGGGTACTGATTGACATATTGTGCCAGTTAGTTATTGCCGCCAGACGCATCAAATGACGATTGTTGCCATGGCAAAACAGGGCAAACCAATTCCTGACGCCTCTCACCTATTCGATGGCATATTGCTAATTTGATTGCGCTTGCCACAGAGGCGTGCGTAATGGGAACAAAGCGCTGACAATTTTCAATATCAAATTGAAATACAAAACTACAGGCGAGGCAGGCGGTACAGCTTGCGTTTCTCACATGCGTCGAGCTAGCTGCCAGCTCTGCCAGTTTACAATCCACATACTCGAGAGGCACATGTACATATAAAATAATACATATACATATTGAGTATATTAATACATATAAATCCACTTTGGTGCCCGACTCCAATCAAGATGTACGCAAATTTGTTGCGCCTGTATCAGCTGCCACGCCTTGTACTGCACGCACAGCCCAGCCGCGTCATATGCGCCACACCGCCACGCTACAAGGTCGACGCATGCAATATGTACGATAAGCTGAAGTTCGAGTTTACTGAGGAGAACAAGTGCCGCGTCAAGGAATTGTTGGGCTCGTATCCGGAGAAGGAGCTGCGCGGTGCTCTGTTGCCCTTGCTGGACTTGGCTCAGCGACAGCATGGCTGGCTGCCGATCACAGCCATACAGGCTGTGGCCGAAGTGCTAAAACTGGAGCCGTTCGCCGTGTGGGAGGTGGCCAACTTCTATACCATGTTTAATATGCGTCCCATTGGCAAGTACCGTGTGAAGGTGTGCATGACGACACCCTGTCAGCTGCGCGGCTGTGCGGACGTTTTGCGTATCTGTGAGAAAACATTGGATTTAAAGGATGGCGAGACCTCAAAGGATATGGAGTTTACACTGAATACTACTTACTGCATGGGCGCCTGCGTCAATGGCCCCGTTATGTCTGTCAATGATGATCTCTACGAGGATCTCAACGTGGACGAAACAGAGAAGATCTTGTGCGAACTGAAAGATGGCAAATTGCCACCACCTGGACCGCGCAGTGGCCGTTTTGCCAGTGAGCCGATCACGGGGCCCACCTCATTACTGATGGAAGCACCGCCCGCGGGCTTTGGCATGCAGGAGCTGTGCAAACCCAAGACAAAGCCTTGTTAGCACCGCGCTGCAAGCAAATCACATTTTGTTTACTAGTTTTTAAGGCATTAAAAAGGCATAGTTTCTGGCCAAGCAGCAAATGTATAAAGCGAGTTTGCATACCCAGCGAAAAAGTGAAGACAGAGTATGTAGGTCCCTCGGGGAAACATTAAGGATATGTTCTCTTGGTCGCTCTAACCACTTCTGTGTCCGCCCGGCTGACTTTACATCTGGGTTGTTTGTTATGGAATTTCTGCAGGGTATATACTAGTTGAGCACTCCCAACTGGAGCAGTCTTATTCTTGTTTTGTTTCTTACATCTCCTGCTGTCAACAGCTGTTGTTGCTTAGCTAGTCTCGACCTTATTGCATTGCATTGCTCTATTTAGCCCCTGGAACAGGACATGCTTTGCAATTTCGCAACGCTCGCAAAAATAAACAACAAACAGCAATGGCAGCCATGGCGAATCAAGCGGGAACCAACGCCCAAGTCCAACTTAAAGCCCGGCCCTGGCCCAGTGCCTTTTGCCTGCCTGTCCGCCCGGCTGCCTGGCTGCCCGCCTGCTTGCCATGTCCTGTGCAGCCAATGCAGCAAGTAATCAGCTTTTGTCTTGTCTCTCTGACTGCCCGCCCGGCTGGCTGGCTGCTCCCACTTGGCGTTGCACGCTGTGGTTTGACCTCGGCCAAGCCCCGTCGGCGCTCTAATGAAATGTTGCCAACCATCAACATGTACAACTGGCAACAACAACAGAAACAACAATAACAGGAGCAACGGCAGCAGCAACAAACTAAAACTACGAAAGCGATAGCAACAGCGTCGATATTGTTTTATCCAAAATAGTTTTAATTGCAGCACGCCCCCTAAAGCGGCTAACAACTTTTGTTATACCCAGTGCTGCAGTGCACTAAACGGGTTATTTAATTTGCATTGTGGCGCATTTATATTCAAGAACTCACAATTTAGGAACAGAAAAAAATATTAAAAGTTGGCAACGCTACATCTGCGATTGAGAGAGCCTAGCAAAGCACAAGCCGAAATTGTGACGTCACACGCTCTTGAAATACGCTCTTTACTGCCAAATAACGGAACTATCTGTAGAGCTCTCAATAGCGGCGAGATCGGCTTGAAGTTGGCTGCGCTGCTGCAACAAGCGTGTGTAAAAAGTGAAAAAGTAATAAAGTGAAACTGAATTTTAATCAAATTAATGGGTAAGCGCACATATATAGTTTGCTTATTATTATAGGGTAACTCACCGTCACTAACAGACGCAACGTCAATAACGTTCGAAACGGTTTTCTGTTGCAATTTGTTGTTAGACAAACTAAGCGAACAATGCAGATTTACAGTTTTAATAAATCTGTTTGTCACTTTTGTTTGCCGCTTCAATGGCCATCAACAGCAGCAGCAGCAACACGACACGCTGCGTCTCCTCAGCCCACAGCCTTGCCACGTTTTGGGGCACATTGTCGCGGTCCCAGCGCATGGCGATGAATTTTTAAATGAAAATTGTTGCTATTGAAAGTTTTTAATTTCTGTGTGCGTGAGTTTTATTTTTTATTCCGTGTTGTTGTTGCTGTTGTTGTTTTAAGTTGTGCTTGTGGCACACCCGCCCCGCCCTAGCGCATTTTGCGTGATTTTCGCTGGCTGGAAACGGCACCTTTGGGAAATTAATATCCTTTTTGGCTGGCTGGCACGAGGCGCACACACATACATACACACAAACACACATCACCAATGCCCCGCCCCGAACAGGCAGACCCACAAAGCTAAAGCCAAACGTTGGCCACCGCCTCCACGGTCGAGTCCCGTCCAGCTCAGGCTGTGTCCAAGCCAACTAGCGGCGGGGCCAGCAATTGGAGTCACGCGGCAGCAACGCGTGAGCTGAGCTTCAACTTTTTTGTGGCCACGTTGCACGTACGCCCATGCCACGCCCCAAATGGCAACGATGACCCCGGGGCTGGCTTTTGTTTTAAGTTGCCAGTTGCCCCATGCCCCACGCCAGTTCGCCAGTTGCCTGCCGTTGACAACTTTTGTTGAGCCGCCCGCCCACCACATCCATAATTGCTGCTGCCGGCTATATCCTTGTTATCCCTGCAACAGATTGTATGCTGCTTTTTGCGTAACTGTGCGCCGTGTCCTTTATTACTTTTGCGCAATTACTCATTACGTTATTGCATTTTATACTTCTGATATACACGCATAGTTGACTTAGCAACCAGGAGAGTCAAGGATGCGACTGAGCATGGGGAGTGGGCGACATGGCTTGTGGTAGTGAGGGGGGCTGAGTAGCTAGAGCTGGTTGCCAGGCGCTCTGTTTTGCTCTGCTCTGAAATAATTAGAAATATTTTTGCGCAATTCCATTGGAGAGTTGTCCAATTTGTTTGCAACATTAAAAGCAACAGCAGAGCAGAGCACTACTCCAACCCTTTCCCCGCCATCAGCTCTTCCCCCGCCCTTGGTCTTGGATCTTTCGTGGCACTCTTTTTGGGTCTTTGGCTGCACTTTTGCTGCCCGCTTCTTTTGCCCGCGGCCTTGTCGCCAGCAAAGTTTTCATTTGCATGTTTCTAGTTAATTGAATTATGCACAACTTTCCGCTTGGCACTTTGGGCGTGCGTCTCACCCGGCACATTTATATGTAAGCGCTTTGAGGCTGCAGCGCGCCAACTGGCGCTGATATTAAGCATACGCCCCGCATGCCGCACTTATGTTCCACAGAGCTCATTAGCTGCCCCATCCAGCTGCCGTTCGTTCACTCGCTCGCTCCACGCTGACTGCTGCGGCCACTCTTTGACTTTTCCATTTGGTTAGCTGTACTGGCTGCTTACCCTTCTGCTCCAATTTCCTTTTATGTATGCGCCATAAAAGTCCGAGTGGAGGCGGGAGGCGCTTCAAGTTTATTACATTCCTAAGCTGTGCTGCCAGCTACGAAGTCTTGTCATCGGCTGGCAATAAAAAATGCTGCTGCTGCTTCGTCCATTATTGGGAGCAGGTTCCACACATGTAGCAACAGGAGCAGGAGCAGCAGGAGGTAGGGGCAACTGGTGGCCGTGCGTAGTCAGCCGAATTTAAATTTGACTTTTATTAAGCGCAAAATCAAAGTAGAGAAATTTATCTGACTCTCGACTACTTGTGCTGCTCCTGCTGCTGTTCCTGCTGCTGGCTTTGCCAATGAGCATGCCAAGAATATTTCAATGCTGCCATAGACTCCTATATGTACCAGAGTATAAAAGCAATTTTATTGCTCAAGTTTTGCTGCTCGATAGGATAAGCCCCTCATTTATGCCCCGTTGCCGGGCAACATGTTGCCGTTGCCGTTGCCGTTTGCCGTTTGCCGATTCGTATCAAAACTCCCAAGTCCAATCTTTGTGGGCGTCTGCCACTTGCCACCGGCTTTGGGCGGGACGAGCTAACTATTAAAGTGCTGTTAACTTTATTATTTTGAGCACTTGTTGTATAATGTGGCAGCGCTGTCATGGCAACTTACTGCCATAGTTTGTGAGAAAATAAAAAACACACACACAAAGCTCTGTGTTTGGGGGCAAGAAATAGCAAAGTCATAATTTGTCAAAAGTGGCTGGCGGAAAGCGAATAAATATGCTTGGCAAATATTTGCTGCAAAATAGCTTTTCTATACAAAAAGTTGCTGTTGCCTTTCCATTTGCTGCTGCTGCTGCTGCTGTTGCTCCGTGCCTTTAGTACAATGCTGCCATGTGGGTGGATTCTTGTTTTATATAATGAAAAAAAAAAATAACAACAAAATAATACATTCAACTTTGCCTGTCTTGCGCTGCCCCCTTCCCCAAACTGTGCCCGCAGTTGTTGCAAAACTAAGTACATGAGAAAAATTGTAAACATTATTTTTGCTTCACTTCTTAAAAGCCAAACTAAAACTTTGTTACTCAAGAGCTCCACGAAATGCCGTCCCCGGGGCTATGGCACAAAAACTACCCACCCACAAAACAGAAGCCTTTACTCTGCAATAGATTTTACTTACCAGCTAGTATACTAATTAGCACCTGTTTTACACTTACTTGATTATTCACCTGTTTTAATATGCATCATAATAATGAAAACATAAATTATTATCTATCTGACTTTTTGCAGCTCATAAACAAGTTTTCCGCCCAACATATTTATTGGATATTTATTAATTTGATCAATGCACGCGAAAATCTTGAGTAAGTTTTTCATTAAATTTTATTTCATTTTCTTTATTTGTATTTACTTTCTTGCAATCTCTTAATGCGCTTCCGTTATTAATAGTCGAGCTAAATGAGTTATTTTAGTAAATCTGTCAACTGCAAAATAAGGATCCGGTCTAGTGTGGATGGGTGTAGTTTTGTCTTAGTCATTGGCCAAGGAAACGTAAAGTGCAATCATAAATGTTGAGTTGACATTTACTCATTAAAAATATAGCAAGCAAGTGCAATTGTGCTTAGGGTGTCATAAGGATTTCATCTTGCCAGACTTGGTTCAGATTTCCGACGTGTTGAGATGCTTGGCTCGTATAAAAAAAGTATAGAGACATGCTGACAAATGTTGCTTTGCTCATTTAAGAATTCAATTGATTTTCTAGTAGCTAAATAGACTTTGCTCTTCATTTAAGAACACATTATTCGATTGATTTGATTAATGTTTCGATCCGTAAGACTTCAAGACAGTTAATGCCCCAAAAAGACATTGCAAAGCATGCCAGAGAACCCACACAACTTGCATTTTTAAGCTGCACAGTTTTTGTTTCTTGTATTATAATAAATCGGAAAACAATTTTAGTTGTCTTAACCATAACCTCAAGCCAGCTAATTAAAGATTTATTAGTACTATAGTTACAGACTATTTAACTAAATTTCTAAAATCAAATCAGCCTTCGGTCAATACAATTCCAAATATTTTTACCAGCCTGCTGTACTATACCTTACTCTAGGACCAACTTCTCATACTTATTTTTTTTTATTAAATTTATTACACACAAAACTTATTAAATTCCAACATTTTATTTCTTGGTATTTCAATTTGAATATAAATTGAGGAATTCATTTGTTTAACCTAAAACTTAAATAATATAGATATCAAAAGGCGAGCCAAGGCAAAACTTGTTGTCTAGGCAATGAATTTTTTATTGTGAATTCGTAATTTGTGCTGCTTCTTTGACGAACTCTGTTTAAAAATGCACAAAAACTTTGAACGCATTCAATTAAATTTCCAACATTTTTTGTTTGTTTGTTTCTGTCTTGCTCCTTAAAGATACTTCAAGTTGAGTGTTACAATAATTGTTGTTAATTAGCAATACACAATAAGCTGATAATGAAACGAATTTAATTGGATTTCGCTCTAAACATAAAGTATAGCTAATTGGCTTTTGTTCTTATTCTATTTGATTATTATTATTTGTTGTTTGGTTGTGGGTTGGATTCTCATTTCGAGCCGCGATGCCCAGTCGCAACCCTTGAGTATTTGAAATCAACAAGAATTGCGTTTGGACAATCATAGCTAAAAATCGAATTAACCAAATATTTATACACTTAGCGCGACAAAAAAAATAATGGCTTTCAGCTGTTGGGAAACTTGGCCAGCTGCTCGGCTTTGTGTTGGCCCTGATATCACATGGCACCCAAAAGTATAAAAGGCTAGAAAAAGAAAAACCACTTTTCGTGAACCTTACGCTGGAACTTAATACAGCATTGAGCAAGGGCCCCGCTTGCTTAAAGTCTTTCACTCCATTATGCTCCAGATCGCATAAAAAAAGGAGACCAAACACAACTAACCAGCGAATGGGGTCCTTCGACGCGGGGTCGGGGCCTTGGCTGTCAGCTTGGCTGGCCATAAAGTGTCGGAAGAATCACAAAATCATTGTAAATGTTGAACGAATCTCGCATTACACGCAAGGGGCTGGCGCGTGTTGCTGGCCAAGACAACTTTTCTGGCTGTGGGCCTTGGTTTGTTGCGGGTGGTGTGGGCGGTGTATGGGTTGGCTGTTGGTTGCTTGGGTCTCGCTTGGCGCTGCACTACTTGATTAAATTTTTGCACTGCAAGTGCAAAATGAACTTGCCAGCAGCGCATATGTCCTTGCCACGAGAGTCGTCAGTGCGTCAGAATGCTGAACACAGGACTGCCGGCACTTGTATCCTGCCCTCCTGTCCAGAAGCGTGGCCGGAGCGCGAGCTGCCGCTGGCATTGGCGTGTCTGCGGTTTTATTTCGCTTGGGTTGTTGTCTGTCTTGTGGCCTGTGTCTTGTGTCTTTTATTGTGGCTGCAAGCGTTGCTGCCCATTGTTGCTAACTGTAAAAGCTGCATTCCTTCCAAGCGCTAGCTGCATTCAACATGGACTTGATGATACTCCTGCGTTAGTCCTTGTGTGTGTGTGTGTGTGTGTGCGTGTGTGCGTGTGTCCATGGCCCGTGTCGTTGTCCGTTGCGTGTCAGGCTACTGTTATTACAATATCCTTAGCTGGCGCTCCTTGTATACAGCTGACACCCCTCAACCACGAGCTGGCAAGGGTTGCCTTTGATAAGAACATCAAAACTTGGTTTCCAGCTTTCGTCCTGTCCTGTCCCGTTTGGCTATTAAATTTTAAATTAAATTGTCCTGCCATTCTTATGTGCACTTTGTGGATCTGTTTTGAGCTGCTTTTATGGACGTTGTTAATTGGAATTGATTGAAAGTTATTTGATGTTTGCCGTTTCGGCCCAATTCAAGCAACGTGAAAGCCAAAATCCAGCAACAACAACCACAAATGGCATAGGCTCTACGTGCCTATCACTCCCACTGCGCGCGCGCGTGTGTGTATTTGTGTGTGTGTGTGGGCGTGTTCGTGTGGGCTGTTGTTAATAGACTTGCAGAAGTAATTAACATAATTTAATTAGGTGCTCGGCATTAATTTTACGCACGGAATTAAGTGTTGAATTTTAAGTGTTTCCATTTTAATTGAGCGACATTTTTCAGTCACGGAGCGGCCAATAAAACGCCTGTACACACACTAATAACAATAATACAAGTGGGTGGGCCGGGTCGACAGTCTGTAGGGTCTGGGAATTGTGAGCTCAATGCTGGGTAACAGCAACGACTAATTAAATAAAACAATAGGTAATCCATGCCGCCAGTTGTGCAGGATGTGAGTGGAACGTGAGCAGAAGGTTGTTTTTAAAATGAAAAGAAAAAGAAAAATATTTGCTTTTAAGTATTATAAATAGCAAAGGAATAGAAATCACATGTGACATGGTATTAATTAAGGCTACAGCTGTGCGAATTCGAGCTGGAAATAAGCAACAGCGTGCTTCGCATAATTCGAACACGAGACGATCACGAAACACGATTCACAAGCACACACGTTTATGTAACACGACAATTTGATACGTTTTAGGCACATTTCATTTATATTATTGGCAAATATTATAATTTAATTTTACTTACCAGAGTCTAAAATATAGTTATGAGCTTGCTTTGTTCTGTATAATTTTGCAATAATTATGATAGAAATTTTCGATATTGATAAAGTTCAATAATAGCATTAAAATATTAATTAACAGAAATTACAGATATTGATAGTGTTGTCATAATTATAACTGAATATATTGCCACACATGGCATAAAAGTAGAGTTTTGTTATTCTTTAACAAGTTCTATTAAATGCATAAAAAAAATAATTAAATTCTTTATCAAAGCCAAACAGAGCGACACACATAACATTTGCATTTGCATCAAGTCAATAAACCTTGTTTACCCCCTTTTGGCTGAAGAGCATAAAAAAATGTAACTTACGCTGTTCTTTTTATGGCCAATGAAACAAACTTCCCAGCGCAGCACACTCCACTCCAGCGCCCATCATAAACTCCACTCCAGTGCCCCAATTGCCCCGCCTTCGGGTTGTGGCCACCAAAAACATTGAAAGGCGGCTGCTGCTCGTAAAAGGCTCGAGCCTAATAAAAATACCGCAGCACGTACGTCAACCTGCAGGCATTAGCCTAACAGCTACGCAAACACACACACACACACGCACCCATCCACACTCACACACACGCAGTTATGTTGTGTCTAGGCGCTCCTGCTGCCAACAAGAACAAAGGATACGGTCTGAGCTCAGCTGTTGTTATTAATTTGCAAAGCGCAAACTTGTTTCTCATTTACTCGCCATATCCGGCGATATCGGGTAATCAGACATAGTCGCCGCCCCACCCGCCCAGGCCTCGCCCCCAGCTCATAGCTGTGGCTTTTTATTTAGCTATTCGCAAGCAATTTGATTTTTTTTTCTTATTGTATAACCTTGCAGTGGGTAATATAAAGTTTGCTTAGAACTGTGTAAGGCATCTACGAATCCTACGATTATTACATACATAAATGTATACATATTTATACGCGCTCAGGCTTAAGAAGCTTTCCGTATGAAATATGGAGGTATCCCCGATCCCGTAGGTATTGAAGGTGTCTTAACCAAATTTCACATTCACAAGCTTTACGATTCGCCTTGCTTATCATTATGTAGGAAGAATCGGTCTGAAATTAAGATGTGCAGTGCATGAGTATGCAATATATTTCAGTCTTTCACTTAATTTTAGTTTTCTACCAACGTTTCTGCACAGACATGTCATCAATCAGTTCACTTTATCAGATGACAACTATAGAAACAAATGGTCGACAAAAGATCTTTCGCTTAAAACACTTTGCAAGGGTATTTAATCTTCGACTGCCAAAGTAATATTCTCTTTCTGGTGCCTTTTGTGTGTGTGCCAAATGTGTGAAGCGTGTGCAGAATAGAACCCCGCTTCGAATTCAGCTGGGAACATATCGAATTGCAGTTGTTGGTCCATTAGGCGAACCACTTGACTCCGGCAGCTTTTAGCACCGGAAATATAGATAGAGCTGGAGTTGATGGGTTGGTCGGCGGTGCGAGTGAGCCATAAACCGAAAACAAATGCCAAATATTGTGTATTGCCATGCCGCACGCTCCCGCAAAAAGCTGGCCAAAGTGTCGAACTTGACTGTGTAAATTGAGCTGCTAATGGGAGAGCCAGCATAAATACAATAACAAAATATACAAAGGGCCAGAGAAGTCTTTGTTGTTTTTGACATTATCGTTGCCGTTGTCTGTTTGCCAATACAAAAGGCGTAGCCCAAAAAAGGGCAGCAGCAGAAGCAGCAGCCGTTGGTTTTCCCAGCAGACAACACGCATACGCCGCGTGCAACGCTTGGTAAATTTAATCTGAGAGCAACTTTATTAGGCCACGTTAACAGCTACTTTGCCAGCTACTTGAGTGTCAACTTCAATATGAAGTTGTTGTTGTTGTTGTTGTCGTTGTCGCTGCTGCTGCCGCTGCTGTTGCACCTGCCGCACTTGAGAGGCTGACAGTTGTCGGCTGCTTGTTGAAAACTGCCATTAACTTGTTACAACTTCCGCGCTGCCAACATAGTTGGCCACGCCCAGCCGCCCAACGTTTCCAGGTGCATCTACAATTACCTAAGCCTCTGTCTGACTTTTTCATTTTGTGCATTTTATTTGCAATATTCGCAAAAGAAGCGCGCCTAACTTTTGCGTTGACTTCCGCCGGTGCGGCCCGAGCCCACTTCATCTTCTTCCCGCACACACACATAGTGCAATGCATATTTACCTGACACGGGCGTGGGCGTGGGCGTGGGCGTGGCAACAGCCGGCATTGTTTACCCGCTGCCTTGTCAGGTTCTCAGACAAAGCCAAACAATTTGCGTCAGGCGCACCTGCTAAACCTGCCCAACTTCTGCATATAGCTTGTTCCGTTTGTGCCCTTTGCCGTCATCATCATCATCATCATCATCATTATCATCGTCATCGTCGTCATTATAATGAGAAAATTGTTTCAATTATGTTTGTGTTTAGTTGCTTCAATTTGCTAAGCAACATCATTAAGTGGCGTAACTTAATTCATGCCGCCCACAGTCGATATTTGCCTGGCTGCTCATAAAAATAGAATTCGAGTTGTGCGGCTCCTGGCAACAACCCTTGTAGGACGCAAAAGGACTCGCGGCTATAGTGCAAATAGTCGAGCGCAAGGTATATGAATAAAACAATACACACAATCTACACACACTCTCGCACACACACACGTCAAAACTTGGCGAGGTTGTGCGCTCAAGTTGGCGCCCGTGCCGCCTGTCTGCCTGCCTGCCTGGCCAGGAAGTTTGAGCTGCTGCTGTTGCTCAGCTCTGCTTCTTCTTCTTCTTATTCTGCTTCCTTTACTTCCTGTTGTTGCTAATACTTTGATTTTGTGCGCCTGGATTATTTTCACATTACAAACAAAAGCGAAGGCCCCAGCGAAACTGCAAACAATAATAAGCCAAGGCGACAGCAAAGGGCTGTGTGCATACCCTGTAACCAGGGCAGAGCAAGCGCAAACATATTTTTAGTAATTCGGCTTGCGATTCGAAGGTTACGTTTTTTTCTTGGTTTAGTCTTCAACAAAATGGGTTAGCTACAGGCTTAGGCTCGACTTATCTGTATTCTGAACAATACGTTTTACGGTTAGGCATATGGTAAATAGAAAACTTTGCAAATTTGCAGGCTTTAAGCGGGCTATTCGAATGAAGCCACAACCTGCACTGGTTATATAGAGTACCTATCAGTCGATCAGACACTCGTCTATTAACAAAGAACATTTTACATAATTGCTTTGCGCATGCTTAAAACGAATTCAGTTGTCTTTGTGGTTAAGACTGCAAATTTTATATTTTGTATTGTTGCTATTATTACTGTTGTTGTTGTTGTTGGTTTTAAATCCTTGAGGCGGGGGAGAGCGGAGTACAAGTGTAAACTGTTGTGCCGCTTGGGAAGGCTTTAGCGCTGGTATTGACGCAGTCCAATGCTGTTTTGCCTGTGCGCAATTGTTGTAGCATATTGTGACGTTAGTTTGCTATCAGAGCCGAGAGAAATCCCACAAAAAAGCTGCTTTATTGCATGCACAGCACGTTCGTATGTTTGTCTGGTTGCCTATGCCATGTAGCTATCCGTCCCGCACAAAAGGCACCACCCGCTACCCGAATAGTCGTGTTCATTTGCAAGCCTCAATGTGATCAAGCCTGCAATCTGCAATTTCAGGCAGTGACGCCCAAAGGTATGCAATGGAAAATGTCAGGCAGGAAAATAAAGTTTAATTTGAATGCTTCTTCTGTTGAATGTCACATGCTTCTGTCTGTGTGTGTGTTTGTGGGTGTGTGTGTGTGTGTGTGTGTGTGTGTGTGTGTGTTGTTATGTGCAGTTTGTTGGTTGCCTTTGCCTTGTCCCGTTGGGAAACTGTTGGAAAATCAAAGTTATTTGTATTTATTTGCAAAATCGTGCTACGCGTACAGCAGCAGCAGAAGCAGCAGCAGCAGAGGCGGCAACAATGCCCATTCCCGCCCAGACATGATGTAGTGGGCGTGTCTTCGCACACCCAACTCTCACTCAGTCTCTGTGAGAAATAACTCGCTTCATTGCTTACGATTGCCGTTACAATCTTCTAATTTGTCGTACCATTTTTCAGCTCTTGTATTTGCTGCTACTGCTAGCTGCAAGAACATTTTTAACGTCAATATCAAATGCAAGTCCGACTAAGACCTGAAGTCTGTTTCCTCTGGCCCGGCACGCACGTGCGACACGTTCACGTTTCAGTTGCGTCCAACACGTAGCCAGCTGCGAAGACATTCAGGACATACTACAACAGCTGCCGGAAAAGTCTTTGCCCAGGCACAATGTGTGTGTGTGTGCGTGCGACCCTATAGCGACGATGGCTTCGTCTGAATTGGCTTTAGCCCTATGTTTTTCTATGCTTATTTACACTTCAAATGGATTTTGGGGCCTGTCATTCTCATATATTTTCCCAGCATAACTTGAATTTGGCATTTTATTGAGTGCCCATAAATGTGAACTTGCGTGCTGGCCACAAATATAAGCAAATATATATTTTGCATATTTAACAAAATGTGTGCTGGGTCCAGCTATGCAAAAATCAAACTAAAGGTACTTTTGGCATAAAATAAAACTTCCATCGAGCAAAAATGTGAATTTCAGCTGAACTTGAATGTTTTTGAATGGGTTTATTTAAATGTAAATCAATATGGAGTGCAACCTTTAAAGTATTCAAACTAAAGCAAACATGTAAGAGGGCCTGCAATGGGAGTAATCGAATGGGAAATAGCCTGTGCAGAGCTTCTAGGCTGGACCTTCAAAACTGGGGAGACGAGAAAGTAATTCAAAAGCTACTCGAATCTACATACTACCACTTATAGCATATGTCTGAAACCCAAAACTGATCGATTTCGTGTAAATAAACTTTATTTACATTGCGAATTTCAAGTCCCTAGAACAATCGAGAGACTCAGACGGATAGAGTTATACGGCTATATCTTTTATAATGCCTGGTTCTGACTGTTTCATATATTTTCGCAAAGCCATACTACCTTTTTGGGTACAGGGTATGATTAATGCCAAAACCGTGTAAGTTATTTTCCGCCTGCCTGTGTTATCAAGATTTTGTTGCCTGCCCTGCGGCTGGTTTTTAATAAAACAAGATTTATGATATTTTTCTACGAAAAAATAAATTGATCTCTGTTATCGTAAATATTTATATTTACATTGAACATATTTCATATGAATTTCTCATGCCCGAAGCCATTTTCAACAACATTTCAAGTGTATTTCGTATTTTCAGCAGAACTTTCAACCTCTGCGCACATTTTTGCTTCAATTAATTAGCATTGCTTTCTTTTCCATAATGCCATTTAATTGGCTTAAAATGCAAATATTGTTGAAAAAAAGGTAAAAAAAACTAGTCCAAAACATATTTTTGACTGCTTATCAAACATTTATTTATTGCTTTAATAGCCAAACTGTAGTCGCAGCAGCTACCGATAGGCCTCTTGTGGCCTCTAGCCTGTAGCCTCTAGCTTCGAGCCGCTGGCAAATGCAATGCATAGCCCCCCAAATAGCCCCAAAATCCAAATGCAATGCATAAATTTATTGCATGCCACAACACAGCACAGTAGACAATTAAGAGCTGAGCGTCCGTGGCTGTGGCAGGGGCAAGCACAGGAGCTGGTTGAGGCAGCCAGCAGATTGGCTCGCTTGTCTCTGGCAAACGTGTGCACTGAATGCATAAAACGGAAATCTCAAAACAAGGCATGGCACAAACTACGACACTCAACGGCTATAAAGACGTGCCAAATGCTCTTCTAACCAAATGGAATTTAAGCACTCAACCATTTCCAAATTTGTTCGGAAATGTTTTCAGACTGATACCAAAAGAAGTTTATTGAATTAAATCGAATCGAATGAGGACGATTTGCTATACAGCTATCTACATTAATAAATAGTGGTAATTGGGGTAATCGTTAGATAAAAGCTGCAGCTAGAAATATTATTTAAAATGAATATACAAAATTCTGATCAAGTGTAATTTTGTTTAGCAAATGTGTAGTTAAGTTCAAGCATTGTATCACAAATGTATCGATAGGTCTAGCGATAACGCCGCTTATCGATAAATATTAGCTTCCGCTTAGAAAATTGTAATTTGTGAATATGCAGATGTTAATGAGCTGAGCCTAAAGCGGAAATCCTCTGTAAACTATTCGCAATAAAATTCTCTTAAATTAATCAAAACTACAAAACTATCGATAATGGAGTTTAGTGTTACTTGCGCTAATTTCTAGCTTAAAATCCTTTAACCAATAAATAAATGTTCAATTTAACTTAACTGATGCTTCAAATACTTTGAAAATGTTTCTAAGCAAGTTTTGTGGCCTTCATTTAAACTAAAAACTATCCTCTAACGACAGCTTGGAATACGTGCACCTTTAAAGCTTAGCAAGCTTATTTATACTTCTATGGTTTATTTAATTTTATATTTTATAATTAACATGTTAAAGATATGCTCTTCTATTTGTTGCTAGCTGCTTGTAAGAATAATGAAATCCTTTTGCTGTATAGGGCAAAGCGAAGGCGTTGCTCGTTTGTTGTTGTGCTGTCTGGGGTTATTTTTGTTGTTATCGTAGTTGTTGTTGTTGTTGTTGTTACTGCCTCCATAAATAAAACAAGCGAACATTGCGCCCAACGACCCAAAGCAGCCAGCAACGACAACAAGCAGGCTAAAACTCCATGATTTTGTATGCGCCTTGGCTGTAGTCGTATGTGTATGTAATATGATTTAAATTCAATTTGTGGCGTTTGTTATCGATATCAAGACAGGCCCACACACGCACACACAAACACTCTCAATTACATGCAGTAAAATTTGTTTTCAATTATACATTTATACGTTATGTGTAGGGGTTCCTCTTTGACTGTGTGTGTGTGTTCGTTGTACTGCGGGGCGTATGCGCAATATTTTATACAAGCGCTTTAAAGCAATTGAAAATGTTGCCTATTGTGGCAGCCATTTTTGTTGCTGGTGCTGGCATTAAAAGCGAACATGATTTTGGCGCTGGTTATTGTGTCCATGCGCAAAAGTCAATCAAATGTTTAAGCCACGTATCCAAGCAGAAACGACAACGACAACAACAGCAGCAGCAGCAGCAGCAGCAACAGCAACAGCTCCCCCGCATCCTCTCTTAAAAAGTATGTGTTAAAAATTTTAACAACCAAAGTGGTTTTCGGGTTGGGGGGGTGGCGGCTAGGAAATTGCAAAAAATTGGTAAAGAGTAACACGCATTGCCTGGGCAACAGCGGGGCGTGTGCGGCTGTGTGTGGCAACGCGTTGGTGAATGTGGCATGGCAGTGCGGCAAGATGGGGACGGCGGCAAAACAGTTGCGAGAACTTGAAACCGCAATTTACTCATTTCGTTTCGTTGCGTGGTTTTATTTCGCTTACGAGCAAATCCATTTGGCCATAGCTTAACTTTCAGCAACGCTTTTTGGCAGCTGTTTCCAGCAAACGGACAACCAACCGAGCAACTAACCAACCTCAAACCGAACTCAACTTCAACTTCAAGTGGCGGCAAAGTTGTTCTGAAAGGCTGATTTGCACCACAGTGAGTCGTTCTCTGTATGCTAGTGGTTGCTGCCGCTACCGCTGCCGCTGCCGTTGCCACCGCTGCTGCTGCTGTACAAATTGCATGGAGCTCGGCTCATTAAGAGCGCCATGCAATTATAAAAGCAAATGCAAACTGGCAACTGCAAAAAAGGTTGGCATGGCGCCCAGAAACGAACTTCAAAAGCAAACGGTTTATTTCGTACGAATGCGCTGGCATAAAAGCGCACCAAATGCGCGTCATTACACACGCAGACACACACACACACACACACACACACAGACACATGTACGAGGGCAGACTGAAGAATATTATATCATTCAATATAATCCCCTTTGATGCCATCTGTTAAGGTAGTCTGATTGAAATAGGCACTCCTCTCGTAAGTCAAAACTTGTTCTATTTGTGTAGAGTGATTAGAGAAATTAGTTCGGTTTCCGCATATTAAAATAATGCTGTGCTTTGCTGTGTTCTGCCTTTCTCGACTGACTTCGGTGCTTGTAGTCCGATCTTTATTAAGTTTTCAGGGCTTAAATAAGAAATTAGTAAATGTGCTTGAACTAAAGCAAAAGCCTCTACCATGAAGTTGTAAGATTTTGTTTATTAAACTTTACGGCATTAGAAGAGGCATTCAAAAAGATTATACCCGCTGGTATATCATATATGATTTAAGATATTTTTTATATATTTTCGTCAATTTATTAATTTTTCTAATTCTTTATATCTTTCTTTTTTCAGTTAATGCAAAAAGAAAGTGTGCCAAGGTGTCATTATTTATTTTTTTCTTTTTTTTTCTGTGTTTAACTGTGTTTCCTCTTTTGGGATAAAAAGTTAATTTGATTTTTTTTAAAAATCTGTGTAAAATTAGTAATTTAATATTTTTTTTCTGTGATCCTTTATTGTGATTTTTTTTTCTGTGTTTAATTGTGTTGCCTCTTTTGGAATAAAATGTAAAATGCTTTTTTTTTAAGAAAGGAAAAGTACGAAGAAAAAGTGTTTTAATTCATAAATAATTATTTGTGTGCTCATAAAAATGTGTTTCCTGTTTTGTGATAAAAATGTTTTAATTTCTATGATAAAAAGAAGCTGATAAAAATTAAATAGAGGAAGGTAAGTGCATCAAGTTATTAATTAATATAATTCGAAAACTATAAAAATTATATATCAATTCGAAGGGTGCTGCTGAATTTGAACTGGCGATCAGCCGTTTGTTATTCCGTTGCTCAAACGTATATGTATATATATATATAAATCCCTTAACTGTTTTGGTTTTCTTATTACTTGTCTTAACTCATAATTTTAAACCTGCCCTCGTACATGCACACACAGCGATTGAATGCGACGTGTTGGCCACTTGACTCATTAAAAAGCCTTGCTCTTCTGCTTGTTTTTCTTTTTGAGTCCAGGTTTCTGTCTGTGCTGAAAAGCGCTTCAATTGCAGTTTCAGTTTTCAGCTCTTTTTCAACGGCTGCTGCTGAAGTGTTGATGAAAGCACCAGCAGCAGCAGAGGCAGCGCAGTAGCTCAACCCACTAATATTACCGACACACATGCATACGTACATCCACACACACCCACAGCTCGACCGTAACACAGACATTGCCGTGTAGCAATTTGTAAGCACTTTTAAGCCGTTGCAAGAGTGCTCGTTATGCCACTTATCAATGAGCGGGTTGTGGAGAATGGGGCTGGGGATTGGGGCAGTTGTGCAGAGCAGGTGAGAACTGGCTCAACAGGTTGGCCTGTGGCAAATGTGCATGTCGAGCCATATTAATTATACATTATGTCCGTGTACACAAGCGCATTAACTTGCATTATTTCCCCGTCAGTACACCAAGTCCCAATCCCCAACTTACCTTAGATCGTAAGCCGTATACCGTGCAGCGTATACCGTATAGCAGCATATCGTAGCCGTGCTTGTGGCTGATTACGCTTCGCTGGTCTGGGCCATGTTAATCCTCGTTTGCAATTGCTTTTGTTGTTGCTGTTGTTGTTGTTGTTGTTGTTGTTTGTGGTCCCCAGAGCTCGTCAACTTTACCCGGACACTGCAAAAACCAAGCAGGAAACATAAGAAACTAAGTTAGTAACTCGACGAGTGGCTTTCTCGCAAATAAACGAAAGCAGGAGCCACTTCTGCTGCTGCTGCTGCCGCTGCTACTAATATTTATGTGTATCTTTTGTAATTAATAAAAGTTTTAGCAGCAGAGCTTTCGCATACACACATACAGGCACATACACACAGCTTAAGATAGCGAACGCTAAAACTTTGTTCATTTTTCTTTGCCAGCGCCACCTCCCTCCAACCAGCCGTCCGACGCATTGCATAAATTGCGTCAAATTAGACAGAAATATTTAATTAATCTTCATGAAAGTTAGTTTATTGAATCATTCACGACGCCTCCCGACTAAGTCACAGACGCATTGCCCGAAAATTTTCAAATTACTTTCGCAAAAGACTCATTAAATCTACTCGACTACACGGCTGATGAGCAATGTGCGTTAGCATTTCTATATATTTATTAATGCACTCAGAGAAAATGGTAGACATTTGTATACTCAAGTTAAGTGCAAATGCTAATGATGAAGTAGATTCTTATTTCAAGTTATTTCTGCAGTTCTTAAAGACAAGATTCAAAAACATTATTCAGTGTAGCATAGTTTGTGCTTCCGTTGAGAATATTTAATGGGTATTTTCGGCACGGAAAATATTAATAACAGAATCTTGCAGTTATCGTAAGCCTTACTGTTTCTTTTTCATTTTGATCAGTATTTCAAGAATAGGTAAAGCTAAAGTTAAAAGTTCTATTCCGGTCTTACGTGTTTTCTCTGACTGTATACACACACTTTTATATGAGCTGTCAAGACATGCCGATTGTCATTAGGCTGTTGTTGTTATTATTGTTGTGTTGGCAGCTAGGAAACAGCTGCCCTTGACAAATGACACGATTTACATTATGCTCGATGCAATTTTTCGCTGTCAAAATGGACAGCAAATGTGTAGACCCAGCTGGCAGTGGACAAAAAAATAAAGAAGAATAAAAAAAACAACAAACTCGCAAACAAATGACGCGCGCTGCATGCTGATGCTCTGCATATATTTGTGTGTGTGTGTGTGTGTGTGTGTGTGTGTGTGCGTGGCTGCATCTTAAGCGGAAACGGAAGTCATTTGGGCAACGTCGACGTTCATGATGTTGTTTTCTACTCCGGCTGATGATGTTGCGCTGAGTTTTATGGCAAATGCAAATACATAAATAAAAATAAAATGTAATTTTTCATTTACAGCTCCGCCCCGCTTCCTTTTCGCTTCAGTTTCATTTTGTTTTCCTTTTAATTTGCGCCCGCCCATCGCCTGTCGCTAACAGCGTCGGAAGTCTTGAATTTCTCATAAAAGTTTGAACGTCCTGTTTTGCGCTTGATGGCCTGACCGGCACCGAGTTAGGTCGCAGTGGTTTCTCTTGTTTGATTCGTATCCACTTACCGATAATTATAGTCAGTCTTTGAAATTAGAAGTTGCCATTTCTTTTGGCGCCCAACTTGGGGCACTTTAAGTTGATCCGCATTTTGTATATACATGTCTCTCACTCTCTCGCACATCAATTACATTAACAAGTCTCTCCCACATACACATTCTAACACTCATACATTTTTAGGGTCTATTTTGCATGGGCCTGGGCCAGAATTCGATGCCGATAAAGATGTCGCAAATGTCAACATGATGACAACAATTTGTAAAAAATACTTGATTTATTTGCCAAAAAAAAAAACCACAAGATGAGAGTCCCAACAGCAGCAGGATTGGGGGCTAGATGCCAAAACGGAGGGGGCACAACATCAACAACAAAATTAAATGTGCTTCGCCTGCTGCGCTAATGGCAAGTGGTTGGGAATAAGGATGTGAATCCTTGTGCTTGTCGCCATGCAACTCACGTAATGAATGCGAGACGAAGGCAAAGCATGAAAAATACCCCACACACTCACAATGGGTATGTGGGTGGGGTGTGTGTGTGTGTGTGTGCTGTTGGGTTCAGTTTTACGGGGCGTATGCTTGCGGTTGGCTAGCATATAATTTTCAATGTTGACAGGCAACAAAAGTTAATAACGCACCATATACGATAATGGACCCAAGCACAGCCATATACAAATAGAGAATAGTCCGGGGAGTATCGTAGCCAAAAGCCTCGACTGACCCGTCGCACTAATAGCGTCACAAATGGCTGAGATTTAGCTGGGGGGCGGTTGAACATGAGCCGTGTGTAGGAGCGTCGACAAAACAGGATGGGCGACCGACTTCAATTCGATTGATGAGCTTTGCTTGCGCGACGGAAGTGCACGGCAAGTGGTTCAGAGTGGCGCAGAGTGGTGCAGAGTGGTGTGGAGTGTTGCGGCGTGGTATGGAGACTGGCAGCTTGGACCCACTTCACTACGTTCACTTCTCTAAATTGTGGGCAATTAACTTGCTTGATGGGTGCTGCCAATCACAGCGACCTGCCGACGCCTGACGCTCGTCCTGGCCAGCTCGTGCAATGTGTCCCTTATTCGCGTTGGGGTTTAAATAGTCCTGGATCGCCATTCTCGCTCCCCTCCGCCTCTCTGTTCTTCTCGCGCTGTGTGACGTGAGGCGTTTATTTTCTTCTTTTTTTTTTGTCACCTTTTTTGTGCTGTGGTCGCCTGGGCCAAGGATTTTCATTTTAATTTGCTAAATACGCTGCACACTCAGAACCCGCTTTGTGCCATTCGTCCTGCCCAACTGCAAATGCACAGAAACCCCAACAAGCAATCTGTGCGTGTGTGTGTGTGTGTGTGGCTGTGGAGTTGGATTTAGAGGAAAGAACCCTTTGCATTAAGCGGATTAGGGGCGTTAAATGCTTTGATTTAGGATACGTGCGCCAGCTGTGATATGTGATAATTAATTCAGCTACCTGGTGGAATGTGAAGTAGTTTCTGCTTTGTAATGTACACAATGAATGCACATCAACCATACGCCGCGTGGTGCGCACAAAGTAATAAGCTGAAAGCTCAGCTCAGCTCAGATGATGATGATGATGATGATGATGATGGTGATGATGATGAACACATGGCAAGTCATTTGTAGAGAAAAATGTGCAGCATGTCTACGGAATAAGTCAACATTATAGCAGCCCCCCATTAACACACAGGCACACACACACACACACACACACACACACACCTGCCGCCCTAGCCTAACCAAATATGCGAATGTGCATTTCGTATAGGCGAAGAGCATAAAACACAATGCATGGCAAGAGCAGCAGCCAGAGCCAGGGCCAGAGCTCGAGCCGAAGCCAATGTACATAAAATGTCACTCACTTTTAGACCAAGCATGCCCAGCAGCCACGCCCAATGCTTACACTTATGCCACAGCCAGAAGCGAGTGTGTGAGTGTGTGAGCTGGCAAAATGCATCACTTGGTGGCATGCTTTATGCAGCGACAAATGCAACACTTTTGCAGGCAGCTTCATTTGCATTTGCCTGGCAGTTAGGTCGTGAAAGGGGAGGGCAGCGCGGTGCGGTGTGGTGCGGTGCGGTACGGGCACGAGCTGGGGCCTTTTGGGCTGACTTGTCTGATAATGGCGGAAATTTAATGCCTGTGGCAACTTCATTTAACTTTTTTAACCCAACTCAAACTGGAATGTAGCCTCGCCCGCAAATCCATTTTACACACACACACACACACGAATACATTCTGTGCGCCGTTTTCTAGGTGACAAAAAGCTGAAGTTGGCTCGCGGCAAAAAGGATACCCGCCAGCTGCCACACAATCTGCCATATCACTGACAGTTTTATCGACTTAACAAAACTAACTGCCATTAGTTTCACTTTGCTGCGAGTGTCGCTGAAAGGCCACGAATGCCGCTGCAGCAGCATCCACAGCAAAAACTTGTCCATTGTTGCGGCACGGAAAGGATTCGTTTGGCGGAGAAAAACCCCCAGAAAACAGGCGACAAGGCAAGACAAAGCCAAAATAAACACGGCGACAACAAACAAAAATAACAACAACGAAAAAAAAAATAAAAACGAATGGCAAATGCCAGAGATAAGGAACATGAAACGTGAGACAGCGCATGGTGTGGCTGGTTTGGGCCCGGCTTGGAGCTTGGCCGGGACAGGACGTTGAAAAATCACTTTAGCATGACCCCAAAATGTCTATTTCATTAATACAAATAAACCCGGAAAACCCTGAACCCCACCAAAAACAGCAACAAAAAGAAAAAAAATAAAATAAAACTAAACCAATAGACGTTGCCGCCGACCAAAACAAATCGTTTGTGCGTCCTACAACGACATTCAGACAAATTAAAATGAACATGAAAGCGGCGCAGATACGTCTAAGCTGGCCAGAGCAAATGGCCACAAATCCGCCCCTCCCCGCTTTGCAGGCATTCCCCTTCGCCTAGTTTTTAATAGAGCAGACCACGCCCAGCCGCCTTGCTGGAGCGCACGTCTTCAGCTATTGACATTAAAATTTGTCATTCGTTTTTCGACATTTTTTTCGATTCGGCTGCTTGTGTATTTTATTATACCCTACACTTGCACAGGGCATAAGGTATGCTCAACTAGCCAGACACTAAGGACTTAAACACTGTTTAGCGCTTTCTACAGGGTAGCTACAAGTAGCGCCTCTTGAGCACATACGCCCGCTTATTTATTTTGCATTTTCCATGGATCTATCGACGCCATTTTTGTTGAACTACTTGAGATGCGTTGCACGTGGCCAGCCGCAAAAATGTCCTGAAAATGATGGCGCAGCTAATCAGGCGAGTGCTGGAAATAATTTCGACCAGGCTGATTGGTAAAAAAACTTTGCGGCGATTGATGAGCTCCATTTGAGCCCATCGTTGAGCTGTCATTGTTTGGGCGTTGCTTCATTTATATTTGTATTTCATTAAAATTATTGCCGGGGTGTGAGCCGTGTATGTGTGTGTCTGAGACGTGTGTGTGTGTGTGTGTGTGTGAACGACAAAACTAATTGATTGACACAGTTTTTGCCCGGTCAGCGTGGCGGCTTGATCGATTGATTTAATTTATTGTAAAAAGCAGTTGAAATTGATGGAGTTGAGAGCTGGCCAGAAGACGAGACCAGCTAAAAGCGTAATGCCATTATGCAGCACACACATATACAGATACACACACACACACACACACACACAGAAACTGTTACAACATGGATAAAGCCAGAGCAATGGGTTTTAAGATTGAATGAGTTGGGGGACACTCAATAATGTCATCAAAGTGGCTGCTATCAAATGCATAAAGTAAATGCTGGGCGAAGAAAAAATATGAGAAAAAAAAAACAAGAGGAAGGCTCAAAGGCAAAGGCAAAGGCAACGGCGAGGCGCTGTCTAAAAGCCAAACAAAAATCGATAAGATTGTAAAGTGGCAGCGGGCACAGTGCAGGGCATAACCATAGAGTCGGGGGTACGAATTTTGCTGTCGTCTTCGCCAGCTTTGTGCAGCCGAGTTGCACATTTGCTTTTGAATTGAAGTGAGGCGACGTCGTTGAAGTCGGTTTGGATGGAAAATGTGGGCAGCCGGGTGGCGGGTAAATTGCACTTTTCATTAAACTGAAAATAATAATAGTCGTAACAAACAGGATGATGATGCTACTCCGGCGTATCCTGCGCCACTCGAAGCCACCAACTTAAGCTGGCGAACGCTGCTTAAGGCATTTTGAAGCGCTTTGCCCGCATTACCCGACTAGTTCCTGGCGCCTGTCATTCATCAATTGACGGGTGCGGGCACGTTTGGGTCTGCTTGGAAATTAGTTGGTTGCATGCAACTGACATCAAAGTGTGTCAAAAGCTGATGGCAACATGCTGCTGCCAGCAATGGCAAAATAATTTGCACAACTTTTGTCAACTCACGACGCTGAAAAATCGAGCAAAATGAAAAGCGAAAAGTAAAAAAAAAAATAAAATTTTAACTGAAATCGAACTTTAAAGGAAGCGTGGCGATGCTTTTCAATTTCCGTGACAAACGCGTAAAGCGTTGCCCAAATTCAATTTGAAGAATGGGCGGTTGGATGGGCGTGTATGCCGCCGGCGGCTGTTTAAGCCTGCTTTACGTAAACGCACTAAACGCTGTCAAGCATTTAAATCTAACATTATTGCATTTGCCAATGAATATGTCAACAAAAATGCTGAACACACACGCCAGCAACAGCAACGGCAACAGAGTGAAACAGCGAGGGCTCCTTTGACATGCTGGCTGCTCTTCCTGGCTGGCAGACAATCAGCTAAATAGACGAGCGCATGCCAAATGTGCTGAGTGACATGCTAAGCAAATGATGAAGAATGAATGCGAAATGGTAATCGGAATGGAAATCGCAATGGAAATGCCATTGAAAATGGGGATTGCATGGGTGCATGGGGTGTGGGGCATGTGGCATGTGGCATGAATGAATATACGGGACCCGCACATTTGATGCCGTTGATTTGGCGAGTCAACGTCAGATGAATCAAGCTCGTTGCCTTAGCTAAATGAAAGTCAACTCTTGTCTAGATTCTAGTTGAGCCAAGGGTCAACTTAGGTTCATTCCGAATCGAATCGAATCGCATCGAATTCGAGCTCTCTGGCGATTTTCTCCCCTGCAGTTGCATTAATCAAAACCTATCTAGCAGTGGCCATGTGTGAAACTGTGCAGGCCACTGATTGCAGATAAACCCACCACTCCACCCCTGACTCCACACTCTAAGCTTCCCCTTCAATAAAGTGGAAGTGCTGCTAAAAGAAAGTTGCAGCCGCTGAGGCTGTGGCATGCCCCGGTCGTACGTGGCGCCCTGAGTTATGCAGTGAAAAATTGTCGAGTGCATGATAAATGGTGTAGCAACGCGCTGCGCTGAGAACGTGGTCAGCCAGCGAAATGTGAAAGCAATAATAAGAAGAACCAAGAAGAAGCAGCAGACCACAGAAAAAATACGAATGCTCTATCCGGGTGTGGCCAACTAGGAGATACCCTAATCCAGCGCTGAGCTACCTATGCAAACATTCGAAACACCTTTTAGAGGAACCTGTGCATCTCCAGGCTGAGGCTCTCTGGGGCGGGTTGACATATTCGCACAGACGGACAGATCCCTTCAGATATATCCGCTGGCCGTTACATAACATTTGTCCAAGAACCAATATACCCTTCTCTACGCATTTTCAATGGGTTCTCGGTATAGAAACACCAAAAAGGGATCGAAGATGGAGATAGGTGGATAGATAGTGCTGGGGACTGTACCAGCGCGAGGAGTTGGCAACTAGAAATTATGTGTTTAAGGATGCGCTGATGGCGCTTGTTTGGCAAGTAAACAGCACGTCCTTTTCGTTCATTTTTTTCTTATTCTTGGGCCACGCTTCGCACTTACTTTGTGCGCATTTTCAATTTGTCAAACGCATAACGAATGAGCGTGATTGAAGTGCCAGTCGCAGGATATGGACATGCACAGAGCTGCTTTAAGAGTCCTGCCTGGGTAATGTCTAAAAGTTGGGCACACACACACACACACACACACTGACACACGCATATAGGCCCAAATGGATTGCCAAGATTAATCGTGTTGTGCCACAGCCAGCGCCAGCTCGTGTTGTTCGCAGTTTGTTTCGCAGCCAGCAATATAATTACAATAACAACAAGTACAAACAAGAAACAGCAGCAACGGCAGCAAAACTCGAGCTGTTGCATGCATAATTGTGTGACAACACGAAGGCGGCCGCAGGACAGGCTGACAGGATGCAGCAGGATACACGCAGCAACTCGAGCGCACAGCCTGCCAACTTTGCCTGCGCCTTTCGGTTTTGATTTTGACACTTTTGTGCACACACCACCCACACCCACCCACACACACGCACGCACACTCACACACACACACTCACATATACAAAAATACATGTATGTATATACTTATTGCCTCAGCGCAAACAAGACTGTCATAAATGCATTTTATGATTTTAATGAGTTTGCTGTTGATGTTTTTGGGGTCTTATTTATGGAGGGCGCCCGCGCACGTCTTAAAAACGCATTTTAAAGCTGACAATTTAAGCAGCTGCCAAAACGATAATAAAACTGACAGAAAACATTAATCACAGCGCTGGAAATTTAATGGAAGCAAATGTGTTGAAATTAAGTAGTCGACAGGACTCTGAGCTGTGTTTTATAAGAAAAAAGAAAAAAGTGTAACTAGCTGTTGCCTTTCTACTTTTTTTTTTTAATAGCTGAAAGTTTCTTTACCAGTTTGTTGCCCAGTTCTTTTCAATCTTTGTGATTAATTTGACAATGTAGCGCAGGTAACTTCAAGTCGCTGGCAGCTGTGCTTACTATCGATTGCATAAAAGGAAGTTCTGCAGGTTTTATCTATGTAAAACCAAAGCTGTTAAAGTACAAGAGTCAGTGGTTCGGCTTACGCTTTGAACCAGCTATCTCACTTGGCTTAGTTGGGCGTTTAATAAATATTGAAAAATGGTTTATCTTCCGGATCGGCTGAAGCTGAGCTTGTAGCTTTGCAAACCCAAAAAAAGTAGCTTTAATTTATGGTTTGAACCAGTTACCTAGCTGGTAAAATAAATGGTTCAACTTATATTAAAAAAGAGGTTTAAAATTCCGGCTACAAACCGATTCGAGTGAAACCCAGCTTGCAGGCTTAGGGTTCTATACATGTATAGCATGTTTGTTGTACAACATTTTTATAGCGTACCAAACATCCCCAAACACACACACACACACTCACATGCAGGGCATTAAGCACTCTAACACACATACACACACACACACACACACTGAAAGCTGGCATTGTTAAGCAAGTGTTATAAAACATTTTTTTTTGATAAATGCAAGCGCGACCGCAAAATATCATATGAATGATTGCGTTCATAAATAATGGTCACGCCAGCCGCGAAACTGCACCACAACACCCTGCAAATCTCTGCCACCCACTGGCCACAAGCCCCTCCCCCTCCCCCTCCACCTACCCACACAAAACCTCCTGCATTAAACAGTTGGACAACTGCTGCTCATATATATTGTTACTCGCACCTTTGGCTAGAATTTATGTGATTTTTGCCATTTGTTATTTGCATTTAATTAAATGCGAGCATGTTATAAAAAAAAAATCGGAAATGTTTATTTGCCAGCTGAACAATGATTTTTAATTAGAAATCAAATATAATGCCATTGGCAAACAGAATCAATGCTAACACGTGTGACAAGCGGTTGCCAGCCAAACCAGCAGCGACAGCAGCAGCAGCAGCCTTTCACTAAATGAAAACAATAGCACGCCTCGGGCTGGATAAACGTCGAAACAAATAATCATTAATTTTTTTTTGCAGTGTATCGCCTGCATTTGGAGCTTTCCATTTTGATTGCAGTTTGCAGTTCGTTCGGCAAACAAATCAACTGCAATTCTAACTTCTCTCTCTCTCTTTCCCTCTCTATCTTGCACTTTTTGGATGTGCTAAAGCAATTACGAAAATAGCCCGGGTGCCAGCTGCTGGCCACCCACCTGCTCAATACGCCTCCATCTATCTGCGCTAACTGGCCTATTCAGATTTTTCCGCTCTTTGCATACAAATCTGTATCATGTCCGCCGGCCATCACATCCTGGCCGGCCATGAAGGACAGGGGCAGGTTGTGTTACGCCATTTTTTATGCAGCAACAAATCCCTTATTTTTTTTTGTTTTCTTCTGTGTGTGTGTGAAATTTATGGCCTTTATTTTGAGGCCATTGTAGATTAGTTTTTTATGGCAGCACAACACAAACTGATTAAACATTTTGTGCGTCACAAAAATCAATGTTTATGTTAGCACAAAATAAAAAAAAATAAAATAAAAATAAAATACAACTTTGTAGAGTTGGGCATTTTTTAGGCTGTGCCCATAAAAAAGAAGCGTCACAATATTGTTGGGAGCTGGCAAATAACAGGCCGTTGATGAAGATAGCTGCGTTGTTTTTAAGCATAACTCAAAATCCATTATCGCCTACATCTACATAAATTTGCAATTTATCGAAACTCATCCGATTGCCATAGGAATTTGGCAAATTTAAGCAGAATTTGCTTAGCTCCGAAACTGACTGATTCATTTATAATTTGGTAGGAAGAAGATCGCATACAGAATATATTTATATACATTCTTAATCAGCAACAACAGATTTGTCGAGTTAGCCAAATCGAATAGGTAGGAAAATTAATTTGTAAAAAATAAAAAAAACGTCTTCTGTTTTCTCAAGACATCTTGATGAGCTCCTCTAATATCATAACATGCCCGCAAACCGTGTTGGGCAAATTTAAATCTTTTGTTTTAAAGCATTTTTCAGCTGCATTCACAAAGGCATTTATTATTCCGCATGCCAAAGTCGGCCTTTCGTTCATGCTAAAAATCAAATTAGTTTGTTATTTATTTTGCGAAATATCTACTCAAATTGTATTATTATTGTTATTGTTTCTTTCTTATTTGAAAAACTAAAAATGCCAGCAAAGAAAACAAATAATTGGCAATTTAATGCACATTTGACCATGTGCATGCGTATTGTGTACGATAGGGTATTCCCTCTACACACAGTTGTGTTGTGTTGTGTTGTGTTGTGTTGCAGCTGTTGTAATTCAATTATGTTTGTCTTTGGTAAATCAGCAAAATATAAATTCGCTTGTTGTGCAGCTTCAGATTGCCATTTCATATGATTCGATTCGATTCGATACGATACGATGCGATTTAATTCGCATTCACATTGTGCAATACATATCATAATTGCAGTTATTATTCCAGTGGCTGGCACTCTTCTTGTATAGTTTTCTCTGTGTGTGTGTGTGTGTGTGTGTGTGTGTGGCACGAATGACTTTGAGGGCGGCACGTGCCCAGCATTTGTAATTATAACAAAGATGTTGCAATTGTCTGAGCTGGCTAATCAAAATACGCTTGACTTTTGCCAAGTCGATTGCACAAAAAAAAAAAAAGATAGAAACCTTAAAATATAAATGAAATTAATATGCAAGAAAATTTCCATACTCGTATGCTGCTAGGCAATCTTTTTATTGGCTGCACATCAAGCGCTTGTCTGGCTTATTAATTACGCATGTTGAAAAGTTCACAAATAACATATTGACGGCAAGATCAGGGCGCTTTCATAACGCATTCGTTGGGGATTGTAATTCAATTTAAATGCAATATAATTGAAATCTGTGGATTGTGGCAATGCGTTTGTTCGTTGCAAATTAAACACATGTGACAGCTGCATAATAAGAAATTGTAATGTCATTTTCCTTTTGGCCATCGAATTTATCAGGAAACAGGAAAAGCGTAGGCACCAAACCCCCCACTCCCCTCTTGCAACCGTTTGCCATATGTGTTTACGGTAAATACTCGCTATGGTGTCCCACTCTGTATGTATGTGTGTGTGCGCGCGCCGTATCCAATTACATTGACATCGTTATTTACATATGCACATTATTGTTTTCTTTTTTTTTTCGGCTCACTTTGTTGCACAGTTTATTTATTTTACAGCGCCTGTGCAACCATTTCGTGTAGCTTTTTCGTTTTTAATTTACACAAATAAATGAAAAATCAGTCAAAAAATATACACATACATATATGTGTATATATTTGTGTAAGTGTGTGTGTGTATGTGTGTGTGTGTGTATATGTGGTTTATATAAATGTGGACGCATCGTTATCTCTATCGCAATCGTCTCTTGTCTGATTCTGTTGCGTATACTCTATCTTCCCGCCCTCCCCCCAACCACTCTTGCCACACCCGCTGCCTTTGGTCTCTGCAACGCTTTATGATTCTGTTGCCAATTCTGTGAGCCCGACAGACAGGCAGGGCGACGATTTCCAGTTGCATTGGCCCGCAATCCGCTGATGCGTTTTAATTGGAATTTCCGCTTCTCGCTTGTGTGAAAAATTAAAATAATTTTCAGTCAAACAGTCAGCACCGCATCGAATCGCATCGGCCAACTAGGTGGGCGTGGTCTGGGCAATTTACACCCAGCTCTTTGCAAGTTTTGTCACGCAAATTGCTTTGCATGCAACATCATCACGTTGTTGCACGCTCGCGCAGAGACCTGAGCCATTGATGTTGGTCTAATAACATTAAGTGCACAACGCATACAATTAATTATGCAATTTTAGTTGACAGCGAGGCGCATTGTCTTTTTAAACTGCGCAGCAAATTTAATTTAATTGAGCATTTGTTGCAAGTCCTCGCATATTTCAGTGTTTGATGTGGCCTTAGACCCAAGCGTTTGCCTGTTAAAAATGAGCTTTTTTTTTAAAAAATAAATTTTAGGCATTTTGTCGGTTTGTTTATTCTCGGCTCGGCGCCGGCGTTGACCTTTTTTAACGGCCCATAAACGTGCCCGCGAGCAAACGCTTTTTAAATGTTGAATAAACATTTTATGGCTGGCAAAAAAATGCTTAAAAACCGTTTCGTAAATTGTGTTCGGGCCGCCACTAATTGTAATCTAGAATAAAATAAATTTAAAATGAAATCAAATATGAACACAAATGAAATAAATTTAATCTAAGCTTGAGTAGAAATATTCTTGAAGTAATTTCAACTTTTTTTAATGCCTTGTAAGCCAAAATTGTACAAGCTGCTAACAAGGCCGCTTAATTTTTGACGCATTTCTGGTATGTATTATTATTATTATTATTATCGCCCTCGGCAGCATTAAAAAGAAAGAAAAATACAAAAGACCTCCCCTCCCCAAAGAATAACAATGAAAGTAACTGCTGCCGCTTAATGCGCTGAAATTTAATAAAATGCTCGTTGCGAGCAGTGAAATTCCATTTAAATGGCGGCCAAGTCTGGCGATTAAGTTGCCAAATAAAGTGCGACAGGCGGTGTAATGAGCGGATGGTGGGCGCAATCAAGGGTTAAAGGTTGGGAGCGGGGTCGCCAGCTTGGCCCCGAACGTCACCGATGATGGCATTAAATATCAAAGGGTTTTTTTTTTTTTTTTTGCCGCGATGTCTTGTTTGCCAAGTGATTTTCCTCTTTCTGATTTTTACTTTTAATGAATTCATTTTTAAAAAATTCCTACATCGCTTTTTCACCCCTTGTATTTATGCAGCGCATAGCTACTGTACGGTGCGCTGTCGTTTTAACGGCCTTCATAAATTTGAATGTAATAAATTTGCACGTCGCCTTCGCGTTGCGTCCTTCGTTATAATTGAAATCCATTTAATGAAAATGCGGTGTCAAAAAAGTGACCGCCGCCAAACACTTCCACTGCCAACCACATTCATGTGTATTGGTCAGCGGTTGGGCGGGTGGGTGATTTTGGGTGGTGCAGATAAGATTCGGACACGCTTGTGCTGATTGGGCGGCAGAGTAGGGCATTGATTGCGCCCCATATAATTAATGGCATGCCATGCCCGATGCACAAAAAAGATTATCTATCAATAGATGAGCCTTGACAAGTTACACAAAAAAACATGTATATATATATGATTCAGAATGATTTAACGTTTGCTGAATTGATGCTGCACAAAGGCGGCATTAAATGTTTATAAATTATAATTACAGACATATTAGATTGTGGCTGTGACATGACATTTGCCGGAAATTGAATTGATTGTGGTTAACTTCCTGTTATAGTCCAGGGCTGCACAATAAAAATGCTCGGGGATTCGGCTTAGGTTTAACCTGGCTTTCTGACGTCGGAAATCTTTGAGGCTGTTAATTTAGGTTACAGTACTTCGATGTCGAATCTAATTGAAATTCCGAATTCGAATCGGGTTGGTTGAAAACTGTTTTGCAGCTTTGCTATATTCACATTCTCCCCTCGCTCAAAAGTAGGCAACACTTTTTGGCCGCTTCTTGCGCTTGTTGCCAAGTACTCCTTTCCATATTGATTTAAGCTGTGGCCAAAAGGCAATCGAATTTGGCCAAAGTTTAAAGCGTTGTCCAAATAAAAAAAGTAGCATAAAAACTTATTTATTATATTTGCCAAAGGGGCAGCAAATAAAATGTAAGAGCTTCAGCTCAAATTGATCTCTATTTTTATTTCTATATACATTTGCTTTGAGCATTTGGCCCTTTGCCTGGGGCGTGGCCATTGGCTACTTCCGCTGCGCAGTTTTTTTTTTAATGCCTCTCCGCTTTCAGCTGCCATTTTGCGTTCAATTTGAAACTTGCGCTCGTTGTATGCCACTTGAGCACTTGCCACAAGTCTGTGTGTGTGTGTTTTGCTGAATGGAAATATTATAATTTGCGCTCGAAATGAAATCAATTTCAGTATCATTTAAATCAAGGCACACGGAATACACAGTACTCTCCTGCCAACTGGGACATGCAACAAAACAGGTATTGGCAGAGCACTCAACGTTCAAAAAGAAGACCAACCAGACAGACAGACTGACAGACAGTCAGACAGACAGCGTCGTGGACACAGAGACGACAGACAGTTGCTTAGCAGCTATTATGTGCACATGCTGCCTCAACAGCTGCCGCTGTCGCTGCCAATGTCGCTGCCAATGCCGCTGCCACATTGAATGTTGGCCATTTTGTAGAAGGGGATTGGGACGGCACCGCCTTCATTTATTCATTCGTGTTTCATTTGGCTGGCGGGCGCCGTGTGAGCCTGTGGGGCAGCCAACTGGGGATTGCTTTTAGTGTTGTTATTGCCAGCGATGCTTGGCATTTGTGTTTATGTGTAGTAGTTGCCATGGCCATAACAAAATCAAACCACATCAATTGTGCACCTAAATGGCCAAGTGGGACCTCTTAGCTATTCATTAGGCTTTTGCTCGCCTAGAGACAGAGCGCAAAGTTGCGGTAGGGGCCGGCCAAAGAAATTGCGTCTTTAAGCACGGCTGTGGCTGCTGTTGCTTTAATTGTTGCTTCAAGCGAGTGCTTTCTGTATTTAATGAAATTCATGTTAAACGCTTTTGCAATTGTCACTTGCCTTTTGTTGCACTGCAAAATGAAATTAATTTTGCGTTGGCAGCCAGCACACAAAAACACGCATACGACATGTGCGCCTGCCTCCCACGTACCGCTACCGCTACGACAAAGCTCGCCCTGTTTCTGGCTGTGACATTGTCATTTTTGTTGTTATTGTTGTTATTTCTAGCTGTGCATTTCCATTTTCATTTCCATTTTAACTTTAGTCACACATGAGTTGGGTCCGTCTCGGTTACAGTTGCTGCCACTGAGCGCTGAGCGCTACCTGTGGCAAAAACATTTGCCTTGCAACTGGCCAACTTGGCCAAAATTGTATGCACAAAGCTACAAAATATCAACGGATGCAGCAGCACAACAGAAAAATGCCACAAAATAATGAAAAAACTTTTATAATTGCATAGAACTTTCCAATTAACAGGCTGCCTCTGGTTGCTGGCCACAAATTGCCAAAGCCAAAGCCAAAGCCAAAGCCAATGCCAAACTCAAAACCAGAACTGGAGCCGTCTAAAGTGGCAATTAGATCTATTCATTAGTGCTGCATTAAATCTGTTAAATATACACAAATGTGCACTAATATCTGAACAACAACAGGCAGCAACAGCTCGCACACGCCCACCGCCACAGATGCACACACATTCATTTTAATTGAAAGGCATTCTTTTAAGCATCTCAAGCGTTATATAAAACAACTTCCTTTTTGTACACAACCAACATAACTTTTCGCTTGTCTCGAGCTGTGGCTAAATATGCATAGACACAGGAACAAGGACACATGCAGAACATGTCTACATGCTGCCAGCTTCCCAGCTCCTCTCTCGTCTGTGCTGACATGCAGGCCGGCTGGCAGCAGAGGCTCAGCCTGGCAACATTTCATTAAGTTTTTGCGCAAAACTTTTATTAAAACAAATACGTGCTGGAGCTACACAACAGTGGGCTGTTAGTAGTAGTTGTTGTTGTTGTTGTTGTTGTTGTTGTTGTTGTAGCCTAACGTCTCGTTACTTTTTGGCCTGAATTTTGTTTCCCTTTTATTTTCTTGTGCGCCAGCTTTGTTTTGTTTCTTTGGCTTTTTTCTCAGTACATTTCTTGTGGCAAGCAAAAGTCAAGTCAAGTAGATTTCTGCTGACTTCTGCACAACATACAAAAGCCCAAATGCAACAATTTCCTGACTGCCAGCCGAGACCCTGTCCCAATGTCCAAACCGCCTCCTGCCCTCTGACCCAAACCCGTCAGCAGCACATTGCCTAAGTAAGTTGTTTAACTCCGACAACGTCCTCGTCGGCCGTTGCCAGTCACTTTGGCGGCATTGTTGTCTTGCAGGCGGCGCCAAACTTGCAAAAAAAAAAAAAAAAAAAAAAAAAAAAATAACAAAAATAATGCTGTTTGAGCTGGGGTAGACTCTAAGATACTCTGCAGTTGAGTGCACAATAATTAGAATAACAAAAAGACAGTTGTTAAAAATAAAGTTTGCTTAAGCTCGTGGAGGCGCGTTCAAAAAAGACTTAATAAACCCAATGACCAGTAAACGTTGAGCTCGAATAATTAATGAAGTATTGAAAGGGGGCCGATCATTTGTAGTGTCAAAATTAAATTCAGTTTGTTGAGCTTTCATCTTAATGTGAGATTAATGAAGTTGCTTAAAAGCTTATCATAAAATCGCTGCTTGAAACTTAAAATTTCGATTAAAGCTTTAATGTGCTTCCAAAGCTCTGGTTCTAGGCAATAATAATTATCTTAAATAATTATATTAAAGTTTGCTTAAAAACTCAAGGTGCTTTCAAAGCGCTTTGTGACAGTTTTAGGAGCATTTTGAAATGAACTATGTTGTCACATGGAATTCTCAAGTGGTGCCGCATAAGCAAATCTCTTGTGGCTAAATTGCGTGCTTAATAAAAGATAAATACTTGTGAGTCCCAAAAGCTCTCAGCCATAATTCTCATTTTTAAAGATTAAACTTATATTTAATTGCTTTTTGCAGACGGGCTTCGTTTCGTTGAGACTCGTTTTTTTTAGTTAGGCTAAATGCGCCAACCCCCTCTGTACGCAGGGTATGCACACACAAAACACACACAAACACACACACACAAGCATAATGTTGTGTTGCGGGTGCTGGCGGTGGCGGTTGTGGTGTTGAGTACATTTGCGGCAACGGCCGTGCAAAACTGAAAGGCAAGTTGCAAAAGTCAAGAAAATGGCATCTTGAAATGTGAACTTTTTCAGCTGCACTTCTTTTTGAATACTTTTGTGCCAGACTTACGGATTTGGCAGTTCCTCATGTTGTTGTTGTTATTCTTCTTCTTCTTCTTCTTCTTACTGCTGGCAGTTGGCTTAAAACTGAAACTCTTTTGCACTTTGTGCAGTGCATTTCAAATAGTCGAAGTTTAAGCAGAGAATCTGCAATTCAATGTGAGACTACATCGATTGAGTAGGACCCAATGTCTATTTGATTGTGTGAACCTGCGCCCGCCCCACAAAAAACCCAAAGCCCCTCGGGGAGGCGGGGCAACTGTTTGAGGATGCATGTTAACGACATTTTGATTTTGTCGACTGCCGCACTGCTGCTGCACTGGGAGACTTCCGCATTTAATTAGATTGCGCAACATTATGCAGTTGCACCTGCCACAACTGCCAGGTACTTACCGCAAATTGTGTGTCTCTGTGCGTGTGTGTGTGTGTATGTGTTGGGGGAGGGCACGCCATGTGGCCATTTCAGATTAGACTGCAAGAAGACAAACAATGTTGAGAATACGATATTAAACAACGGGCCAGACTGGACAGTATGCATGCTAATTTAACGACAGGCAGTAAAAAATATTCAAAATGATAAAAAAAAACCAAATAAATAAATGTATAATTGTATATGCATCTGTATATGTGTATGTGTGTGAGTTTGTGTGTGTGTGTGTGTGTGTGTGTGTGTGTGTGTGTGTGTAAAAACATTTCGCAGTAAATTGTGGCAGCAACTTTGTCGCAACAGTTGCGCAACAACTTGATACATTTTAGTGCTTTATCTCATAATTAATGGCGGCTGGGTATCAGTGTGGGTGGGCGTCTACTTCGTGGCAGCTCCAGCAACGAGCAGACAAGAAATTAATTGCGCTTTACGCGCCACGATAAACGCTCCTCTGGGCGGGCACCACGGTTACACACAGACGGTTACAAATGAAACGACGGCTCCTTGTGGCTGTCGGTAGCCGGTCTCAGTTCCGGCTTGTCGCAAAAATTAATTAAAAGTAAATCCAGTAAAAACTATTAAAGTTAAATTTGGCATGAACTCGACCACAAATCAATCTGCCACACTGTAAGCGCTTTATGTGCGAGCCAGGAACAGGACCCAGACCCAGGACCACGACCAGCGCCTGGTTGGATGGATGGAAAGCCGGTACCGACAGTTGCGCCTGGGCCTGGCCGCATTTTTCCCATTTGCGACATCCTCGCGTGGCTGGCAACGGCATGTTAAGCTGTTTATAAAGCGTTCAAGTCATTTCTTGTCATATGTTGCCCGTGCCACGCCCACTAAACAAACCCGGGAAATGCGCCTGGCAGCGGCTTACCGGTTTTACGGATTTTCATTGAAACTTTTCTCTCGCTTTTTTTTTTGTTCATTCTGTTTTGCTTTTCCGTACCCCGCACGTTAAGTGGCAAGTTTGGGGCTTTTGCGTCGTGACTTGCGCGCTTTTAAGATGATCTGCAAACTTTGATATGATTTGCATTCCTTGACGGTATTTTGTTGTTGTTATTGTTGTATCCGAAAGCCGCCAACAATGACAATTAATTAAAACAAATTTTTCGTTTTTTTTTTTTTTTTTGTTATTTCCTGTCAATGCGTCTAATCTCCAACTTTGAACGCACGGCTCGCATCCCGACATATACTGCACACCCTGCTTCAATTTTCGATTGAATTGAGGGGTTTGTTTGTGGATATAATAGAAAAGTTTTGCATAAAATCAATTTGGGCAACTATGGGCCCATGTCTCGGCCCTAATCGCAGACATTTGAGTGGCTTTTTATTGACTTGCCTCGGAATGTAACTTTGTCGTACAGTTGGGAACTTACCAAACGGCAGGGCAACAGAACTTGAGGCTATTTTACGTAGCGAGCAGCTCATTTTATAAATGGCATTTCTGTGTGTCTTTTCCACATGTTGTTCATGCACTCATATACATACTCATATACATACATACATACATATATGTACATATATTTACATGCATGTGCTGAACAAATGGCAGCCAATCAATGAACAATTTACTGTTGCTGCAGTCTCGTGTTGACCATAGTCGTTTCGCCTGTCGTTGGCCACTTGCAATTTGCTTGGCAAATACGAGCATTACCCATATTACAAGCCATTCATTTGGCAATCATGTTGCCCAATTAAATGGCAACTCACAAACGACTGGCAAAGCGCAACCAAACCCATATATCAACACGTTTTTTATGCATATTTGACAAAGCAAAAAATGTCATATGTCACACGCTTTATATTGAACTTTTTATGAGCTGTATCCAATGGTATATGGCTTAAAGTCAGGGTATATTGCAGCGGGAGAAGGCCATAAAGTACGCATATTCCCTATCAACCACAACAGACGAGAGGATCGAAAAAAATTCCTGTCGATCTGTCTATAAGGCTTTGATCCTAGAGACTATAAGGGCGCCATGCTTTGAATTTGCACTTACCAAAAGGTGTTTTTTTTTTATCAATTTCTTCAAGTTTCGCTCAAGTCGATAAATATCGATTTGATTATGAGAGAGCTAGGGTCTACATTTGATATGTATCTAATCGTTTATCATACACAGATTAAGAAAAGCAGTAGAAAGTTCAAGATCGAGATCAGAAGTGTGCGAATATGGTTACAGGGTGTCTGCTAGTCTATGCTAGTCTCTATGCACAACTCACTTCGTTTTGCTTGATTTGCCTTTAGCCACTGCAACTGCAGTCAAAAATTGTTAATCGAAAAAATTTGTGTATTTGCCAGCAGTTTATATTGATATGAACTCTTTTTGAAAGCTCTGCAATTAAGTTGCACGCGAAAATTGCCGGGATTTATATAAATAATATATGTACATAAAAATATGTATAGACATAAAAAAAAGTTTTATTATGCGATCTTAAATAAACTACGTAATTTGTTTAAAAAAAATAGCGGACAGTGTCAAACACAAGCATATCAAATTAACATGAGAATATGCGCAAAAAGTAATGTTTGGCAAAATCAAGGGTATTGATAGTCGCATTAAAAAATTGCCTCACATTATTTATACAAATATTGTTGATACAAAAAATTGGTTTTTTTTTATAAATTGAGTTTTAATTTAAGTAAATTATAAATATTAAAGGCCTTCATAATAGAGTCTTTTTGATTAAAATCTGAAACTGTTGCACAACAAAATTAATTTGCAATCAAGAATTTTGTTGCACACACAAAATTGCATTTTCTATGAATTGAGAGAGACTGAAGTCGGGAAATGCACAGATATTTTCCCGGAATATGCGCTTAATTTAAATTTCCAACGTAACATTTGAATTGTAGTTTCAATTTTTGTTATGTGGAAATTAGTTAGCTTTTTTTGTTTAGTCTTCCTATCTACAACTTGCATTCGCGGAATTAATATTAAATATCCTTGAGAAATTCATTAAGCTTACGGCTCGTATTTATTGCAGTACGTTTCCCGGAATGCGCTCCAATCAAATCAAATATTTGTGCCATTCATCATGCGAGTACGCCCAACTCCAACCACGTTTTCCTTTTATTGCACTTTTACAGAAGGCAATTCTTATTTTGTCAGCAAAAGTGTAACACAGGAAAGAAGACGTCTTCGATTCTATTGGATATTTATATATATATTCTGGATATGAGAAAATTTCGTTTTTTTTTGGCAAACATTTCGGTTTTTTAAATATGTGTATTCGAGTTGTGAGCTAATAGCTAGGCTATTCTTTCTATATATCGTTTTACCTTATCAAAGTACTTTCATAAGAAAAATCGGTTGCAAATAAACCTCAAATCTCTTTTAAGCCCTTTGGCTGCAAGAGTATTTAATCTTCGACTTGCTTAAGAAAGCTATTCTATCTTGTCCTTATCTCAGCGGAGATATCATTATTTCATTTCACATAATGACAAGTATCTCATTAAACTATATTCAGGCTGGGTTGGGCTGGGGTGACCGTGCGGATAACATTGACGGATACTGAAGTGTTAACGTGAATGTGATAAGGGCGTAAAACGCTAGCAATGATATCAAACGGTTATTTAGTTAAGCTATGGCCAACATATGAGCATATCGACCACAGGCCAATGGCTCAAGGCTACAAATACACACACACACACACACACGCACACACACACACGCACATACGCACACACACAGAAAGAGATTTAACAAAGAGGTGGTGGTGAGCAGCGCAAGGACAAGGACAAGGACAATATTACTTATGTATATTGCCGCATAAGCCGTCACTTGTAGCAAAGTACAACCAATTTGAAATGGTGGCATTGGTAGGGTGTGTGGTTTGAAGCACGACCATGGGGCGGAGGGGGGCGTGGTGGCGTTGTCGAGTAACAGCAGGCGGATAAGAAACGCATTTGTATTAGTTTTACGCGCATTAGAGTCTCATTGCCTGGCTTAAGGGCCGGGACCAACTGGAGCAGCACGAGCATAAAATAAAGTAATAAAAATCTTAGCTTTGCTGCTGGTCATATCTGTGAGTAGCAGACATGTATATTACATCTATGCGTGTGTGTGTGTGTGTGTGTGTGTGTGTGTGTGTGTGTGTGAGTACGTGACATTTAAAAGGGATAAAGCTGCTAAAACCCAAATCGAATAATAAAATACGAGCCAGACTGACACTTTTTTATTCTGCCACAGGATAATTGTCGTTTAAAGCGAGCGTTTAAAACTGGTTTTTGGGCGTGACACACCCTCAAATACCTCCCCCACGCACGCACACACACAATCACACATTTATATATATCAGCAGCTGGTATTTGTTTTAGCCATTTGCTGACTTTTAAAGCCGCACACAAAGTTGCTGCCATCGCGCGGTCATCACGCACTCGGCGAAAAAGTCAAGCAATTTCTACTTAAATCTATACTAAAGCCATGATGAACTGAGAACATCTTATGCTAGTTTTACTTATGTGAATTCTTGTAATAATTATATTGTGCTTCAATCAAGTCTTTTTCTGTTAGTTTTCGTAACATTTATGCTCAATAGAAGCTGCACGCTTAACTTTAACAGGAAATGCAATGAAAATTAGCAGCAATAAACTTTTTGCTGTCTAGAGTTTAGCACCGAGTTTTTCGCTGAGTGCATGTAGCCTTGTTGGGCAAAAACTTTGGCTGAGCTGCGACAAGCTACAAGTTGTGCATCATTGAAACAAATGCAGCACGAAATACACCCAAAACCCCAATCAAAGCCAAATTACCTAACGAGCTGAGCCATCAAGTGGCCCTGCGATGACATCAGCTCCAGCTCCAGCTGCAGCTCCAGCTAGCAGTTACCATCTACGCTTCCAACTCCAGCTACTTGAGCTGATCTCGAACAGCTTAAACTTTTTTACGGTCGCAGCATCATAAAATGGCTAACGTTGCAGGCCATGGCCGTTCTACGCTATTCCGCGCAAATCAAGTCAACTTTCAACAACTTTGACTTGATTTAAACCCATTAAAAGTCACTTTTTCAACGCTTTTGGCAGGCAGCTAGCTTGATGTATATTTTGCAGCCCGGATTTGCCCGTTCGCCACTCACCTGTGCCGCAGAAGGACAATAAAGCGTCTTGCTGTCTTGCTCTCCACCCCCACATCCCCTTTGCACCTGCATAAGCATGCCCTTGGGTCGTTTGATGCGCTCCACTTGAGTCAACTGGGGGGAAGTCAGCAACACCGGCGAGACAATGGCAATCGGATGAGTTGTGAATGATAATGCGCTATGTAGTCGGTTGTCATGGCTGCTGAATGCTGTGAGCTGTGGAGATAGATGATGAGAGTGGGGATCAGTTGGATGAGTAAGCACAAGATTCAAGTCTTGCCAAAGGCTAATCAACTGTGTGCGTGAGTGTGGGTGTATGTGTGATTGTGTGTGAGTCTGTGTGTGTGACAGCTGACACGCCTTCAAGTCTTAATTAATTTGGCTTGGGCCTTTTGGCCAAGATGAAAATGATTTGAATACAATGTGTATAAGACATTCGGCGCAATTACATGGCACAGCAGTAAAACGCAATGCGGCAATCATGTAAATGAACGCCATCAGCGAACCATCAAGCAATCGTTCATTCATTCTCCATTCGGGGCTATCAAATGGCAAAATAGGGATCCGAATGGGAATTGTGCATGGGGGCTTGGTAACATCAGCTGGCAGCACGCACGACTGCTGCCAGACAAGGACAAGCCGCTGCTGATGCGGCGGAAATAATTGTCTTGACACAGATAATCTCGTTACCTTTTGCCCTGTTTCGAATCAGGATAGCTACCATCAGCGACAGTGGGTCGGCGCCTGCGCCAGTGTCTGGTCTCAGCTTCATATTGCTCACGGATTCGTTTGGTTTGTCCGCATTATTGTCAATTTATTTGCGTAATTTATGCCACGCCGCTAGCGAAGCTAGACAAACACAACGAGCCAGCTAGCCCAGACACGGGACCCTTGAGTCTACCTCTACCTATGCGCCCAACCCGAATCTGCCTGTCAACTGTTGACTGCGTGTGGCCGTAGTTAAGCTATTTCGTGCGTCTGTTTTAAATTCAAATCAAATCTCGTTACAAATTCGCCACAAAACTGGTCGTTGGGTCTTGTTTTTTTTTATTAGCTCTCTTGTTAGCCTGCCCATTTCATTGTTGGCTCTCGTCTTGTTCTTGGAGCTGTCATTGTGCCTGGTCTTCACAAATTTTGATTTCTTGTCACAATTTGTTGACATTTGTTATTTTTGCTGGCTTTCTTTTCCTTTGCGTGTGGCTACAGCCAATTAAGGCGACAAACAGCAGCCAAAAAAGGTAATGAAAAACAAGGCGAAAAAATAAAAATAAAAAACCCTACTCACTTTTTTGTTATCACGTTCTGCACACGTTGCGACGGCGGCCAACGGAGCGTATACTTTATATTGATTTTGTTTAACAAGCGTCTGCAACAGCAGCAGCTGCTGTTGTTGTTTCTGCTGCTGCTGCACTTCCTCTGCGACAAGAGATCCGCTTCTGTTTTGGCTGGCCTTAAGCATTGCCTTGCACCTAATTGCACAATAATGGAACGCCCGCCCCTGTTAAAGCAGTATCTTCTTCAATTTCCGTACTTATTGTTAGCAGCCAGTCAACCATTGCGCTCAGTCAGTTACTCCGTCAGTCAGTCATTTAGTCAGCTACTCAGCTATCCGCTCGGTGGAAAACTTTAAATTGTTTCACAGCTTAAATTAATTTGTGTGCTGTGGCATGTGTGTGCGTGTGTGTGCATTGTCTTAAGGGCTGCAGAGCTAAGGGCTTTAGAGCTACAAACGTTAACGAACCATTGAACTGGAGCAGTTATAAAAGCACTTGTAAACAGAATTTTTGAGTTATATGAAATAATTTCACAATTATAAGGCATTCGATTAAATTACGAGCTTTAATGAGCTTTCAAAGCTCGGCAAAAATAGCAAGCCATAAAATGAAATAAAGTCAAGTCTAACACACTGCATAGAGTTTGCAAGAGCTTTTAAAGTCTTAAGCTAATCTGAGCGAGTAGCAAAGCTTTTGAATTGGCAACCTTTTTTAAGCAAATATGAAAGTCAATAATACGACCTTAATAAAAAAATGCCCCGCTTAAGACTGCACACAGCTTTAATGAGCTTTCAGCTAGGGCACTCGCCTAACTTTTAATGTTTACAGAATTGTTAAGGATTTAATTAAAGTAGTTCTGTTTTTAGGCAGCTTCGTGCTCCAATTCGCTTTCGAAGCTTTAAAATGGCATTGGTAAAATGTTTGGCAGCCCTGGTTTCTTTATAGTCCCCTCTAACATTCCTTGCAGCTGAGTGCTTGACGCTGTGTTTACTTTGCGCTGAAAGTCTAAAATTGCCAAGTGTCTCAAGTTTTTAGAGCAGAGCGCTTTTAATAGGCTAAAGCAAACAATAACCGTGCCAGGCCAGACCTTCAGCTTGTTTAACACACACTCTAAAACCAACCCCCACCCCTTTCCCTCCGTCGGCCCTTGCCGCATGCTCATTATTTTTGCACAAACAATAACAATTATAATGCGTTATGTATTTTTCAACTCAATTAGAACATTGTTTACAATGCGCATTAAAATTTTGGATGGCAGGATGTGAAACTTTTGGCACCCGAACAACTTTTGCAATAACACAAAAGCCGCTCGAGTAGAAAGTAAATGTTGCACTAGCTACCAAAAAAATAATGAATGCATTTTTATATATAGATTTGAAATTGGCTTGCAGCACTCATAAGCAGGCAGCATGGCAGCAGCAGCAACAGCAGCTCACGACTCACTTTATTAGCGTCAGCGACCATGTTTCATGAGCTTATTTAGAATTATGAGCACATTTGCCTAAGCACCCGAAATGCTGGCAAATAAAAGCGCCAGCAAATGATGCAAGCTGCATAAAAATGCTGCAGCAGCCGGGCAGAAACAGGATACCCGTAGACTGGGCTGCGGCAGACAGCGAGACGTGTGCCACAACCCGTTTGTGGCGTCGCCAACTCGGCCAAGTTTTCGGATTGCGTCTGCAATATTTTTTTTTTTCGTTTCTTTATTATTATATATATATATTTTTTTAACTGGCGTCAGGTTGTCGTTGCGGCAGCTGCCCTGCTAAAGGTTTTTCCTTTTCCAAGCGGACGCACCTACACAGTCAGCACATTTTCGGCAGCTCGTATGTGTTTGTGTGTTCGGGCAACGCGGCGTATGCCTGATTTCTTTTTTGTGTATTGCCAGCTGTATATTTTTGGCAGACACAGCACTGGCACAGCGGCTGCCACAGTTGCTGCTCGACAATCAATGAAGATGCCATTATGTAGCCATGGCCACAGAAATACACACACACACACTCACACACATAAAGAGTTATATATATACCATGTATATAGATAGGTATTTGGCTGGGTTATACCTGCAGCGGCTAGCCTGGCGTCGTCTGCCATAAAGATAGCACACGGCCATAACTTTAAAGTTCGAAAACTAATTATGCCTATGGCTAGATGGACCTAGACGCTGCCGTCTGGGCCTAAACTGGCGGCTGCTGTTTTGCTGCAGCGCATAAATTATGCCATACTTTTACGTGCCACCCACCAAACAACCAACCGACCAACCCGAGAACCCAGCGTGCAGCCTCATTGCGACAAGATGCGAGTCATTTGTTTTTGCATTTGGCTGCATTTTATGGCTAATGGCTTTTGAATACGAATACCCGAACTGAACCGTTGACCATTCGCACACGTATATACCATATATATATATATATATATTTTTTTTTATAAGGCACGCATATAGTATACTTATGTATTTGCCAGCTTAAGTGCCGTATTAAAACAGGCCAGCGGAAACAGTCCAGTTCTTGCGCCTCAGCCCCTCCATGCTTGTATACATCTCCATGACAATAAAGGCAAATGACGAGTGGCATGTCGAAAATAATGATTAACGAGCTCGTAGCCGAAGATGCCGATGGTGCTGAAGATGAAGATGGAGCTGAAGATGAAGCTGGAGATGGAGACGATGACATGGCACTCAGCAAGACATATATATAAAAATACGCACAGCCTCTTCTGCTGAGTGTGCCTGTGTGTGTGTGTGTGTGTGTGTAATGGCGGGCAAATCAAATGGAAATAAAGATACGGTCTGAGCTGAGCGGTGGGCTGTGGAGGGTTGTTGGCAACACAGACATTCGAGCTGTAGCATCATCAATGATTTAAATTAATCGTCGTAACACACGCAAATCTCGCACATGACAACCAAATGACAAGCGGGGCTGGCTGGCTATCAGAGGCCAGTGGGCGGGGCAAGCCCTGTTTGTTTTCGTCTTGAGCCTCTGCGGATATGAAGTCGAAATCAGCATATCAGCCAAATTACCAGAGCAAACATAAAATGGCTAAGCCAAATGACTAAACGAAGTGCCAGCCGGAGCACTTAATGGCCAGCTGAATGTGGGCATCTGGGCGTGGCAGCTCAAGCAAATTAAAGCGAAACGTTGCCGAAAACGCCAACGACAAATGCCAAAAGCCAAAATGCGCAATGCGAATAAGGAAATGCCAAATGCTTGAGTAGTGAGTAGTGGGCGAAGTGCGGGCAAGCTGTCTTTGCATTGACGCAACTCGAAGTCAGTGGCAGGCAATCAAGTGGAGCAGGCTGCATGTGTCTGCCACGTCTGTAGACGTCCTGTCTGAGCCTGTCTGCCTGCTGCTGAGCTATTTTGACAGATTAACTCACGCGTGCGTTGATATACAACGCTTGCCCACTAGTCACGCCCACCAGCTCGTTATGTCAATTGTCAGCAGCTAGACGAGGGCGCCTGCAGCTGACGGGGAAGTGCTGCCACCTCCGGCAGCCGGAGCTGAAGCCTAAGCAAGTGAGCGCGCAAAAAAACAAATATCAAACAAACAAATAGCAAACACAAAAGAGGCTGACATTTTTGTTGGTTGGTTGGTTGGGGGGCAGCTGCCATTTGCCGTCGCTGCATGTGTTAAATTTAAGTTTTGATTTACGACCTCAACTTTGTAGGCTGCTATATGGGCAATACACCCACCACCACCACACTCAAACACACACTCACACGCACACACACATGTGGATAGTGATAAATTGCGCTGTCAGAACTTGGTAGCTACAATCGCTGGCATTTCTTTTTTTTTTTCTTGCTGCTCGGCAGCTGCGACTCCTGACAGGGCAGGAGTCTCCATATCTGTGCCAGGGCATAGGTTGCTTTTAGCACAAACTGGGTTAGATGCTAGCCCGGCAGCCCGGCAGCCAGCCAAGCAGGCGGCTCAAGCCTCGAGCGTTTAATGGCTGTTGACAGACGTGTCAAGTCAGGACGGCGTTTCGCATTGTTTTGCAAGCCTTTCTCTGCCAGAGTCCTAGCACACACGGGCGTTATTTTTTTTTTTTGCTCCTGTTTTTTTAAGGCCAACTTCGTGTGTCGCCAAGGCAAGTTATGTGCTCATTTCATTCAGACTGCCGTGAGGGCATCATCAGACCGAGCTTAAGTGCGCTTATAAATTTTGTAATAGCGTTGACGGCACTTGCTGTTCAGGCGTATGATTTGTGTGCGTGCCACACGGCGTATGAGCGATAAAAAAAAAAGCTTGCACCACTAATTGCGCGCGCATTTAATATTATGAATTATTGGCTATTTCAGCTTGAAATTCGTTATGATATAGTGAAATTTCAATTGTCCACAAGCTCATAGCCACAGCCACATCCACAGCCAAATGGCTGCAGTCAGTCAGTGGAGCAGCTGGATTAGTTGGGTTTGCTTCGGACAGCGCATAAATTATGCAAAATGATTTATAGGCTCGTAGCTAGAGCAAAAGCCGCATACAGGATCGAGTAAAAACTAAACATTGACCGCATAAATTAATTGAAATTATGCAAAAGCCCGGCACGCCCACATGTATTGCCATTCATTATGTAAATGTGTGTGTGCGTGCGCGTGTGTTTGTGTGTGTGTGCGTGCATGAGCGTGCATGAGCTCTGAACTTTCACTTGATTAGCGCTTGACTTGACGGACAGATTTACGAGCCGCGCCGCAAACACTATGCACTCCGTGCATAATATCTAAATGAGCTGAAATTCAACGAAAAATTATAATCAATTTAAACGTCCAAACGCTGGGCGTGGCAGTTGGCGTGCAAGCAAACAGCTTTAGACTGCGCATCTGATGTTCTGTGTGCCTCTCGCCCAACGTCTGCGTGCCTCGTTAAAGTCTATAAAGACTGCTTTTGAAATCAATAAACCACGCGCGCGCCTTTTATGAGCCTGATTTATATATAAACGTGTGTGTGGGTGTGCCTGTGTGTGTGCTTGTGATTGTGCGTTGTTTGTGCATGAGCCTGACATGTGTCTGGGCCCACACTCGGAACGTCGTCGTCGCCGACAACGTCTATGTCTTTAATTTCTTAGTAGCTGCATAAATAAACTATAAATTCAATTTTATTGCGGCCAACGCATTTGGCTGACTAAATAGATCTCACATACAGAGGCACACAGAGACTTGAGCTGCAGCTACACGGATTTCAAGTCAAGTTTATCTACTGTGAAGTTAGCTGAAAGGCTGCTCAAGTGCCAAACGAACTTCATGTTCAACTTGTATCAGCTTTCATATTTGCACAACTTGTCTCATTGACAGTGACAACCAATTTTCCTTGTTTGCCGCCAAATCTGGCTTTTTTTTATGCCGGAATTCGCAAATATTGGAGTTTTTTCATAGAGTTTGATTTTGTATAATTATTTTGTTTGAGATTTTCTTTTGAGTACAAGAAGTAGGCCAGCTTTTGTTCACGATATCATGGTTATAGATTGATATTATATCAAACTAAAACATAGGTCAAAACTACTTTTCTTTTCCTCTAAAACTAGCCTTTTTTGACAACACTTCTCATCTGGCACTAGTTTCAGGCTGTGTTCTGCTGGAGTTGCCGCTGTGTCTGGGTTGGGTCAATGTGCGGAATTGTCGCAGCAGCTGATGGCAATGGTAAACGTTTAGTAGCCCGTAAAGCATAGAACTGTTTTACGATTCCATGTGCTGAACAGCACAGCACCGAACCGAACAGAGCAGAGTTGAGCCAAAGGCACTAAACAAGCTGTGCTTAAATTTTAATGGCCATTCAAGACACTGAAGCCAAGCAGCTACTAGGACGGCGTCTTTTATGAGCTGTGTGATTGCTGGCCATCTGTATATGTGTGTATATGTGTGTGTCAGCTGGTGGGTTGTTATGGGTGCTCCCAAGGACAACAAAGTCAATTCGAAAGATACACAAGAGCAGACAGCGACACCCGCGTAGGTAAATGCAGCAGCACAAACAGCAAACGAGCAAAATGCAAAAATATGCAAACGAAACGCTGTCATCAAAACTTACAATCAACTATAGACACATGCACACGCACACACACTGACACACACACACAGACACACACTCGACAACTGTACAGATACAGATACTCAAACTCGCGTCAAGCATTCAATGTAAACATGAGCTTCGTCAGCCACAGAAGGCAACCCAGGCAGAGCCAACCAATTCCTGCGACCGCCTCGTGTCAGTGCAAATTCAAACAAAAGTGCACAGACCAGCGCTGCTCAGTCGACAATCCAATCCCGTCTATAGCCTAGCCTAGCCAGATTAACAGCATCAGCAGTCGGCCAACATGAATGGAAAAAATGCTGCAACAAAACAAAAAGAAATAAAGAAAACTGAATGAAAATAAAAAGGCCAAAACGTGCGTCCGCACAACAAACATTGTTGTTGGCTTTTGCATATTGCATGTCCCTCAGCTATGCAAGGGTTGCCACACTGTTGAAAGCCACAAAGTTTTGCAGTGCTGCGAAACGATCGTTAGAAGTCAGACTGGTTAGGTTAAGTGTTTGTGGTAATTATGAAAAAATTATTGGAAATTAGGTTTTTTTTAACTTTATCCATGTAAATGCAAAAGACAATTTCATCAAAGTTCGATTAAGTGAAGGTAAAGGTACTCTTGTAGGGGAACTGCATGGAAACTTTATGGGAGTTTTCCAGCACTGGACGTCATAATTGAAAATGATCAATAACTGTACAAGTAACTATAAAATACTTGTAAAGGCATTTTTAGAATGCACTTTTAGTTGCGGATGGATAATTCTCCCCTTGCGCGCTTATATACAACACGATTATAATGTTTTTAATAATAATAGCTATTATAATCGATCAAAATCTGTCAAAAATAATCGAAAGTTTAATTACACTGGCAACTATAAAATATTTAAAAACATTTTCGGAACTGGTAACTTTTGATGTGACTTTTGCACTTTAAAATGCAGAGTATTTTCTGTTCGCTTTTACTTGTCGCTTGTCACCTTTTTTTTTAGCCATTTGTTTTTCCGCCAAAACCATTTTGCATATTGGCCGCGTGCGCTTTGATAAGTGAAAATTGGAAAAATCCGCACTTTGCATGCAAAATAATTACGAAAATATTTTCAGCGATGGCAGCGACAACGCCACCAAACCAAAATTGTTGTTGTTCAAGTGGTTGTTGCTATTGTTGCCGTTGTTGTTGTTGCTGTTGCTGTTGCTGTTGCTGCTGTTAGTCCCGGCTGGCTGGCTGGTGGGTCGGGCGAGGCTGTTCAATTGAACGCTTAAATTGTGCGGCAGTAGATTTGACAGCTTTAAGCACCCACTCAAAGCATTTCGGCCATTTGGCTGTTTTGCGGCTAAGCGGAGCGCGCTCCGGGCTTTTAGTGTAGATGCAGTCACACAAGATACGACTATTGCAGGAAAAACAACAACAACAACAACCACAATGGGAAAATAGAAGAAAAAAAACTACACACACAATGGCAGTTCCATTGTCATACTATTTGGCAAAGTTGTTGGAGTTGCTCCTGTTGTTTTTTTTTCTTTAGTATTTGACTTTGTTGTTTTTTTTTTAGCCCGCTTTTCTTTTTTTTTTTTTTCTTTCTGGTGAGTGTTTTGCAGTTGGCTGCAAATGAAAAGGCCATCGAAAACAAAAGCCCACGTCGGCTATAAATAGCGTGAGCGCAACTTGACTTTCCAGTTGCCAACTTTCTGTCTTTGCTTTCTATTTCTGCCCCGCCCCTGCCCCTACGCCCTAACCAGATTGCCTCCCGGCTAGCAGCTCCATTTACCCCTTTTGTCTCGTCGTGTGTAAGTTCTCTTATCTGTTTAGAGCATTTTTCGTGTAAGTTTTAGGGCGTCGCATTTATTTCTTCTCTGCGCGGTACTGTGCATTGTTGCCCAAATCCTGCTCAAACAAATGTGTGTGTGTGTGTGTGTTGCTTTTTTGGCCATTTTCCATTTTGCCTGAAATTTTCATTTACGCATCGCCCGCTAAATTTCTGGCATTATTTCGGTCGACGTAAAATTGCATTTTTTTTCGTAACACGCTCGTAAATCTAATTGCAATTATGCAATTTGTGTTCATAATGTGCAAATAAATTTGTGCATTATTTCTTTTTGCAATAATGTTTTATATGGCATATTAAGTAAGCTGGCTGAGCGATGGTGCGTTGGTAGCAGAGCGACGGGGGGGCGGGGTGTGTGTCAACGCTTATTTGCAAATAAACACAAATCGCTGTTGCAACTAAAAATAATTTATGTGCCTTTTGGCATGGCCACCAGCGAGCGAATGGCAAATGTTAATACGTTCTAAATTATAATTTACATTTCGCATTGTAATTATATTATCAATATAAAAATATTAAAAAAAAAAAAAAATGGCAACACATTTGCCATTATTATGCATGTAAATTCAATAAAAATCGCACCATTGTTTTTTCTCTATCTATGCGATCATTCATGGTGGCAAAGTGCATGACTTTGGCGGCGCAACAAAAACAGCAACAACAACAATCACAATTGGCGTTAAACTTTATTAAATTTTTAATCACATAATGCGAATCATTTGCGCAACAACGCGCACGTTTTTTTTCATATATGCAATAGCATTTTTTTAGTATATCATAAATTATGACGCTCTTAAGTATGCAACACTTTTTATAATACCTTATTTTTATTTAAAAAGTTAATTAGCGAATGATTGGTAATGGGCAAAATTATATGGCTTTAAAACTCGTTACTTTATGGAAAAGCGGGCAATATCTATCAACAATTACCATATAATAATTATAGAGGAAGTATATGTTTTATAATCTTTAATTACGTTTGATAACATGTTAGGGTTTGAGTTTAGCTTTGAACATTTTAATTAGTAAGAGTTTAATAAATGGAATATAGCTCTATGTTCAATGTTATTTATAAATTGTTTTGTGTAGTTTTTAGAAGGACACACAAGCATGCGTCCTGGGCATATTTAATAGACTAGGGTCGGTTTCGGGGAAAGGTCCTTTGATCTTTCAAAAGGAGCATGACTTTAGGGAAACGGGGTAAAGAAGGGTATGATATGATGCTTGCTTTACGACTTTATTAACTATGCTGCTAAGCCATCTCATAAAGTAAGGTTCACTAGGCCAAAACTTTAAGCTATGGCTTCCTGAGAAGTGTCCCAGGTAATAGAAAACTGACTTCTTAAATGTGGGCTTACTCTATGAAGAGAAATGTCTTAAATACACACATAGAATATTTCCACTGAATAGCTTATTAACTTGACTTCTGGCAATAAACAATGAGCTTTGACTTGGCTTGCTTTAGCTGTGCTATATTAAATCAATTCGAAAAGCTTAGTACCTTATCATACTTGTATGTCAATAATATAGTTAGAAATTAATTTGTCACGACAGTCATTAATATTTGATTAACGCTGAGCGTTGCGTACAAACCAAAAACTAAGCTCAAAGTTATAGAGAACTTGTGTCAACTCTTGCTAACTTAATTTGGGCAAGAACTCGTACTGAATTTGGCCGCAATGCGCTGAGCCATTGCTGTGTACTTAGCCATACTTAGACAAAATAACAAAATTAATTAAACATTCTCTCGCCGGACGCTGTGCAAATACAGTTATTTATACTACACTCAACTTAATTACATGAAGCAGCAGCAGCAGCTACATCAGCAGCCAGGACCCTTAATCCAGCTACGTAGCTACGCTTCATTAATCAGACGCGACTCTAAGCCACAACAAAAGCGTATGGCCAACAACTAGAAGAACGTGGCAAGTGGCAAGGTACGTTGTTGGCAACATAGTTGAAACAGCATAGAAAGCAACAGCAACAACAACAAACAGAAAGGAGAAAAAAATTAACAAGCAACTTAACACTTTAACGCCTTTCACTCCACTTTACGATGCCTGCGAACAATGTAATTACTTCAAACAAGAAGACGCTGCCGGAGCTGCCTCTGGCCTGACCTGGTCTGGTCTGGCTTGCACTGGTCTATCTTGGGCTGCCTTTGTGGCCACATCGACTGACTGAAGTTGGACGCTTGGCTGGTTTTTGGTAACGTGGCGGAAGTTAGGCTCAGACTCCGACTACGACAACATCTCTGGGCCTGGGCCTGGGTTGACTGCATTACCATTTGATTATAGAAAACATTTATTTAACTGGGTGGCTGGGGGCTGGGCGGCCATTAAGCTGCCAGTGCACATAAAATGGCTGACTGCGAGCCACACACACACACACACACACACGGGCAGCACACACGCACACACAGCTAGCTTGCCTTAGACTCGGCGCCGTCAGCTAACCGCAATGCAAATCCGCAGAGCAAACAATGTCAGGTGATGTTGGTATTAGTATTTACTAAGTGTATGTGTGTGTGTGTGTGTGCGGGTGTGTGTGTGTGTGCTGTGGTTGCACACGCTCGTGTATGTGTGCGTATGTGTGCGGCATCAGCAGCCACTGACAGGCTGACAGACAGCGGCGCACCTATGCAACTTTTCACGTTCGAGCAGTTCCCAAAGCCCAACCCTCTAAAACCAGGGGTGAACGTAATTCAATCTGCAGTTACAGTTGATTTTCAACAGCTGCAGATTTTGCTCTCGAGTGTTGAGAGGGCGAGTAAGCGAGAGAGAGAGAAATAGAGAGTTGATTGTTGAGACAGTTGGCATCATGTGTTAACGGGCCGACGAGGCTGGATGCCTGCTTTTACCATTTATCTTTTGCCAAATGCTTGCAGGCTGACAGCTGCAGGCAGCCTGGCTAAGTGCCGTCGCACAGAACGAAATGCTGAGCAGCTGGCAAATAAAAGCAGCCAGCTCGCAACTGGCTGGCAAACTTGCTGGCAACCTGACTGTAGTTGGTATCGGGATCCGACGAGCAGCTGGCAAAGACAAGCAAGTACTGTGCAAGTGGCTGGTAGCTGGCTGACAAACTTGCTGGCAAACTTGCTTGCGACTTGACCATCATAATTGTTATCAGAGTGCGAGGCAGGGCTAAGCTGCTCCCAAGAAAACAGCAGCTGGCAATTAAAAGCAACCAGCTTACAATTGACTCGCAATTAGCTGGCAAACTTGCTGGCAAACTGGCTTGCAACTTGACTGTAATTAATGTTATCAGAATGCGAAGGCTGCCAGGCCAGACTCGCGGCATATTCATGTCATATGCTGACCACAGTTTTGCAACAGCTAAGCCATGAGACGCCGCCTGCCGCAGTGTTGCAAGCGGAAGTGGCCGCACACACACACACAGACACGTACGCTTAAGTGCTTGTGTGTGGGTGCAAGTGGCTTAGCTTGGCGACATAATTAATTTAAACGCTGGCGCCGGCAAATGTTTGCGAAAAGTGTCAGCTGCTTGCGCCGCAGCTATACATCAACCAGGTGTGTGTGTGTGTGTGTAGGTGTGTGGTGTGTGTGTGTGTGTGTGTATAGTTTTCTGTGTGCTGCAGAATTTGCATAGCTGTCAGCTGCGCGCTTATTGAATTGATTTATTATAATTGCAATGCTGCTGACGTGCGGACAGACGCGTGGCACATGTGGCAACTCTTTAATTATACGCATAAGATAGGTATATAAATATATATATATATATATATATATATATATATATATATATATATATATATATATATATATATATATATATATATATGCACATGTATGACAATTGAATAATATATGTGGCTTAATTAACGGCATGCGATATAAGCCACTTTTAAATTACTTACCAACAGCAGCCGTCTGGCTCAATGGCCCACTTGAAATTCAATAAAACAACAGCAAAAGTTCAGCAACAACAGCACAATGGACATTTTATTTGCAGGCAAAGTGTTTTGGCTTTTTTAAGGAGCCAACGGCAAAGTTTTGACTTTCACACACACACACAGGCACACACACAGGCACACCAACACCGAGGCTGGCAACATATGGCAGGCAGTGTGTTCGCATAATGTCCGCACTTTGCAAAAGACCGTAACACACATAAAGTCAAAAGAAAATGGCACAACAAAAAACATCAACAACAACAAAAAAAAAAGGCACAGCCAAATGAATAGAAAAATCAACACGCAGCGCACAAGTAAAAGAAATTATAATAAATGAGCTAAAAAAAAAAAAAAATAAAAAAGTATTTAAGTGCAAGCTAAGAAAGTTTAAATAGAAAACAAGTCATTTGCAGGCCACATAACGTGCGTGTGGGTTAGGGTGTGGGTGTGGGTGTCGGTGTGTGCCTATATGTGTGGGTGTGTGTTTGCCTATGTGTGTGGGTGTGCATGTGTGCGTGGGCAGCAGCTTTAACTTGGCTAGGCCCACGCTTTTGGGCGTCACCGTCCATACACGAGTCTATCTCTTAATTTTTGCTGTCTCTGGCTTTATGCTCTTAGATATTAGATATTTTTACAAGTTTTTGCCTTTAATTTTTGTTGTTTTAATATTGGCTTGCACTGCACTCACAAACACTGTAACAGCAGGCGGACACTGATCCTGGCTGGGGGTTGGGAGAGGGAGACTGGGGCCAGTCAAGCGCACACAACTACCGCTGTCGCAGGACGGCAGCCAACTGCGCGCTGAACGTGGGCATCGTGTGCAGCGCAGCGCCTCGTACTCGTCCGCCTGGTTGCAACATGTTCGATGTCCTTTCGCAGCCGTTCGAACATAGAGTCAGTCAAACCTCCCACCAAAAAAGGAGCCAAACGCAGCCGTTCGCACCAAGCCCTCACCACGGCTTTGGGTCGCAGCAAACAGCATTTGTTTGCGCGACACTTGTTATCGTTAACGTTGCGAGTATGCGTGTGCGTGTGTGTGTGTGTGTTTGAGTGTGTGGGTGTGCGTGTGACTGTGCATGCAACCACAACGAACATTTGCAGGCCGTGTGTACAACGTGTCGTATGCGCACTTGAGCGTTGGCATTTGCTCAACGCTTTGACTGGCCGCATTTTAGGCGATACTTTTATATCTTCCGGCAACAAAGGCAGCTAACATGTAGATGTATGTACGTGGGTGTGTGCGTGTATGTGTATGTGTACTGCGATGACTGTCATTATTTAGCAATTTAAACGATTTGGCCGGGGCGTCAACTATTTACAACTCATTTGCCCGCAGCTGCAGTCAGTGCGAATTGCTGGTCCTTTGGTAATTGCAACAGCAGCATCAACAGCAATGACAGTGGCAGGGAGCAGCTGCAGGTGCAGATTGCAGCGTCAGAGACCTGAGCCTGACACTGGCCATAATGGCCAACAAACAAGTCAACACACACACACACACACACGCACACACTGAGCAAATATGCATATAGCGCACACAGTCAATTAAATTTCAACTGGTATCAAGTGTTAAAGCGCTGAAAAGGCTGTTAAAGACAGGGCTTAGGTCTGGGTGCGCCACGGTGGGGGCAGGCAGGACATTGGCATTGTTGTACAGCCTGTTCGGCATTTATTTGCACGCGTTTACGCTTTATGCCGCCTTTAAACAATGCGCCGCAGCAATTTGATTAAATTTTGTTGCACTTGAATACAATTTGTAATTCAAATTAAAAGCGCAAATAGTTATTTCTTTTTTTTTTTTTTGTGTGTGTTTTTGTTTTGTTTTTTTCGCCTGCTACAGCACAGACCGAGGCAGAGGCAACAAAAGGCATACCAAATTACTGCTGAAGCAAAAGCAACATACAGCTGCAACAACAACAGCAACAGGAAATGAAATGAAACGCAGTCAGTGGAAATGATGCCCAGAGACGCAGGCAAGCAACTCAAAAACTACAACAAAAAAAAAACAAAAACAAAAACAAAAAAAGAAAATGAAACCAAAAAAGAAAAAAAAACAGAAAAGCGAACAGAAATAAAAATAAAAATGCCGCCGCATTTGAATGCTGCGTGGCAGCAACAATGTTGCATACCACTTGGGCACTTTGTTAGCAGCCAGCCAGCAACAGTCATATTGCGGCCACACACACACACACACACACACATGCGTTCGCAAAAAAGGGCGAAAAGTAAAAGCCACACTGGCATTTGGCACAACAACATTTTCAAATTCCGGCAACGAAAGTGCCGTAGCAAAACCCTTAAATGATGATCAGCACGTGTCCAACTGAAATGTTGCCTTAAAGCAAATGTACATGGCATATGAATATCATATGTAGAATGCATTCGCTTCAAATTCTATTGGTGCCAGGCTTCATTAGTCAGCAAATTGGCTGCTCTCTCGCAAGCCACTGAGACGATTTTTGAAATAGTACAAAAAGTTAAATTGGGTAAGCATGCGAATTAGCTTAAACACTTCATAGGCAGCTGAGCTTTCTTAAGCGGTTTGTTATTCCAACTCAAAGGCAACTCTTTTTATAATAAATAACTTGCTGCATATCCCATTGATAGCGCCCAGTTCCACGAATGCTTAAAGATATACAGAGCTATCTGAGCTATGCTTTCGATATGGCTCAAAACTATTGTTAGCTAACACAGCAAGCATAAAGCTATAAATAAGTATTCCAATAGAGCTCATATTATGATAAGGGCGCTCACGTTTACAAATTTTAAATGCTACTTTTAATTGCCCAGAAAATCCTGAACATTTTTACTATAAAAGTTATCTAATTTGTATGCAAACAAATATTCAACTATCACAATTACTTCACGAGCTTTGACTACGGTAACTAATTTTAATAGAAATTTGTAACTTTTGTTCAAATTTCTGGTTTTAAATACACAACATTTTAAAATAGACAACGCGTAAAGTGTTTATGTCAAGGACTGAATGTACACAAAACGAATATTGTCTGTAGAGGTGTTTGGTAATAGCAACAGTCACACTTACACACTGACACACACACGCACAACCAAAAAAAAAACAACAACAAAAAGGAGCGAAAAGTAAAAGCCACGCAGCCATTTGGCACGAAAAATATTTTAAAATTCCAGCAACGAAAGTGCAGACAAAACTCTTAAATGACGAGCAGCACGTGCCCAAATAAATGGGCAGCATAGTTTGATGTGGCAATCCTACGCGTCTAACACACACACACACACACACACACACCCACACACGCACACTCGCTCGCATACGTGAAATTGTGCAAGTGGCAAATACACGTATGTATTTTGAATGCTGCCACCGCACACTGCCACGCGCCCTTTCACATGCGCTTGCGACTCAATTTCGCACAGTATCCCACAGCGGGACGTCAACTGGATAGCTGCTGTCGCCATTTTGTTTTTTTTTTTTTGGAGGCTTTGTCTAGCGCTGGAATGAAGTCTGCCTGCGTCTTGTCTATTGCTGACTTTCCGATTCGAATGTGTCAAATTGTTGCAGCAGCAGATTGCACTGTCTGCAAGTAGCTCAGCGCTCAGCAGCAGCATTAGATGCGGATAAGGAAATGGAGCTGAAAAGCGAGGGAAAGAAAGTTTGACAAAGAGTGAGAGAGAGAGAGAGAGGGAGAGCGGGGCGAGGGGTTACTTATGCAGATGTGACAAGTGCATAAGCCAGCGTATGGAAAATGGCTTATTTATATTGATACATTGCAGAAAATCAATGCCATATGGCATTAGACGACTGACTGAGCAGCGTAAACAAGAAATAATTGCAATTTAAACGAAAATAAACGACAATTAAATACCCTACTAATAAATTCATAAATAATGGCCAAATACTCTTGATATAAATACAATAAAATCTAAATGAGCCCAACTTTGGTTTTATGCTGGAAATATATATTTGCGACTCGAGGAGCGAATTCTAAAGATATTTAGTTCTCAGTTGAGGCTAAAGAAATAAACTTGCGAAGGAGCAGTGACAAGAGCAGCATTATATTATTCGATTAAAAACTCTTAAAACTGATTTTTTCATTGTTTTTTTGGCTGCCGTAAAGGTTCTCATCCTAGAAGCTAGCTTTTTCATGCAAAATAAATTTATATAAAAGCAACCCACAACACTTGCACATCGGAATCTCACATTTGAACATCCATTACGTAAGCGGAATCTTGTTGCTTAGTTGCCCTAAGGACACGTTCTCTAAGAAACTTCAACTGCAGCGCACAGAGCAGAGTTTTATATTCTGGATTCCTTTATACAATTGCAAAGTAATTTCAATGCAACAACGTTTCGCTCAAATATATATGCAAACATTTAGATACACTTCCTGCTGAAGGCCTTCTAATATTGTCAAGAATTGTGGAGAACACGTTTTCGAAACCAATGATTTGGAGAATATATACGCATATATGTATATATATATATAAGTAATTTTTATTTATATATATACGTATATATTCGCCGGATCAATACCAAACCATGTCCACTTGACTGTATCTATGTCAACTAGACTCTTAAAAAGCTAAAGCTAAGGCTTTAGAGCTATTACCCCTTTGCATTAACGACTTCTTTCTCTGGCAGTCAGTATATACATATATCGGAATCTGCCGGATCGGATCGCTATATCATACAGCAGCATATGATGAAACATTATATTTTCCACGGTATTTTCAAACTCGGCATTTTCGAGTTTCAATATTTGCCGTGCCGAAGATATTCGCATGTTCTCGTTTTTTTTTTGCGCTTAACATTTATTAGCCCGAGTATTGTGAAAGAGATTCGCTAAAATTGTTTTTCTCATTTTATTTTTTATTATGCGAGTTTATTACGCACAGCGTATGACAATAAATGGCAGATAATTAAAGTTCAACAATAATATTAAATTTATTCACTCATCTTTATTTTTTTCTTGCTGCATCGGTTCATGCAAATAATTTGCATAAAATCAACATTGGCATTTACGAGTGAAATGCATTGTATTTATTTTTTTTAATATATGTATATATTTAAGGCCGAACAAGAAAAAAACACAACTCTGACAGAAATATCAAACTTTTTTCAATCGTGTGCCAATAATCAATCAAACGTGAAATAAATGAAAAAAATATATATATATGTACGTATAGAGTAAAATGCAAAATGAATTGTTACTGCAACTGCAAGTGCAACTGCTGCTGCTGCTGCTGTTGCCTTAATCGAAATGTTTTTTAATATTATTTAGTTTGTTTTTTTTTTTTTTTTTCTTGCGCTGCTCTGGTCGGGCTGGTCTTTAATACGACTTCCTGTGCCATTAAATTTTAGCATAACAAACAAAATACTTTTCGAGTGTTTCCGTTTGCTTGTTTCGGTGACATTTCGGCGGCAACCGGCGGCAATCCAGCAAAACGAAGCGAAAACTCAGCTGAAAGTGCAGTAAAAAATTTGTTGAAATATGCGACGTCCTATGGGCAGACGGTTAGGCAACAACAAAAATTGCACAAGCTTTTATTTGCACTTCAATTTTGCCCTCGACACGACGGGCGACAGTGCCTGATGGGTGGGGGGCGTCGCTCTTTATGGCAATTGCAATCCCCCACTTGCAGTTTGTTAACTGCAACTGCATTGCAATGGCAACTGCGGACAAGGACTGTATGCAATCCCGCTCGAAACCGGGAAGCAAGAGTTCCCGCAAGTCCAAGACAAGTGCCACTTGCAGCTATTTTATTTTTGAATGTCCTTTGCTGCTTATCAGCGCTTAAAATCAGAGACGGAGAGCGAGAGAGCTGGAGAGAAGTCTGGCCCAAAAATAAAAGTGAGCAAAGTCCTGTGCCTGTCCCACCGATTTGGGCTGCGACACGAGTGCAGCACAAAAAGCTGCAGGTGAAATGCACGGAAACGAGCCAAATAAAATCATGTGACACTTTGTGGTTAATAATGTTGTGTGTACATCCAATGTGTTGCGGCCATTGTTTCTTCGCATGCCCCAAAAAGTAGACCGTGCGGCAGCCCACCAAATAAAGAAAGCCAAACAAAATGAGCAAACAGCAACGAGCGGGACAATCGCCGGGGCGTTGTTGGCGGCGGCGGTGATTTAAATGCAAATTTATTATCATGCAGCCAGCAAAAATAATAAAAATACATAAGCGAACCCCCAACGCACACCCTTGAAAAATAGCATAAATAAATGGCAAAAAATGTTGTAATAATATTTACAAAATGTCTGCTTGCCCATCTTTTTTTTTATTATTATATTTATCATATTTTTTCATTTTTTCACATTTTTTTTTTGGTCTTGTGCAGCGTTTACAGGTTGCAACAATTTGGGTTGGGATGGATGGATTTTAATTTGTGCATTTGCATTTACATATTGATTAAACGATTTGCATATTCACTTTCATCATTATTAACGCAATTTGATTTAGTATAAAGCTTACTTTTTATTAAACATTAATTAAGCTAATTAGCAGATGTAACATAATAATTGTTCAGTCATTCATTCGCTCGTTTCATCGTCATCCTCGGTAAAAAGAAATCGCACAACATCCGTGATCAGGACAACGCTGCGATGCCGTGCTGCCAGCATTCGATATGCCACACAGGCATAATACCACACCAAGGACATTAGCAGGGCCACCAGGCAGGCGCATGAGTATAGCTCAACGATTCGGTCCCAGCTCATGGCCAGCCTGTAGACGCGTCGTCCCATCTTGGCAATGAAAATGCCAAGGGCGGTTGCAAATACGGGCAGATTGACGCAGATGCTGCGATAGCAAATGGCCAACTGTTGTGACATCTTGGTCTTGTTCGTCAGCTCCATATTGAATTAAAAAACTTTCACAATTTTTAGAAAAAAAAATGACAGCCAGGCCTGTCAGTGTATTAGCTGCAGACGCTCTGATTTTGACAATTCTAGCCAGGCCAACTGCCAAAAACTATCGACTTTTAGTGGCAAAAATCGCTTGATTGTCTTCATTTTAGTCTTGAAACTTTCTGAAAACTGAAATTTTCATTAAGGTAACATAATTTGGTTTCTTATTTGAAAAATCAACTGTTATCGACTATTGTGAACCAAGTCCATTGTAAATGACCTTCCCCTAAAACTTTTGTTTAACCTACAATTTTAGCTTTTTGGATTGCTAATTGAAAAGTGTTTTGAAATGTTTTGTCTGAAGCTGCAATTCTTTATAACTTTTTCTTTATAGCCCTTTTTCGGGTACTTCAAGAGTCTTGGTAAATCTGAGGCTCTTTTCGAAAATATGCAATTTTTGCACGTTTTACCAGCTAAGTATTTCCCACAGTTAAGTTTTTGACTCTTGCTCCCAGATTTTTATCCCAAATACCTAGCGCCAACTCATTTTGAGCTCAGCAAGAAATTGACAATCGTTTGGATCGGATATCAAAATTAGTTTATGGAATGCAGAACAGCTTCTTGGGTTATGTTTGCCTTTGAACTGCTGCGAATGCGAGTTGGAGGCCAAATTCTCATTCTTCATATCGTAAGCCATGCGTTTTATGTGTGTGTCTGTGTGTGTGTGTGTGCGTGTGTGTGCACATCGTTGTAAATTCCGGGGCGTATTTCCTGGCGGCCCGTCTTATCTTTGTGGGCAAACTGTTGTTTAAGTTTGCCATTTTTCAACAACTCATCAATCTGTGCTCGATGCCATTGCTTTAGTCAGCCTTGCTCTTCCGGGCTGCCACTTGAATACTCCTGCCCGGAAGCGTCCAGGCTTTGAGGGGAGTCGTGGAACGGGAGGGGGGAGTGTAGGGAGCGAAACTAACTTATGCGAGGCACGCACTCACCGCAAATGCAGCAGCAGCATCAGTCTTCGTCTGCAGCACCCTGGGCATCATCGAGTGCTCTGTCTGCTAAGCGTATGTTGGGCAAATATGGCAACGTTTTCCTGATTTTCCTTTCCAGTTTCCGACTGGCTCTGCTGTTCCGGGGGCTTGGCTTCGCCGCTGACATTTGCCGCTGAAGTTTCACTCAAGAGGCGCACACACACACGCGCGCACCGACGCTGTCGCCAATGACGGCAAACTTTTTTATTATGTATTTTGTACTTTTATTATTCATCTATCATCGTTGTTATAGTTTAATAGAAAGTTTAAAAGTCATCAAACGCCAGCGCCAATGACTTGGCCATATGGAACGCGCACATGACACGTCCATAACTCACAATGCCACAGTTTGACAGCCTGAAAGTGAACTCGAACTCGGGCCCCGCCATTAGCCTAAGCCTGGAGGCCGCATTCATTTTGCAGTCCGCTAACGGTCCAGCTGGCTGCCAGCCAAGCAAAAGCCAAGTCTCCGCCTATTTTTTTTTTTAGATAAACAATGCAATTTACGAGTATGCGGCGAGCGGACGTTTCATTAGCATTGAAGATGCCGTTTTTGAGGTGCTCCAGCCAACCGACTGCCACCCATCCCGCGTCGCTGCCAGTCAGCGCCACCCGCTGCCAAGTCGTTAGTGTTAATTAACTTGGCGCAGAGTCAAGTGCCAAAAGTCGATGCAGAAGACGTTGCATGCACCCAACTTGTCGTTGCTGTTGTTGTTTTTTTATTGTGCAACAAACATGTTGCACATAACTCAGGCCGCAAAATTCAATAAAAATGCGTTGCAAGCATCCATGAGACGTTTATGGCCACATCGGCCACGCATGCAAAAACCAAAACAACCGCAAAGTGTTTCTAATAAATTGTGTAGCAACAACTTTGGCTACAACTACAACAAGTGTTTAAATTTATCGCAGCTGCGATTTGCACGCCCCCTCTCTCGCATCTATCTGCCACACACTGCTGCTGTTTGTGTGTGTGGAATAAACAAATAAAAAATTGCTCAAGCACTAACAATCTCGTTTCTCAGATACTCTGTGAAAATGGATTTTTATTTAGTATACTATATGTTAATAAAATTTGTGTAAAAGCTGTTCTTTGTAGGCCTTAAAAGCTTTTACTGAGGCTTTGAAAGGTCATTAAAACGTTAAACAGGCTGAATATATTCCCAGTGCTTCATAAAAAAATATTTCTCTTACAGCTTTTCATATTTATTCATTTCCTTTATAAAAGGGAAGCTTTGGAAAGCTCCCTAAAGCTTTCACCTCTCTGTACATTCTCTAAGTGCTTAAAATTACACTGTATTTCTAGAGACTTCATTTAGTTGTTAAAGCTTTTTATACTGATATTTCATTCGAAGCTTTTGACACAGACATTAAGTTGAAAGCTTCTTGTTACTAAGCTTTGAAAGCTCATATTTGCAGCAAACATAAAACCTTACCAAGCCAAAAGTTCGTTCTATGGATTATAATAAAATTTCAACAAATAGTATTTGCCAGGTTTTAGGTCTTCATAAAGCTTTTGGATTAATTAAGATTTGAATTGATCACTTTTAATAGTCTCTTGCTCAAAATAAATGCTTAACAAATGCTGCAACATATTGATGCTTCTTGCCAGCATACCCCAATTTAGCATTCAGCTAACAAAGCTCAACAATGTGTTACATGAGCCAAGCCCGAGGGCCGAGGGCTTTGTGAGCGCGCTGTCCAAGGCTGGCGCTGACTAAACAACAGCAACAACAGTTGCCACCAGCAGCAACAGCAGCAGCAGCAGCAACAGCCACAGCAGCAACAGCAGCAGCAAAAGCCACGAAGAGCAATTATGATATCGGCCATGATTTTGTGGGCAATTGGCTTTAATGGCTGGTGGGCCGGGCCAACAGACAGACAGACGAACCTTACAGACGTTGAGTGTGAGTGAAATTTATTTAAACGCTGCCAAATGGCAAATTCAGTCAATCGGCGGCAACTGTCGCTGCCACTGTACCGGGCTATTTAAATGTTGAGCCCACTAATAAATGCGCTGGGCATTTGCCAGCTGCAGATGGGCAAAACAAAAAGAAGAAGAAGAAGAAGAGGAAGCCTAAGAATCGCCTTGGAATAAAAGCCAGCCAAGTTTGAGTTCCTGGCAGCAACACTCGTATACACTCTATACTCCCTCCAATTTTTTTTTTTTGCTAAAGGAGTACAATTTATTTTTAAATTGCTTATATGATAATCGTTAGCATTAAAAACCTTCGCCTGGCACTATTTTCCATTTTCAAATCCTATTCCGTTTTGCCCTTTGCTGTTGCCAAAAAAAAAAAAAAAAAAAAAAAAAATAGAATAAAGTGTTGGTGTTGCTTGTATTTATTTATTATTCAAAGCGTTATCGGCGAAGTCAGAGGCTGTGCGCGCCAAATTGGGGGCTGGCTGGCAAAAGAGCTGGCAGCGAAAACCCCAAAGGATTAGTTATGATAAATGTGTTTTATGAGCGTGACACACACAGAGAGGCCTGAGCCCCGGCTGGGGTCCTGTTCCATTTAATGCACAGATAATGAGTTCCTTTGTTGGCAATATGTCAAATCGCTTGCCCAATATTTTAGCCTCGACACTGGCAAATGGCAATACGAAAATGTCAAAGGATTCTGATTCGGTTTGCCGTTTTGCTCTTTGCCACTATCTCTATCGTTCTCTTTCCCTCTCTATCTCTCTTTCTCCCACCCAGAATTCATGTCTCTTGTTCTGTGCGCGTTGAATCGTGTTAATTGCTGCGGCCCCAAACACCAAAAACGCCCACTCGAAACTGCATGAGATTAGAGCCAACTACATAAATCAAGCAAAGTTACCCATATTAAGCGCCAAACCTTAAGAAGGCCAATCAATTAAAAAGCTTTTCAATTTATTTCCATTTTGCCGCTCTGATCCATGCGTGTGGGAAATCGGACAGCAGGGGTTAAGCCAAAGTTTTACATCATGTTTGTTATGCCTCGAAAATTTAAACTAAATTTAATTTATGCTTGAGCTAAAACCCACTAACTAGTTAATTAGTATACGGAAATAGAGAATCTCAGAAGAAGATATTACTGTTAAACATTTAAGTTCAAAAATTATGCTCTGAATTTTAAGTATTTGCTGAAAACTATCAATTTTAATTTCGATGAAGCATGTCTATATACATGTGAATTCTTTGTAGAAATTTATCTGATCGGCCCCGTTGGGTTGATAAACGCGGTTGAAAAATTGATTCGGTGAAATTCTGAATTTCGACCGAACGAACTCAAACTTGTCTTCAAGACACAACATTAAAACTTAATACGATTTCTTAGCGACTTTGGATATTCCGCTTGCAGCTATGGAAATTTGGCAGAAAATTTTAAAGTTTTTTGTTTAACAACGGCTTCAAATGTAATTTCTTAATATATTTAGGAAAATTTATTTGATACGCTTTTCTTAAAATCCTCCGCTCTTGAATGGAAAATGCTGGTCATAGGAAACTTTTATAATAACTTTTTGTTCTTAATTCGATGGATTTTCAACTTATTTTCAAATAGTGAATATAATAAATATTGCCTTACTAATTAAAACTATCTCTTCTGTTCTTTCAGTGATGTGTTTTAAAGTAGAGAAAATATTCATACGTTTAAATGAACAGGTGAGTACTTAATTAAATGCACCCCTTAAATTTTAACATAGCATATACATATATTAAGACAACTTTGATGTGCGCATAAGTTATATATATATATATATTTTTTTGTTTTTTTGGGAAACCTTTGAGCTAGTTTTTATGTTGGGATGGATTACAACATGCCTGGCGGCGTTTTTCCCTTGCCAGCAGCAAATGCAATTATGTAAGTCAGCAGCATAATCGATGAATGGCCGTTCGTTCCCCCTTCCTACACCACATCTTTCCTCGCTTGTCATTGATAAATTGTTGTTGTTGCAGCTGCTGCTGCTGCTGCTGTTATTTTCGATATTTTTTTCCTCTTAGCCATTTCTTGTGGCATTTTAATACCCTTAACCCATTAAAAACGGCCAAAAGGGGTAAATTCGCTTAATACATGCCTAGGGAACAGGCAATAGTCGACATCTTCAATCACATAATGTATATAAGTATATAGTCGATCTAGCTAAGTCTGTGTGTATGTCTGTTGGGCCAGCCTTTTACCTGTATGTTTGAACGTGTCGTCCTGAGAGCCTATAAGATCTAGATATACCAAATAATGGCATGTCAAATATTCTAGAGTATAAACAGCGGCTGAATATATTACATTTTTAATAGCTTCTTGAAATTTTCAAACTGATCGAACAATAAGCACCGAAGCTATTAAAGAATGCAGTTCCCAAGGTGTGAAAAGAAAACAAAGCCGCAACACAACGTGCCTATAGATGGGCGTGTACATGTGCTGCCATCTATATGGGCATAGAAGGAAGCTGATACAGGGTATGAATACAGGGTATCTCCCCAGTCGGGCACTTCCGACCGTGCACATACCTACTTGCTTTTTGTGGGCTGCGGCTGCGCACAATTTACGGCAATATCTGGCTGATGTTATAATTAAATTAAATGCCAAGCGTTCAGCACCCGCAGCACATCCCCTATCTCCACCGCCTGGCTGCTCTTCTTCTTTTCTTTTTTTTTGTGGATAATTTCAATTTCTGGTAATCGCGTGCTGAGTCCGCGTGACTCGAAGCGCTGCCCAATAAATATTTCACTTAATACACGATTTTAACGCCTACCTCAGGCCCAATGCATACTATATTCCACAATGTCGTCAGTTTATTGTGAATGTTGCTCTTATTGTTGTTCTTGTTGCTCTTATTGTTGTTCTTGTTGTTTCTTGGCCGTCGCGTCCCGTGTGCGACTCGAGTGAATTGTTACAAAACGTTTACACCATTTTTCTTCAGGCGCTGCGACGCTTTGTCAGCGTTTTGTGTTGCAAGTGGCGAAAGGTGGCCAAGTGTGTACGTGTCGAGCTGGGGGGGAGGCGTGGCAGCAGCAGCAGCAACAACAAATGCCAGCGGGCATGCCTCAAAATGAGTTGACACTTTGCATGTCAGTGTAATTTTGAAATATTAATCACATGCCACACACACTGCAGCTCAGCGCTGAATGCGACCATTGTGAATGGGAATGTTTGCTTGGCATGGCATCATATTTAGCCTACCTCCCACTGCCACTCCTCCCCCCCCCCTTTCCTCTTGGTGCGGTGCTGGCCAAGGCGTTGCTATTGTTGCTCTGCATATTACGTTACATGCGAGCATTAAGCATACTCACACACACACACACGCACACATACTCATTGCCATTGGCTGCATAATCAAATAGAAAACTCGAGAGCATCTGAGTGGGGCACTAAGAGTGCCTGGCACGGGGAGGGGGGGGCAGGGCTAGTTGAGTGAGGAGCCTGCCCGGGCGTAAAGCAATTAGTGTTGCATTTTATGGCCTTTAATGTGGTAATGGTTTCGGGTAATTAACAATTATGTCTAACTACAAATGCGACACGTTGCCGATTGCGTGCGCTCTACACTTGCCGCAACAGGGCGCAACACACGCCCCACACACACACACACTCTCTCTCTCTCTCTCTCTCTCTCTCTCTCTGTCTCTCTTTGTCGCTCTCTCTCTGTTGCACTGCGACTTCCATTTCCGAGATTATTACAAATTTTGCATATTTGAAGTAGCGCTGCAAAGTCAAAAGCTTCCTGCGGCAGTTGCAGTGAGGCGAAATTAGCCGTGGCTGTGACTAAGTAAGTGGTTTGCTTATTGTTGCTACGTTGGGGCATTGAGCGTTGCGACATTAAAATTTCAGAAATTTCTATGCAACGTGCACCCGTTTGCGCGCTCTCAACTTGGCCATTTGAATGCTCCGCCCACAGATTAATTGCCCATGCAAATGTTGCCAAGGCGAGCGAGTGCCAAAAGGAAAGGGAGAGACTAAAACAAGTTGGTGCCGCCTAATGAGGCACCAAGAAAATTAGCAATTCACGAGCACAAGTATTGCACTTCTCAGATTTCAACTTGACGCATTGCCAACTATTAACAAATGCATTCAAACAAACCTATTGAGTAATAAAATATTAATTATTGCTGCTGTTTGTTGATTAAGGATCGCGGCAGCTGCACGGTAAATAAATGTACCTTTAGCGCAAATGCAAGAGAATTTTTAAAGTTTGGCAACGCTGCATCGTTAAGTTCAGCTCTAGGAATAACCGTATTTATTGATAATAACTTGACAGGACTGCAAAGCAGGGTTGAACCGAACCGTTTTAATTGAGTTGTTCAATTAAAACTATGAAAATTAATGATAGGAAAGCTTTGTTCAAATCTTAGATTCAAGTATACGAAAAGCCAATCAGCATGAGCGGAGCTCTAGGGCAGGGGAAAGAAAACCACAGACGCATATTCTTCTTGCAGCCCTGGTCATTTACTCACTTGACAGGGTTGCCACTGCACACAAATTATTTGGTAAGTAATTAAATAATATTCTTTGATTATAAGAGAGTATTTGTTTTTTTCTGTACTAAACAACAACTCACTCTGCGATTTACCATAGAATTGTAGCCATTCGGCAAAACAAATCTCATATTAAATACGATTTAAGCTAGATAAAAAGCTCAACGGCAATTAAATCACTCTTAGAATTTAATCCCTTTTGTTGCAAATAATTTAAGAAAACCGGAAAACCCCATATATAATACGCTATCAAAAATGCATTTAGTGTACAGGCTCCGCCTGTCTGTCTCTTACCCGCTCGCCTCGCTCGCTCTCAAATATGTTTAGCGCCCGCCTAACGACCAAATGGTCAATGATGACCGCCATCCCCTCGTCTGCGGATCCGCCAGCAGCTAAACAGCGCTCTGCGGTCTGTGTTGGCCAATGGAAAAGTCTATTAACGCACACGAAACTGTTAATTTTGCTGATGCAATTTCGGCTCAATTTATTGTGCACCCACAAACACTGTACAACAACAACTGGAATGAACATCACAAAAAAAAAAATATGAAAAACAGCAACTCTTGCACGCCGAACATGAAATACTCTCGCAGATATAGAGCTAGAAAGTGCTTCCATACAAAAGCTTTCTTTTTGTTTGATCCGATTCTTTCCACTGTTTATCCCAGCTATGCTGGCAGAAAAGCTCGTAATGCTATGTTTTTTATAAATATCTTTTAAACAATAAAGTTTTCTTTTTAAAAATTGTATTTTCTGACAGATTTTTTGATATAGATCTAGATGATGAAGTAGTTCGATTTAAAAGAAAGAAAAACTAATAAACTCTAATCTCCACTTTTCTTTCATTCAAGAACTTAACCTTCGCCCGATATTTTATATGGCAACCATGTGTTTATATATATATATTTTTATGGGTGCAAGGACGTCTACTTCAAAGTGTAACACTTTTCATAGCAAATTCATAATATCCTCTGTGAGGGTATTCAAAACTGAAATAATACGCTGAAACGAGTCTCGGGCGAACCGAAATTGAAAAGCCAAAGTACATAACAACAAACTGGCGGCTAGGCCTGCCCCACCCCACTGCCGCCAGCTGGCTCCCAATACCCAGTTCGAATCGTAGCGCCAGTGTCGGGCGCGAAAATCAATATAAATATGCTCCGGCACATGGCCATGGAGCTGGCTGGAGCACAACATGACAATTTATGTGCATTCAGTATGCAGCCAGCTAAATAGACAAGGCTGCACTTGTGCCGCGTGTGAGGATCGGGCTGTGGCACTGCGTGCATGGCAGACAGACACCCCCAACCTGAAAAGTGCCATTCGGCCTGGGCCAAGGACACAATGGCTTCCTGCACACACACACACACACACACACACACACACACACACACGCACAGGCGCACAGACACGTAACGATAAAACTTGAAAATGCTGTTAGCTACAAAATTTGTTGTCCGACTTTGTTGGCGCGTCCCATGCAGATTTTTTTTTCTCTCATTTTTTCGTTTTTGTGAGTGGGGCCTCTACTAATTTGAGGCGTACAGCTATTGAGTCAATATATTGCGCACAATAAGCGAACCTCCGGCCAACACACACACATGGATACACCCCCGAGCTCGCTGTAATGCACGCGCCGTTGCATTCGTGTGCGTGCAATTGCAAATTTATGCACTGCGATGTAAACAAGGCAAACATTTCCGCATCGACAGTCGAAGCTAAAGCAGCGCCAGCAGCCCAGTGCTGGAAAACGCAATAAAGCAGCGCAATTGTGAATTATTTGCAGCATACTTTCGGGCTGACGCTGCAGCCCTGCATTTCTAACTGGCTGTTGTAATTGTAACTGCGCCGCGTTCAACGCCTGAACAAAGCGGACAAACCTAATTACAGCTGCAGACAAGCCGGCACCCGACCTCCCCGACCCCCCCCCAACCCTCCAACCCCGCGAGCATCCCCGTCCCGGTCCCTGGCCCTACTCTTGGCGCCCACAATGGTCGCTTTGTCAGTTCGTTTAGCGGCACAAATTGCTGTCCATTGGGTTAGCTTCATAGAGCGAGTCCTACTCAATGTTAGCCGTTAGCATTTTGGCCCTATTTGCAGCGCCCGGCAACACCTCCATTCATATATATATATACATATCCAGATATTCAGGCCACATAACTTTGTCAGACATTGCGACAACTGACTTTTCAACTCGCAGCCGCTGTTCCTGCTTCTGCTGCTGGTGCTGCATTTCGCATTGCCCCAAATGGCCCCTGGTATTGCCAGGCTACACACACTGGGTATATTGGGTGCTTTATAAAGTCTCTACGAAAACATAGTTGGAATATGCGTAACTTTAGCATACATTATGCAATTCCCTGAACACAGTTAGGTTAGAATTCGTAGAAGTTTTTCGGTAGGGATCAAAATATAAATGTCTATATATAAAAATGTTTTTTCCAACAAATCAGTAATTTCGTAGAATAACTTATGTGATGTAGGGGTCATTACGAATGAGATGTGAAAATTAAAGTTTTCCACGAAACGGATGAAAAAGTGATGTGCAAAAGTCAAGAAACCTCTGCAACTGTAACATAAAGGGAATTTCGGAATTATCGCCATACTATGCGATTCACATGAATTCAAGAAAGGCGTTCTTTGATAATCTGTGTTACATTAAAATCTCTGCTGCTGCAAATGTAAAATACAGAATTTTTTTAATATCCACCCTACTATGCAATTCTCATGAATTCAAGTAAGGCGAGCTTTCATATCAGGTTTTATATAAAAACCTTGTATTAGCAATCTAGCTTAACTCTTCCATGGAAGTACTCTTATACGTATGTATGTATCTGTGTTTGTATGCACGTATAAATCATTTTATGCCTTACTCTTTTTTCTGCCATTGCTCTAATCCGCTCTTTACTCTCCTTTGTTCTTTCGGGTATGTGTTTAAGGGAAAGTCAATTATTCTTCTAATTAAAGAAAGCAACAAAATAATCATCCATTTGTATGGGTAAGTGTTTGTCAGGTATTTAAATGGAAATGTACACAAATTTTAATTAAGCACAATTGAATGCCATTCTTCAAATATCTACGTTTTACAGGGTAACTTATAAGGCAGCAGACCTTACTGTCACCAGCCCGCTTCTTGTCGCTGCTGTCAAGTGGACAACGGCTGTGCACAAAATAGAAACTTACAGAAAAGAAGAAAAAAATATTAAAAAAAAAAAAAAAGATACAGTTGGGCCATGGCAAGTGGCGGGCGGCAGTGCGGGCAAATATTGTGCAATGCGCCGCTGCCGCTGCCAAACAACAGAACCCAAAAATCTATAACGTCAAATGTCGAACGCTGCCGACCGTCGACTGTGCCGGCGTCCTGTCGTCCGTCCGACCGTCCAACGGTTCGTTTGTCCGTCGCTGGTAAAGGGGCAAATGCGTCTGTTTTATTTTACTTTTGCATATTTTTTGGCGTGTTTCAACTACTGCGGCGCTGTCTCTACATTTTTCAAGTTGTCTGCGTTTGACGTGCACGGCTGGGCGCTCCACTGCGTCTACATCGAAGTCATTGGGTGGTTGGCAGCGACGGCGTTGGCGTAGTTACACTTCGCCCTGTGCTCTGTGTGCGGTTGTGGTTCGTTGCTTGGTTATCGCCCAAGCGCCCCAAAAGGCGGACGGGCGGTCGGTCGGTCGATTGGTTGGTCCGGGCGATGGGTGGCTTGGCCGCGACTTTAGTTCGTTTTTGGTAAGCCTGTTTTTTAGTGCCTTCCGTAACCATTAAATTTTACGTTTTTATTAGCGCGCCTCAGACCCGACCCAGCCGACCCAGCTACAGCTGCAGTAACTGCCAGTCAGTTCCATGCCCCGCTCCCAGCGATTCCCGCCCCGCCACCAAACTCCATTTGGCAGTTCCACCCGCGCACAGCTACAACAAAATTTTTGAATATTTCCGTTTTGGCTGCCAGTTTTGGGCTTGCGACTCGTCTACAAAATGCAGTTTTGCATGCACTTGCCAGAGGGAGTCGCCGCAAAGAAGCGGCAGACAATAATGAGCAGGAGTCGAAGGAGGCAAAAGGCAGAAGAAGCACCAACAGATAAAACAGCCAGAATTGCCCTTTTTTTTTGTTGCCTTATCAGCGCCTCAAAATCGTGTGGCAAAAGTTGTCGCGATTGGCGAAAACACCGTTGGACGTGCGACTTGAATTTTTGGCCGCAAGTGGCAACAACAGTAGCAGCGGCAGCAGCAGCAGCAGCAGCAGCAGCAGCAGAGGCAAAAGAAGCAGCGACAGCAACCAAAAGTCACTCAAAAACTCACTCAAGCTAATGTCCTGGCAACATGTTGCGCCCTTTGCAGGTTGCAGTTGTGGGGCGTTGTGTATGCCAGATGCACGAGGGTCTGCGCACAGCTCGAACATGTTGCGTGCGCTGAGTTTGACATCCACAGGATTGAGGGTTGCAGGGGAAATGCGTAGACAGCCAACCGCTGTAAACTCTTATACCAATTTTCACTCAAACATCGAACAATTGAACTCCACTCAGTAGCTCACACACCACAACTCATTTTCGGCACGTTTGGCTCAAAATTCGAAAAGGAAAAACGGAAGAAAACTAAAAAAAAACAAAATCGGAATTGTCCGATCCATCCGACAATAGCCGTTGCCATAGCAGAAATGAATCTATTGCGCAGCTTGCGTGCCACACTCAATGAGTTCTTCTATCACAATTATCCTTGCATATCCCTGTGCTGCTGCCTGTTGGCGCTGGGTACGGCCTACCTGCACTATGAGTGGAAGGTGCACAGCTATGATCTGATGTCCTGGAAGCGGCTAAGCGAGGCCTGCTACTCCGCGGACGTGGACCTCTTTCAGCTGCTCGTTCTTCTCACCATTTTGATAATCAATATCATCTTTGTGGGCCTTATTGTTGCCGCATATATGCGCCCGCTGGGCCAGCGGGACACCGAACTGACGCTGCTCGAGATTAAAGATCGTTTTGCCCGCTTCATATTGTTGCGTATGATTGCGCGCATGGACCGCATTCAGGGCAAGCTGGCCGCCAAGCGCAAGAGCCTCAATTTCCAGCACTTTGCCCGCGCACATCACAGCATGGTTAAGGCGGTCGCCGTATTTCGGAAGGATGCACGCAAACTGTTGCTGCCGAACGAATCGGAGATCATGCAGCCCATCGAGGATATCTATGGCGTGGCCGATGATGAGGAGCGCGCCCTACGCCGTGATGGCTACTACAAGTTGCCCATCGATACGACAGACGCGACGGTCAAGAGTTTGTTTACTGCGCAGTGAAAATGACGCAAGAACAAAAACGATGTCGACTATGATGCCGCAGTCTCTGTCGCTGGCGATCTCTAACTGCTATGCAACTCCGATTTTGTTTAATGCATCCTTTAATAAAGTAGATCCTTTATCAAATATAGCTAGACAAGCGCCGCATCGAAACATATATATGGTTGAATACATCTACTTCCGAATCTTTCTTATTTTATTTCTTGAAGCTCGTGATGGCTATCGATAGCACAATTAGTTTGGTGCGCAGTAAAGCGATATCAATATCGATAACAATAACAATCATGTCGAGTTCCTTTCGATTGTAGCTCTGATTTTGGTTAAAGCTCATATCAATATCAGAATAAGATATAAATCGACTGTATCTTCATTTCTAGCTCTTTCTCTTTCTGTCTCTCTATCACTCTCTCGTACTCTCTTACGCTCATCCGCTCTTTCTCTGAGGCAACAGCGACAACACTCGATAACTATACCCCTTTTTCATTAAATATAAATTGTCCCCATAACTCCTTTTATTCCTTCCTCTCAAGAAGAACATATCAGATTCAGGGCTATTCGTATATCTGACTCTTTTTCTATTCCATTCTCTCCCTCTTTATCTCCCCATCTCTTTCTCTGAAGCCACGACGATTTCGCTTTCTCATTAAATAAACTTTATCCTCCACAGCTCTTTCTTTCCCCCGATCTCCACGCCTACACTCTACACTCAAGTACGCATTGAATTCAAAGCGATAGCAATGGTATTTTGGAAAATGTTATCGATGGCTCCATTTCGCCACTGATTTTAAAGTTGAGTTTTTATCAACTCTAGGTAGCCGCTGCTGCCTGCATACATCCGCTCCATAATTGCTTTTATCTATGCATGTTCGCTCTACTCCCAGCTCCACCCAACCTCTCCACACTCATCCAACTGCACTTGTTGTCCAGTGGAGTTGCTCCTTAAAGCCGTTTTATTGTTTCAATTGTTGTGCTGTGCGGGCGCCTTCTTTTGTTGCAGCCGCACTTCGACTTGCAGGCGCGCAGCTTTTTATGGCCGCATTGTGCGCCAGCCGAGCAACAACAATAACAATAACAATAACAAGCCAGCGAGTCATCGTTGTCCTGGTTGTTCTGGTTGTCCTGGTTGTCCTAGTCGTCGTCGTTGTTGTTGTTGTTGTTGTTGTTGTTGCTGTTGCTGTTGTTGTTCTTGTCAGGCAGGACAACAGAACAACTGCTAAAAACTAAAACGCCATGTCTGCAGCTCAAAAACAATATCTAATGTTCTTCTCTACAGGCAAAAATATTTTTGCAGCGTCTTTTTCCACTCTTGCCACGCTTTGTTGCCAACGCTTTGTTGTTGTTGTTGTGGCTGTTTCTGTTGCTTCTGTTGCTGTTTGCCTTTAAAATTAGCTAAAAGCCAAAATGTGCTGTCGCGCAACTTCAAAGCATTGCGCGCTTCGCTGCTGCCCAAAAAAGTAGGCAACAAAAAATAATACACAAAACACGCACTTTTCAAAAATTTACTTTGCGAAATGACTGCCTAATTTCCGTTAATGTGCCATGTCCGTGTCGTTTCAAGGCGCCACACACACACACACACACACACACACACACACACGCACATTACACATACGGCCCGTAGGCCGTAAGCTAAAATTTTTGCCCAACTGCATTACTTCATTTTCCATGCGCATTTTTCTTTGCTTTTTATTCGGTTGTTGTTTGGGTTTGTTGCTGCTGTTGCCGCTGCTGTTGTTGCTGTTGTTGTTGTTGTTGTTGTTGTTGTGGTTGCTGGAAAAAGACATTAAGTAGATTATAGTCTGATTGCATATTTGCGGATATGCGCGCCATAAACACGTACGGACGTGCTGCAACCGCAACAACGCGAACAACGTTAGCGAAACAACGCGTTAACAAAAAAAAAACATAAAAAAGTGGAAAAACGAAGCGAAAAATGAGAGGAAAAACAACTAAATAGACATATATATGTATGCGTGTATATGAAAGGAAAACCTGTAAAACGTACGTGCACCTAACCGCAGACTAAATGACGCCATCCCACTGGCTGGAGCTCTAGCTACAGCCTCGGCTACCGCTGTCTTCTACTGCTGCTACCGGAAGTATTTCTGGGCTATTCCAGTCCAATCGATTGAACATAGTTACAAGTTGTGTGCCGTTCTGCCTTGGCAGTCTTTTAGGGTGCAAAAACCGAGCTGCCTTAGTCTATATTTAATTTAATATCTACAGTTCCGTTTAACATTGAACTTATTTTGCAACTTACTTCAAGTAGTTCGCTTTCTTGAAGTCGAAATGCCACTTGTTAAAGTTGAACCAGCAAAAGGTGCCCGACTCCAATCTAGTATCTAAATTTCGTGACGAACTGGTTCATTTTACACAATCAACAGTAATAAAAATCCAAAACATTTTCACTCTTTTAACACAATTAATTGTGTGCTTTTATGAACTTGTTCATATGACGCGATTTCACGCAAGTCGTAAACATTTCCAAACACACACACACACATGTTACTCGCCTTACGTGTGTGTGTGTGTGTGTGTGTGTGTGGCTCGCGCCATAAGCCCGAATAACGGCGATTACTTTATCACCCAGCAAAAGGCCACAAAATTGCAACCAAAAGCTGCTGGCGGCGTTTTTGCATAGGTTGTGCGGGTGTTGCGGCTATGTGTGTGTGTGTGTGTTTGTGTTAGTGTGTGCTAGGGTGTGTGTATGTTAGGGTATGTGTGTGTTAGGGTGTGTGTGTGTGTGCTAGGGTGTTAATGCTGTCAGGTAGATAGAATAAAAGACCCGCAAGCAATAAACAAATAATCATAAATAATGGGGAAATTTTTAACAGGCACGCTCGAAATTAGCTATTAATTGCAGCAAAAGAGAGAGGAAAAGAGCGAGAGAGGGAGAGTTATAGAGGGTGAGCGTCTGCTAGCCGTTAACAGGGTGGCAACGCTGGCGCTTCAATTAGGCTTACGGCCGACTCATATGCAAATAACGCGAGCACAGTTGCTCGACAGAAACTGTAGCATACTTATAAGCGCTGGCCAACTAGAGCGCGGGCGGGTCGGCACTTTGTCATTGATTTGATTTGGTTTCGTCTGATTGCCAGCTGTGTAATTTATAGGGAAGGAGTTGGTAGAGGGAAGAGGCGGGGCGGGGGCGGGCTCTCGGGGCTGTTCCAAGACGTAGCTGTGGGCTTAGCATATGCGCACGACTTCAATCAGCTATGTAAAATCTATGTAAAATATTTATATTGCACTCGATGCATTCCGTTGAATGGCTGGCCAAGACGACGCCCGGCTGCATGCGTAATCAGTGCAAATGTCATTTACATAAACATTGTGCCGCACAAGTGCTGGGGCCAGAGCATTATGCTATTGCACAGTTACCAGACGACCACGATACAGAAGATGCACGATACACGTTGCAAGCTGTGTGCGTGCGTATGCAACTCGCTTTCTCTCTCTCTTGTTATGACATTTTCATTATTTATTTAGACAAAAGAGTTGCCTCCCACCATGCTAGACCCAAAATTAGTTTGTTTTTGCCATTGAGAAAATCCTGAAATTATTATCAAATAAATAAGTGCACACTGTACTCAAAGTATACCGTACACCCGCCCGCAAGCCCGAACTATAATTTCGCACAAAAATCTATAGCATACGACTTGCCACAGCGAGCTGGACTGCACGGCAGTCCGATGCGAACACAAAGTGGACACACAGTGGACACTCGTGTTTCTCGGGCGCCTGCATCTGAGTTTGGCAAACAAAATTGCTTGAGTTTTGTGTGCCATAAAATGTAGCATAAGTAAAGTCCTGCCAAATAAATATGCATATCCATGCAGCGCGCGTGTCCATGTGTTTGTATCTATTTATATATATATATATATATACATGTGTTTATATCTGCATGTCCAGTCCGAACAGCAACCGCCCCTGTGTAGTCGACGTTAGTTTTGCTGTGGTTTATGCGTAGATTTTGCGGTCGGAGCTGAGAGGCAATTGCGGCTAGCATAAATCACTTAAAATTTGTGCCAAATAAATACAGTGAGCCACAAATATTCTGGATTTGCATGCTTGAGAGCTGTGCTAAAGTCTGACTTTTCCTGCACACACACACACAATAAATAAATAAAAAAAAAAAAGAAGAGAACTAGAAATACAAATAGGAAAAAGCATCAAAAATAAATGAAAATGAAAATAAATATGTTTATATGGCTATGCAAATCAACTGCACACACACAAACAAGTTGCTTTTAAAGTTCAGTTTGCAGCGAATTGAGACATCCCAAAACGATTTATCTTTCGAATTAGGCGTATCATTAAATAATTTTAAAGGTCAAGTAAATAATAATAACTATGCAATGGGCTAGCTTTAAGGAAAACAAACATATTTGCTTCGGCAAATAGTTGTACTGCTCAATTCGCGTTTTTATCGCATTCTCAGCTACCTAGTGGCAAGATTTATTACTACATCAGTACATTTTTTTTTTGTTTTTCATTTATCGCCATACTATCCGCGTGGCGATAAAGCTAAAAGTGCTTTAACTTTTCTACAGGATTAGCTTGATTTAAATATTTCCTGAGCTCATCAAACTTGAAATTCGACGGCGCAGCGAAAGTGCAGCTTAAAGGCATGTATGAAAAATGCAAAACTTTTCCAGACCAGATCCATAGCTATGCACACACAAAAGCACACACACACACGCGCACACACAGACACATGCACCGTAGCTACATAGACACGCTTCGAGCTGAATGGGGAATATGTCGTATACGCAACGTAAAACTTAGCCAGGCGTAAATGGATACATCTTGACTATAAGTGCATGCCAAACACACACCGACACACTGACACGCACATACACACACGCACACGCACACACAGCAGCAGCTCTCAGACAAAACATGATAACAATTAAAACTTTGTACACTTGGCGTATTTACATTATTCATTTCGGTGTTGGATTCTCTTGTCACATTCGTAATCGTTGCAGCCGGCTCTATTGTCTCACTCTCTCTCCCTTTCTCGCTCTCTCTCGCACTCTCTTTATTTTCTGCATTTTATTTAAAATTTTATCACTTTTGCGGGGTATTCTGTTCGGCTTTCTCTACCCCAAGCTAATTTTTAGCTAAACCAAATAAATGAAGCCAAAAAATAATGATTTAGCTGCAGAAGAATGCGGTGTATGTGTGTGTGTGTGGATGTGCATGTGAGCGCGTGTGTGTGTGAGGCACTCGCTTAATAACATTTTAAAATAAATGCTTTATTTATTGCGAAAGGTAATTACGAATGACCCAGGTCCAGTGCCCTGTGCACAGCGCCCATGATATATGAAACCATAATTACTTTAATTAAGCAAATATTTTCACGCGCCAAGTTTTGCACGTTGTTGTTGCAGGTCAGCACATTGATTGAGCATATTTATTAAATGGCTCTTATTGCTCTCATTGTTGTACGGGCGGCAAACAGCAACAGCAACAGCAACAGCAACAGCAGCAGCAGCAGCTCTCAATAAATTGATGCATTTTAATTATCATTTATAATACCGACGCCACCATTGTAATGGCCGTTGAATGCGCCAGTTGAAACTGTGGCTCACGTTTGTTCGTAGCGGGAGGGTAGAGGACGTCATTCGCTTGACTGCCAACAGACATGAGTAATAGCCCGATTTGAGTGTATAAAAAGAGCGCAGAGAGAGAGAGAGACTGACAGTGTCTCGACTCTTTGCGAGAAGTGAAAAACAAAACGGCAGATTTAAAAACCCACGCAGCCAGTGAGCATACTGAAACTATGTTAAGTTAAATTAAAATAACTTGGCAAATAGAATTTGTTGCCATACGAGAACTTACTTTTCGACCGATCTGTGAGACCAACTCGCATAGAAACAAACAAATGGACAGACGGCTGCTGATACTAATAAAGAATATATATATTTACAAGGTCAGAGATGACTCCTTCGGCACGTTACGCATTTCGGAACAAAATAAGAATACCTTCTCGATATAAAAAACAACAGGCAATAAATTTGGAGTTGTTGTTATTATTTCAAGCAATGACATCAGAATATATTGTGGTACATTAATCGTCTGGAAAATCAAAAAGAAAACAAGTAAGAGGTTCTAGTCGGGAGCTCCCGACTAGAGGATACCCTGAACCCTCTTCTTCCACCAAATATATATTCTATTTTAGAAGCTAAATGTCAAGTTTGGTGACTCTAGCTCTTATTATTAACCAAAATAGCAAAAAAAAAAACAGGATATCGATATCGATTTTTATCGATTGCTTGGAAACGGATAAAGTTATCGATTATCGGAAACAAACTCGATCTGCGCAGGCACTAGAAGCACCTACATCTTATACCCATTTTTAATGGGTTCAGGGTATAAAAAAACAAAGAGACAGCCTAAGGTTGCAAAAATACTTATACTCTGGTGCACAGAGTGCACGCGTAAAATGCCTTTGAATAGAAATGACTGATGGGCAAATGGACATGACTGAATAAGCTCGGCTCTTGATCAAGAGTATATGTATATATAGGTCGGCGCATACGCCGCATGTCTGTGTGGTTGCACGTGCGACAATAATGATTGGGAATGTCAAAATATTTGGTACTACACAATGATTAGCAATGTCAAATGAAGTTGTGTGCTGCGACTGATCTAAAAGCATTATTGTCGCTTTGCTTAGAGCTGTCAGGGCGATGCTGATCTGATACTGAAGCAAACGAGGGTGTAGGGTATCGCCTTGCCACTAGAGCACTCTTGTTTGCCGTGTTGAAAGGTGGGTGGTAATTAATGCTGCATTTATTCAGGTAAAAAGATCGCTTCACATTATAAAAATGTTTCCAGAAACAAATATATATGTTATATGTATTGTTGTCAATCATAGATGGTCGTGTGTATGAAAACAAGCATAGATTTGTTAGTCTTATTGGATGGATTGATTGGATTTATATAAATGCACCGACTAACCATGGGTAATCACAACAGTAGCAATAACAAAGGCCACCACATATACCCCTATGACTGAGGCCTTGTAATCCTCGAATGTCATCACTTGTCCGATTATTTACTTACAGACAAATGGACATGATTTAATGGAATCGGCCATTAATGCTGATCGAGAATATTTGTATATATTTTGTATGGGTTCAGAGATGCTTCTTTCTGCCTGTTTCCACAACTTAATTATATTCGTATAAATGCGTACAGGGTATAAAATATTTCATGTCGTCTGTGTGTATGTGTAAGCATTAAAAGAGAAGTCTTCGATTGATTTGTTTATGTGGCAATATTTAAATTTTGCCATTTAATAATTGTATTTAAATCATGTCGTAGAGCTGTTGTTACTATTTTTAGCAATAAGCTTTTTTCTTTTGTGTCCATTTACACGCAAGCTGGTTAAGTTTATTTTTATCCCTAAAAAACTCTCGCATACACAACGGGAAACGATAGCAAAATGAATCATATGTCGTTCAGGTTGACTGCCACAAACACAATCACATATTCTCGCTACATGTACACGTCCACGACTCAGATCGTGGCCTTCATAGAAGTTTGTTCTTTCCTTTCCCTTGTTATTTTAAAGCGGTGCACGTTTTAAAACTGATACAGAAGTTGAGTCAACATTTTATTATTGTGATTCGATTACATTGAGGTGATTAATGCTGCATTTTCACAGGTAAAAGATCGCTCCACATGATAAGTATGCTTCCATAAAGCTATGTATACATATATATTTATACTGGTGGCAATTGTTGATACACTAAGTTATGAAACAAAGAATTTGTCAGTTTTATTTTATTTGGGTTTTTGTAAATGCACCGACTAACCGTGATGAATTATAAGGACACCCAAGAAAAAGGCAACCACAAATACGTTTACCCCTATGAATAGGGCCTTGTTATCCTTGAATGTCATCATGTTGTCCATTTGTCACTTTATTAACTGGAAAGATTCCCGACTGAGACACCGACCGCTTCTCCCGACGATCAGCTTGCAACTGACTGGCGATCAAGCGCATAAGCAAGGGGCATTGAGAGAGAGAAAGACACAATTCAGTGCACTTGAGCAACTCTTGCTCACATGCACAGTGACTCAAATTAATAAACTGATAACTAATAACTAAATTGAGTATAAATATACATTAGATACCATAATATACTACTATATATAATATGCTTTGGGGTTTCTTAACATTTTGTGCAAAATAGACAACTACATATTTGCATTTTTTTTATGTTAAGGTATATATGTTACAGTATACAGGCTGCTAGCGACACAACAGTGAAGCTGCACCTCCTATCGATAGCTAGCATCGATAACTAATCGATAACTAAGAAATTCACAAGAAAACAAGATTTCGGATATGGATATGGATTTTATCGATCGTACATAAAAACGGACACACAGAAGTAGAGTTCTAACTAGATCGACTTGTCTATTAATGGTCACCAAGAATATAATTACTTTATTTGGTCGGAGATGCTGCCTTCTGTTTGTTGCATGCATGTGCGCAAACCCAGAATACCCGCTTTACACACTCTCAGTGTACCAAAACATTCAAAAAGTCAAGAATTCCTCTCGCAGAGCAATAAAGTGTGCGAACAATCAAACGCATATTTAGTTTAAATACGACGTCAGAGTTTGCGCGCATTGCAAGTGAAATTCTTGTTGTTTAGCACTTTCAATGTATTTTATTTCATAAAAGTGTTAACAAAATTAAATATATAATTAGCTAAACTCAGCAGGGTCTTAGCTAATGGAGGGGCACTATACAGATCTCCATGCGACTGTTGCCACCCCATAAATTGACCTGTCTGCTCTTCACTTCCAATTGAATGCTGAATGTGTCCACCAGTGGACAGCGCACAGCCTTTGTCATGTCCACTTTGCCGTTGATCACGTCCTCAAGCAGGGCACGCAATGCGACTGGAGCCAACACGCTGAACTTGAGACTGAGCTTGGGACAACGGGCCGATAGGGTCTGCTCCTTGAGGCCATAGACGTAGACGCTGGTGCCAATTTCAATGAAGCGGCTGTGTTGGCAAGCAAATTAGAAAACGTTTCAATTAAAATGAATTTAGCTGAGTTTGCATGCAGGTTACCTCACATTACTTTTGGCCTTGTCAAAAACCAACAGCTCAGCGATAATGGTCAAAAAGTCGAAGAGTTTCTCTTCCTCGCTGGCAATTGTGTCCTTCTCTTGGATGCCAAAATGCACGCCCAACACCTCCAGCTGAAGTTGCCAGTGCATCAGATTCATGGCCGAGCTGACAACGCGAAATTTGCGAAATTGCTGAGAAATCGAAAAATTGATTGTTCAAAAATGTGAATGCGTGCAGCGCATAATAAGTTAGACTCTACCCACTCGTAAGAGATTCAGAAGCGTCATAGTTTGAACTAGCCGGCGCTGATTTAGACGTATACGGGCTGCGGCACCCTTTGGCCACTCGGCTGGCGTCCACTCTAGATTGTGATAGAACTCGTGCAGAAATTGATGCATCTGTGTGACATCGATGGCCTCCTCGCCAGTCGTCAGTTGCTTGTAAAATTTCATCAGTTTGCCAGTAAATATTGCATCATAGCCAGAGTTGATGAAGTAATCGGTGGACTGTGCCAGAACCTGCACACAAAAGTGGATACAGTTAATGTGGAACTATCTTTCTCTCTCTCTCTCTCTCTCTCTCTCTTTTCCTCTCAATGTCTTACCTGCATCACAAAGTTTCGCATGTTCTGGTCATCGTTTCCATGCTGTTGGCGCAAATGAAAGTTGGCAAACGATTTGTAGCTATGCAACATGCAGTCCGAGTGCTCCACTTTTAATTGATTGGATGCATGGCGCAATATATGCTGTTTATCGGGATCTACTTTCGATATGATTAGATGCAATGGACCAAGCGGCAAGTCCATTAGTTCCACTTGCTTCAGCTGCTCCAGTTTTGGGCGCTTTGCACGCGTGGGCCCGTCTCCGCCAGCTCCGACAACTGATGCAGAAGATGATCCTTTCCGTTTCCTGGGCGCCATTTCTCTTGTATAAAAAGAGTGAAAAACTCGCCAAACTCTATCAACTTGTGTGGTTCTATCAACGAGAATTTATTAATTGATCTGCCACAAAAGTGTCGCCTGTTTGAGTATATAATAAAGAATGTGGCCTACTGGGGTTTCCTTTTTTTGTTTTGGCTTTTATTAAATGTAGTTTAATTTACAATCAATTCAATAAACTGTTTATAATTCAAATACATGTGTATATTATGATATATTATAAAAAATTGCTTTCCATAATTTGTTAAACAAATGCCCCATAGTTAATTCAGTTATAAACATTTACAATATCTAAAAGTAGAGCACCTTAAAATTGATTGAAAACAGGCAATTGCACTGTTAAACGATTGTTAAATATTCATTTTACATTTTACTGTTAAGCTACTGTTAAATATTCTCTTTTAGCTGAGCATTAGTTTTATACACAGTTATACACTAGATTAAATTCTTTATAAAAAGAAGGCCTGCTAATTGGTCATTGAGTTTAGTCAAGAGGTGCATATTTTTGAGTAAAACGTTGTAAAACGTTTATATAAATATCCAAAACGCGATTTGGTTTAACAGAAATGCAAAATACTTTGAATGTACAATAAGTAGTTCGAGCTTTTAAATCTTAGGCAAAGAAATTTAAACAGTGGACGCATTCAGCAGAGAATTCTAATAAACGAGCCGATTACGAGTTGCGATTCTCACATCTTTCAAGTATTATTCATCAAAACTCTCTGCACTAATAGCTCGCATAATATTTGTGACATATTTAGCTACAACTATCGAGGAAAAACTTTTAACTTGGTTCCTTTCGTTACATTTCAGGCATTTCATGTAACTCAAGTTGTTAAATATAGAGTTTCTATAAGTACATAGCATGTCAGAGGCAAGTGAAAGTTACATATAATACAGGACAAAAGCGCTTGAAATATGCGAATAAACTTGAATTAATACAAAAGGCAAACTTGTATTGCCAATCAAAATGCGATTGTTTTGCACATATTTCAGAATATGTTGACAACAATTGTCTCGAGTGATTGGCAAAATTTGCATTCATACAAAATACTTGACACTGACAATTGGCATACAACAAAACAACAAATAAATGAATTAATTAAAAATGTTAACATTTGCCGTCGAGTGCTCAAAATGAGTCGACACATAACACAATTTGCCTCTATATGCGAATATACATGCGTGTACTTGTTTATAAATTAACATTAAAGATTATGAATAATATTTGACTTAAATACTATGCAAATAACTAAGAAACCAGAACTAACTGACAGATGTCTGTATGTGTGTGTGGGTGTGGGTGTGTGTGTGTGTGTGTGTTGAGGTCCACCTTAGGGCTTATCGAAGCCCGCAAAATCGGAGGACTCGGAATCATCATCGTCCCGTTCAACGCCTATGCAATGTATGCCCGTGCGCAGCATGGGCGTACCCTTGCCTTTGCCCAGGACACGCGCCGCAATCACCAGCTGCAGCAGCTCCTTGGCATTGTTCGAGTTAACAATGTGGAGGACTTCGCGCAACAGCTTCTCCTTGTAGGCAAAGAACTCGATTTTCATCTCATAGAAATCGTGCTCGTCATGCTTGGTGCCCGTGAACTCCGTGATCCGGCAATGCAGATTCGGTGTGGCGCTCACATCCGGCACAAACTTGGTGCCCGGCGCGCCCGTATTGCCAAACAAACTGACCGGCAAATTCAGATCAATCAAATAGCGATGATTGATCTGCAGAAAGCCCAGACTGACGACAATCGTATCGCCCGAGCGCTGATACGTAACACAGCTGTCCGAGCCAAAGTCATCAGTCTTCAGTGTGGTCGCATCAAAGTGTACGTGATGATCTGCGAAAGAAGAGTGGATTGTTTTGAATATATACTTTAAATAACTAGCTGCAATTGCATGCGTTTAGTCGGGCATGCTCGCTTTGCGAATACCCCTCAAGCAGCACGCAATTGCACTTAGCAACAGGTTGTCATAAGTCTTACTCATATTTGCAATGACAAATCTTGATAAAGACCAAGCATTATATATATAGATTATTACGTGCTTGAACAGCTTGCGAATTATAAACTTTTTTTTGTTACTCTAATTCCAAAGCCTTGCTGTTTGTGTGTCTTTTTGGCGTGTTAGAATTTATTGCTCAATGGGCACATAAATAGGATATAATCTATTAAAGCTTTACAAAAATTAAGTATGCCTGACTTGCAGATACCCTGTACCTTTGAATTGCCATATAAAACATTCTTATTTGTTGAGTATTTCTTTGCCGTCAGTTTTAACTGTTTCGCACTTTGGAACATATTTTTGTATATATTTTTTGTGTTTATTGTACGATTGCGTTGAAATTTTAAGTATATCAATATTTAAATGAAATATGTGCATATAGCAAACATTAAAGATTTATTTATAAATATTTTAACACTTTTTCTGCTGCTAGAATTTTAAACTTGATCTTAGTTAGCTTACTTCAAATGTCTATCTAGCTATCTGACTGTTTACCAAATTAGATATGTTGGGATATTGATAAGCAGATTGACATGGTACATCGTACATGGTACATGGCACATGGTGCATGGTACATGGGACATGGGACATGGGAACTAGATGTAAGATGTTCAAACTATTTAATTTTTACAGCTTCAGGAAGTTTATGTACCACATATATCCACTTAAAGGGTATATTTGGGCTTAGAACAGTCTGTTCGATTATCTTCTCATCTCCACAAGCCTTAGAAAATATCTTCAAATTCTAGAAATGGGCTGCTAAATGGATGTCAAAAATCGAAGTATTCAAGGCCAAGCCACATAAATCGTTTCGCACAAATCAAGCAGAAACCCAAAATATCTTCAAATATATTCGACAGTTTGAATGTCATTGCGCGGTGCCGTACAGTTTGAGAGTCACTCAATTTGCAACTAGTTATCGCTTTTTACACAGATAACAGAGCATGGTAATTATTTTGTAGTTAAAATTTGTTGACTGCTGCGCTGCAGCGCACGTGGAAAAACGCCCGGCGTTGCCCGGCAGCTGCTTGCATCTGGCCACGTGTCGTGTTTTTGTTATTTGCATATTTGCCACCGGCAAACATAATTAATTTGCATTTGAACTTGTGGCCAAAATCAATGGCAGGTGAGAGCCGCAAAAAGTGTACACAAACACACATCTATATACATATATATATATATATAGACCGGCAGCTTTACTTATTTAGCTTGCGCCAATAAAGATAGCTGAATAAATAAATAAACAAACAAAAAAGAGCCAACGTCTGTGGGGCAAACACACGCCGCTGCGCTTGGCAATAAAGTAAACTTCCACAATTCCGACGACGACGAGCAAGATGATGATGATGACGATGATTAAGATGATGATGATGACGCTGAGGAAATTGCGTGTAAGCGCGCAATTAAACTCGCTCCACTTTGTCGAAGGCGGCGCACGGCAATTGGCAGCAAAGTCTTCCGGTTTCGGATTCATTTACTTGGAGCCAAGGCCGCACGGATTGCTCAGGTTACTCTCGAGGGCTTAAATTGCATTAAAATTGGGTCAATTGGGACCAAAACGTGGGACCAAAACGTGGCTGCCTCTGCTGTGTGCAGCGTCTGGCGGAGGAATTTAATTCATAATAAAATACAAATCAGTTTTTGATTGAATTTTAAAACACAAAAAACCTAACGCAGCTAAACCTGACTATATTTAATGTATAGATAATTATATAATTTATATCTATATATAGATATATATAATCTCGATGTTAACAAACCCATTTACAGCCCGCTAATCGTGCGCTTGTTTTACAATTTAATTAGCAACATTTTCTTTTTACGAGCCTAATGCAAATATTTATATAAAAAACTCCGACGGCCCATTCACAAGTGCTTGTTTTTGTGCTTTACACATCGATCGGTTGACGTAGCCAAAAAAAAAAAAAGCAAAAAATCATGGTTCTTTAACTTGGCTATAAATAGCCGTTTCTCGTGTTGGCAAGTCGAAAACCTGCGACGAGCAGCAAAACTTGGGGAAAGCTCTTGCAGCTAATTGTAGAAATATTTCGACATATTCTAGCATAAATTGTTGATGCCAAAGATTTATTTTTATATATTATTTATTATGTATTAATATTTATAAAAATATATATATATATATATATATTATTTACAATCTAATCTAATCTGTGTTAGGAAGACCTTAAACTACAATTAACTTCTATGACTTTTTATAGTCATGTGAAGGCTAACAGCGCCGATCTTCAAGTATATATTCTTTATCGTGTAACATAGGAAGTATCGGTAGTAAACTAGGTTTTCTTTAAAAGTTGCCGACTCTGCAGATACTCTAACTAAGCTTTGCAAATGGACTTGGTTAATCCATCTAAATCGTGTGCCTTGGAGCATAGCTTCCATTAAAATGTATATAACAAATATCTTCTTGTTGTTTTTTTGTTTAATATCTTGACTTAACTTGGATTTACGAGCCATGCGATCTTATCTAAGTCGGACTACAATTTCGTAAAAAAAAAAAAAAACGCATCAGATAAGGTTTAGGCACAACATATTTATACAATATAGCTATGCGATTTTATGGGAATAAAAAAAGCATAAGATTTATTAGATTTTTTCGACCAATTACGAAAAAACCATATATATAAGATATATGAATAGCATATTTTGTTTAAATATAACTTTCACAAGAAAAATCATTCAAAAATTGTCATCAAGCATGGAAACATGGCCTGGCCAGAGGCCATTATTTTTCTTTTCAAAGTTAGTCATTTTTATGCACTTATATGTGCTAACGTTTTGTTTTTCATAACTCTGCTTTATAATTCATTCAAAATTTTGAGCTGATGCACATTTATTTCCTTACTTTTTAAGCACATTTCATTTGTCAGTTTTATTTGTTGTGATAAGCGCGGCGCATGAACAGACACACATAAATATGTATATTTGGTTTTATAAAATATATTTATTTGGCCTTTCTATACATATATATATATATATAGATATATATTTACATATATGAATATAGGTATATGCATGTGCTACAAGTCAGAGGAATGTCTGCGCGAAAACAATTCGTTTCTTTTGGCCGATCGCCCGCTCAGCAAAGACATCGCATATATTATATATATATACATGTGTAAAACGTGCGACAGATTGAAATTTATTCGCTTTTAATGCGACTTTAATTTAAATCATTTACAGGAAAAGCCATTCAGCAAGTATTTTCTGCCTGCCTAATGTAAAATTGAAGCGTATCCACGACAAAGCTTCCACAGAAAACAAATTAAAGGAAAAAAAACGTAATCCAGCAAAAACCGCTTAAATGCGAGTCAATATTTAAAGACAGCCAAAAGGCGAGCACAACAAGTGCCACCCCCCCCCCCCTCCCCCCCTCGAAAAGCCCTCATATGGCGATGTATATAAAAAATTTCTTTATGTGAATTTCAATAGAAATGTCACGTTCTATGCGACTCGTCGCAATCAGCGAAGATCAAATCATAAATGCCTAGAAGAGACTCTCTAGAGAAGTCGTCCACCCTTTCCCCTCTCCACACAAACACACCCCCCAACAACCCCACACCTCCACAATCTAGCCCCAAAAAATGTCCGATTCTGATTTTGCCCCAATGTTTGCCTAGTTGAAAGCTTGTCAGTCGATCAATTGATGGACATTCGCCCATTCATATAAAATATTCAATTGCTTTGTTTAATTAACATAACAGCAAAGGGGGGCACTGGGGAGGGAGGTGTGTTCTATGGCTACAGTGAAAACCTTTTGGAAACGTTTCCACATTTAGCAGAGTTCGTTCCGCTCGGCTGATAGCTTTGAGTCTGACGTGTGAGCATTATTTTTTTTTTTCAGTTTAACAAACAGTCACATGTTGTTTATCGGATACTTTAGTTTATTCTATTGAGGCTTTGAGAAGACTCAACCTGCCCGCCGCTCCCCTTCCCTCCCCCTCCTGTCTCACGAAATCTTTTGAGCACGTATTTCATTTAATAATTGCTGAGGCTTGTTTAAAAAGTTGCCAGGAAATTTTGTTGAATAACAAAAGCGCACGAATTAGATACGTTTTAGCATAAATTAAAAGTGTTATGTTATGTACAATAAAATTTATGCATTTACAGAGCTCATTGCTGAGATTTTACAATAATTTGCAAATTTAAGAAATGCATTAAGGATTTAAGAAACGATTTTACAGCAGAGAGTAGACAAATAAATACCCTACATCACATTTCAACTAAAAATTGTAATGAAAAACTGAGTTCAACTTGTTTTGTACTAAAATGAGATCATACATTAGTTAAAAACATTTGAGCACAAGTTTAATATACTAATTTTAGCTCACATTTTTAGTTCAAATACTTTTTCACTTTTTTTCCACCCAAGCGAGCGGAACTTGTTTACTTTCTCGATAAAGGGGGTCTACTGTAACTGCAGCTTTCTAGCTTAAGACTTTGAGTAAAATCTATGATAAAAACGCCTATGTCCACAGATGAACTTTAACTTGTGCGAGTTTTTACTGTATTTGTATATGTATATATATTATATATGTGGCATGTATAGGAAGTAATCAGACCTTGAATATGCTCTTTGATAAATACGCCTTTTTCCAAAGATCAACTATAACTTATAGGAGTTTTTACTGTACTATACACACACATATATTTCTATATATATGATATAAACAACTGATATCTACTATAAATATTGTGTGTAATCGTTAATAATTGAAATTGTTCAGTGCCACAAATTGTCGTCTTTTGCCGTATCTTTTGGCTGCTCGCAGCTGGTTGTGATGTCATTTGGAATGGGCAATAGAAAAATTATAAGCAACAGCCAGGGACCCATAAATAGCCACCCAAATATATTTGATACGTGCCCTCCCCAACAACTGACTGACTGGCTGTTGCCACACCCCCCAGTTTTGCCCCTCCCGCTGGCTGCTGCGCCTGCTAAACACACAAAACTGGCCGAAATGCAACTGTTTCACATGTGTTTTGCGAATCAAAACAGTTGTCAAGGTGTCGCGGAACATCTATCAATCAAAAAAACACCCTCGTGCCAGAGAGGTCAGACAAACAATTGCATCTGATATTATACCGAAATACACTCAGAGAAAAAGTTCATCACAAATAGTTATATGACGGGCATAGAAATCGAACATAAATAAAGTCTTTTAAAAGGAATTAAATTAAATTAAATTAAATGAAGAATAAATCTAGATACAAATTTGAATTAAAGACTAGGAAGGGGAAAGAAAGAATGTAAAAATACCTTAAACAAGAATTTGCATGATTAAATATTTCTTAGATTAGGTGCTATGTGAGAATTTCAGGCTATAAATAGATCTTAATATAAACATTTTGTGCTTAAGCTATTTTTTTTACTTGTTTTAACATAAAATTTCTTGTAAACTTCCCTTTAGATTTCTTGTACTTATTAAATGATTACTACCCCAAGATTCGTCTATAGACATAGGTCTTAACTTCCTATGCCCATAACTCGGTCAAATCTCATCCGATTTATACGATGTTTGTCTTTTTATCAATGGTTTTCCCTCTAGAATAATCTCTCATTCAAATCTGAACACAAATTTTTTAGTCGAAATTCATGTCAAAATCTTACCCCAAGATTCGTCTATAGACATAGGTCTAAACTTCCCATGCCCATAACTCGGTCAAATCTCATCCGATTTACACGATGTTTGTCTTTTTATCAATGGTTTTCCCTCTAGAATAATCTCCCATTCAAATCTGAACACAAATTTTTTAGTCGAAATTCATGTCAAAATCTTACCCCAAGATTCGTCTATAGACATAGGTCTACCCTTCCCATGCCCATAACTCGGTCAAATCTCATCCGATTTACACGATGTTTGTCTTTTTATCAATGGTTTTCCCTCTAGAATAATCTCCCATTTAAATCTGAGCACAAATTTTTTAGTCGAAATTCATGTCAAAATCTTACCCCAAGATTCGTCTATAGACATAGGTCTACCCTTCCCATGCCCATAACTCGGTCAAATCTCATCCGATTTACACGATGTTTGTCTTTTTATCAATGATTTTCCGTCTAGAATAATCTCTCATTCAAATCTGAACACAAATTTTTTAGTCGAAATTCATGTCAAAATCTTACCCCAAGATTCGTCTATAGACATAGGTCTTAACTTCCCATGCCCATAACTCGGTCAAATCTCATCCGATTTATACGATGTTTGTCTTTTTATCAATGGTTTTCCCCCTTGAATAATCTCTCATTCAAATCTGAACACAAATTTTTTAGTCGAAATTCATGTCAAAATCTTACCCCAAGATTCGTCTATAGACATAGGTCTACCCTTCCCATGCCCAAAACTCGGTCAAATCTCATCCGATTTATACGATGTTTGTCTTTTTATCAATGGTTTTCCCTCTAGAATAATCTCTCATTCAAATCTGAACACAAATTTTTTAGTCGAAATTCATGTCAAAATCTTACCCCAAGATTCGTCTATAGACATAGGTCTACCCTTCCCATGCCCATAACTCGGTCAAATCTCATCCGATTTACACGATGTTTGTCTTTTTAGCAATGGTTTTCCCTCTAGAATAATCTCTCATTCAAATCTGAACACAAATTTTTTAGTCGAAATTCATGTCAAAATCTTACCCAAGATTCGTCTATAGACATAGGTCTACCCTTCCCATGCCCATAACTCGGTCAAATCTCATCCGATTTATACGATGTTTGTCTTTTTATCAATGGTTTTCCCTCTAGAATAATCTCTCATTCATATCTAAATACATATTTTTTAGTCGAAATTCATGTCAAAATCTTACCCCAAGATTCGTCTATAGACATAGGTCTACCCTTCCCATGCCCATAACTCGGTCAAATCTCATCCGATTTATACGATGTTTGTCTTTTTATCAATGGTTTTCCCCCTTGAATAATCTCTCATTCAAATCTGAACACAAATTTTTTAGTCGAAATTCATGTCAAAATCTTACCCCAAGATTCGTCTATAGACATAGGTCTACCCTTCCCATGCCCATAACTCGGTCAAATCTCATCCGATTTACACGATGTTTGTCTTTTTATCAATGGTTTTCCCTCTAGAATAATCTCTCATTCAAATCTGAACACAAATTTTTTAGTCGAAATTCATGTCAAAATCTTACCCCAAGATTCGTCTATAGACATATGTCTTAACTTCCTATGCCCATAACTCGGTCAAATCTCATCTTATTTACACGATGTTTGTCTTTTTATCAATGGTTTTCCCTCTTGAATAATCTCTCATTCAAATCTGAACACAAATTTTTTAGTCGAAATTCATGTCAAAATCTTACCCCAAGATTCGTCTATAGACTTAGGTCTACCCTTCCCATGCCCATAACTCGGTCAAATCTCATCCGATTTATACGATGTTTGTCTTTTTATCAATGGTTTTCCCTCTAGAATAATCTCTCATTCATATCTAAATACATATTTCTTAGTCGAAATTCATGTCAAAATCTTACCCCAAGATTCGTCTATAGACATATGTCTTAACTTCCCATGCCCATAACTGGGTCAAATCTCATCCGATTTATACGATGTTTGTCTTTTTATCAATGGTTTTCCCCCTTGAATAATCTCTCATTCAAATCTGAACACAAATTTTTTAGTCGAAATTCATGTCAAAATCTTACCCCAAGATTCGTCTATAGACATATGTCTTAACTTCCCATGCCCATAACTGGGTCAAATCTCATCCGATTTATACGATGTTTGTCTTTTTATCAATGGTTTTCCCCCTTGAATAATCTCTCATTCAAATCTGAACACAAATTTTTTAGTCGAAATTCATGTCAAAATCTTACCCCAAGATTCGTCTATAGACATATGTCTTAACTTCCTATGCCCATAACTCGGTCAAATCTCATCTTATTTACACGATGTTTGTCTTTTTATCAATGGTTTTCCCTCTAGAATAATCTCTCATTCAAATCTGAACACAAATTTTTTAGTCGAAATTCATGTCAAAATCTTACCCCAAGATTCGTCTATAGACTTAGGTCTACCCTTCCCATGCCCATAACTCGGTCAAATCTCATCCGATTTATACGATGTTTGTCTTTTTATCAATGGTTTTCCCTCTAGAATAATCTCTCATTCATATCTAAATACATATTTCTTAGTCGAAATTCATGTCAAAATCTTACCCCAAGATTCGTCTATAGACATAGGTCTTAACTTCCCATGCCCATAACTGGGTCAAATCTCATCCGATTTATACGATGTTTGTCTTTTTATCAATGGTTGTCCCCCTTGAATAATCTCTCATTCAAATCTGAACACAAATTTTTTAGTCGAAATTCATGTCAAAATCTTACCCCAAGATTCGTCTATAGACATAGGTCTACCCTTCCCATGCCCATAACTCGGTCAAATCTCATCCGATTTACACGATGTTTGTCTTTTTATCAATGGTTTTCCCTCTAGAATAATCTCCCATTCAAATCTGAACACAAATTTTTTAGTCGAAATTCATGTCAAAAACTTACCCCAAGATTCGTCTATAGACATAGGTCTACCCTTCCCATGCCCATAACTCGGTCAAATCTCATCCGATTTACACGATGTTTGTCTTTTTATCAATGGTTTTCCCCCTTGAATAATCTCTCATTCAAATCTGAACACAAATTTTTTAGTCGAAATTCATGTCAAAATCTTACCCCAAGATTCGTCTAAAGACATAGGTCTACCCTTCCCAGGCCCATAACTCGGTCAAATCTCATCCGATTTACACGATGTTTGTCTTTTTATCAATGGTTTTCCCTCTAGAATAATCTCCCATTCAAATCTGAACACAAATTTTTTAGTCGAAATTCATGTCAAAATCTTACCCTAAGATTCGTCTATAGACATAGGTCTACCCTTCCCATGCCCATAACTCGGTCAAATCTCATCCGATTTACACGATGTTTGTCTTTTTATCAATGATTTTCCCTCTAGAATAATCTCCCATTCAAATCTGAACACAAATTTTTTAGTCGAAATTCATGTCAAAATCTTACCCCAAGATTCGTCTATAGACATAGGTCTACCCTTCCCATGCCCATAACTCGGTCAAATCTCATCCGATTTATACGATGTTTGTCTTTTTATCAATGGTTTTCCCTCTAGAATAATCTCTCATTCATATCTAAATACATATTTTTTAGTCGAAATTCATGTCAAAATCTTACCAAGATTCGTCTATAGACATAGGTCTAACCTTCCCATGCCCATAACTCGGTCAAAACTCATCCGATTTATACGATGTTTGTCTTTTTATCAATGGTTTTCCCCCTTGAATAATCTCTCATTCAAATCTGAACACAAATTTTTTAGTCGAAATTCATGTCAAAATCTTACCCCAAGATTCGTCTATAGACATAGGTCTAAACTTCCCATGCCCATAACTCGGTCAAATCTCATCCGATTTATACGATGTTTGTCTTTTTATCAATGGTTTTCCCCCTTGAATAATCTCTCATTCAAATCTGAACACAAATTTTTTAGTCGAAATTCATGTCAAAATCTTACCCCAAGATTCGTCTATAGACATAGGTCTACCCTTCCCATTCCCATAACTCGGTCAAATCTCATCCGATTTACACGATGTTTGTCTTTTTATCAATGGTTTTCCCTCTAGAATAATCTCCCATTCAAATCTGAACACAAATTTTTTAGTCGAAATTCATGTCAAAATCTTACCCCAAGATTCGTCTATAGACATAGGTCTACCCTTCCCATGCCCATAACTCGGTCAAATCTCATCCGATTTATACGATGTTTGTCTTTTTATCAATGCTTTTCCCTCTAGAATAATCTCTCATTCATATCTAAATACATATATTTTAGTCGAAATTCATGTCAAAATCTTACCAAGATTCGTCTATAGACATAGGTCTAACCTTCCCATGCCCATAACTCGGTCAAAACTCATCCGATTTATACGATGTTTGTCTTTTTATCAATGGTTTTCCCCCTTGAATAATCTCTCATTCAAATCTGAACACAAATTTTTTAGTCGAAATTCATGTCAAAATCTTACCCCAAGATTCGTCTATAGACATAGGTCTACCCTTCCCATGCCCATAACTCGGTCAAATCTCATCCGATTTATACGATGTTTGTCTTTTTATCAATGGTTTTCCCTCTAGAATAATCTCTCATTCATATCTAAATACATATTTTTTAGTCGAAATTCATGTCAAAATCTTACCCCAAGATTCGTCTATAGACATAGGTCTACCCTTCCCATGCCCATAACTCGGTCAAATCTCATCCGATTTATATGATGTTTGTCTTTTTATCAATGGTTTTCCCTCTAGAATAATCTCCCATTCAAATCTGAACACAAATTTTTTAGTCGAAATTCATGTCAAAATCTTACCCCAAGATTCGTCTATAGACATAGGTCTACCCTTCCCATGCCCATAACTCGGTCAAATCTCATCCGATTTACACGATGTTTGTCTTTTTATCAATGATTTTCCGTCTAGAATAATCTCTCATTCAAATCTGAACACAAATTTTTTAGTCGAAATTCATGTCAAAATCTTACCCCAAGATTCGTCTATAGACATAGGTCTTAACTTCCTATGCCCATAACTTGGTCAAATCTCATCCGATTTATACGATGTTTGTCTTTTTATCAATGGTTTTCCCTCTAGAATAATCTCTCATTCAAATCTGAACACAAATTTTTTAGTCGAAATTCGTGTCAAAATCTTACCCCAAGATTCGTCTATAGACATAGGTCTAAACTTCCCATGCCCATAACTCGGTCAAATCTCATCCGATTTATACGATGTTTGTCTTTTTATCAATGGTTTTCCCCCTTGAATAATCTCCCATTCAAATCTGAACACAAATTTTTTAGTCGAAATTCATGTCAAAATCTTACCCCAAGATTCGTCTATAGACATAGGTCTACCCTTCCCATGCCCATAACTCGGTCAAATCTCATCCGATTTACACGATGTTTGTCTTTTTATCAATGGTTTTCCCTCTAGAATAATCTCCCATTCAAATCTGAACACAAATTTTTTAGTCGAAATTCATGTCAAAATCTTACCCCAAGATTCGTCTATAGACATAGGTCTACCCTTCCCATGCCCATAACTCGGTCAAATCTCATCCGATTTATACGATGTTTGTCTTTTTATCAATGGTTTTCCCTCTAGAATAATCTCTCAATTATATCTAAATACATATTTTTTAGTCGAAATTCATGTCAAAATCTTACCCATTTTTTAGTCGAAATTCATGTCAAAATCTTACCCCAAGATTCGTCTATAGACATAGGTCTACCCTTCCCATGCCCATAACTCGGTCAAAACTCATCCGATTTATACGATGTTTGTCTTTTTATCAATGGTTTTCCCTCTAGAATAATCTCTCATTCAAATCTGAACACAAATTTTTTAGTCGAAATTCGTGTCAAAATCTTACCCCAAGATTCGTCTATAGACATAGGTCTAAACTTCCCATGCCCATAACTCGGTCAAATCTCATCCGATTTATACGATGTTTGTCTTTTTATCAATGGTTTTCCCCCTTGAATAATCTCCCATTCAAATCTGAACACAAATTGTTTAGTCGAAATTCATGTCAAAATCTTACCCCAAGATTCGTCTATAGACATAGGTCTACCCTTCCCATGCCCATAACTCGGTCAAATCTCATCCGATTTACACGATGTTTGTCTTTTTATCAATGGTTTTCCCTCTAGAATAATCTCCCATTCAAATCTGAACACAAATTTTTTAGTCGAAATTCATGTCAAAATCTTACCCCAAGATTCGTCTATAGACATAGGTCTACCCTTCCCATGCCCATAACTCGGTCAAATCTCATCCGATTTATACGATGTTTGTCTTTTTATCAATGGTTTTCCCTCTAGAATAATCTCTCAATTATATCTAAATACATATTTTTTAGTCGAAATTCATGTCAAAATCTTACCCCAAGATTCGTCTATAGACATAGGTCTACCCTTCCCATGCCCATAACTCGGTCAAATCTCATCCGATTTATACGATGTTTGTCTTTTTATCAATGGTTTTCCCCCTTGAATAATCTCTCATTCAAATCTGAACACAAATTTTTTAGTCGAAATTCATGTCAAAATCTTACCCCAAGATTCGTCTATAGACATAGGTCTACCCTTCCCATGCCCATAACTCGGTCAAATCTCATCCGATTTACACGATGTTTGTCTTTTTATCAATGGTTTTCCCTCTAGAATAATCTCTCATTCAAATCTGAACACAAATTTTTTAGTCGAAATTCATGTCAAAATCTTACCCAAGATTCGTCTGTAGACATAGGTCTACCCTTCCCATGCCCATAACTCGGTCAAATCTCATCCGATTTACACGATGTTTGTCTTTTTATCAATGGTTTTCCCTCTAGAATAATCTCTCATTCATATCTAAATACATATTTTTTAGTCGAAATTCATGTCAAAATCTTACCCCAAGATTCGTCTATAGACATAGGTCTACCCTTCCCATGCCCATAACTCGGTCAAATCTCATCCGATTTATACGATGTTTGTCTTTTTATCAATGGTTTTCCCCCTTGAATAATCTCTCATTCAAATCTGAACACAAATTTTTTAGTCGAAATTCATGTCAAAATCTTACCCCAAGATTCGTCTATAGACATAGGTCTACCCTTCCCATGCCCATAACTCGGTCAAATCTCATCCGATTTACACGATGTTTGTCTTTTTATCAATGGTTTTCCCTCTAGAATAATCTCCCATTCAAATCTGAACACAAATTTTTTAGTCGAAATTCATGTCAAAATCTTACCCCAAGATTCGTCTATAGACATAGGTCTACCCTTCCCATGCCCATAACTCGGTCAAATCTCATCCGATTTATTAGATGTTTGTCTTTTTATCAATGGGTTTCCCTCTAGAATAATCTCTCATTCATATCTAAATACATATTTTTTAGTCGAAATTCATGTCAAAATCTTTCCCCAAGATTCGTCTATAGACATAGGTCTACCCTTCCCATGCCCATAACTCGGTCAAATCTCATCCGATTTACACGATGTTTGTCTTTTTATCAATGGTTTTCCCTCTAGAATAATCTCTCATTCATATCTAAATACATATTTTTTAGTCGAAATTCATGTCAAAATCTTACCCCAAGATTCGTCTATAGACATAGGTCTAAACTTCCCATGCCCATAACTCGGTCAAATCTCATCCGATTTATACGATGTTTGTCTTTTTATCAATGGTTTTCCCCCTTGAATAATCTCTCATTTAAATCTGAACACAAATTTTTTAGTCGAAATTAATGTCAAAATCTTACCCCAAGATTCGTCTATAGACATAGGTCTAACCTTCCTATCCTCATAAATCGACCAAGTCAGATTTTCACGAGGTTTAGCCTTTTTTTCACGGGTTTGCCTCTAGAATAACCGCGCATTTCATTTGCGCATTTCTAGTGGATGGCAAGCTTTACCATTTTTTTTTTGTCTAATATAAAGATTTAAGCACAAAATTGTTGGCAATTTCGCTGAGTGTATGTTATATATATGCATAACCGAAGGGAAACAGTCTCTAGGCAGCCACCCATTGCAACAACAATGTGCCACTATAAATAGTCGTCAGCTATTACAGATGCATGCAATCATACATATATATATATATAAATATGTAAATGAATATGTATGTGTCTGCACGTGTGCATGTATGTGCAACAATAAAACATTTGTTGACAGGCCGCGCATTGTGCAATTTAATTAAAATCTCGAACGGGCGCCTCTGTGGAGGTGCCCATTAGAAGGCGTCTCAGGTGGCAAATCGAGGTGATAATTGGCTTGATCAGGTTTCAGACCAGACCAGACACATACATTCCCATATGCACAAAATGTGTGGGTTCTCAAGCAATGAACGAACGGATTGGGAATTCGCACAACGGTTTTCATTTCGCACGGCTATAAAAAATTCATAATTGCAGCTGTTTGTTTGTGGCCCGTAATTCATTACCGCCATAAATTAGAAAATTGAAAATAGAAATAGAAATTGAAATAGTCAACGGCAACTAATCTGAGGCGACACTTTTGAGCCCAGCAAAACGTTTAACTAAAACAACTGAGTGTGATCGACTTCTAGATGCTCTGCTAACAGTTTCAAATTGTTATGCCTACTTATTTGAAGATTCAAGATGAGCCCTACCTTGGATCATTTATAAAGCGATTTTTGGTGCTTTAAATTGGCATTCAAATAAGAGTCCTAAAATGAAGGATTTATCTAATATAAAATGGAAGAGCAAGCAGAGAAAGTGTCAAATGTAGGCTCTATGAAAACCTGTTTGCCAAGATTCGTGTTTGTAGCAACTATACTCACTATCGATATACAGACGATCGATATTTATCGATATCGGGAAAAGCGTGCGGAAAGGGTTTCAAAGAGTTATCTGTATAAGAAACTATATTTGAGAAACTGCATGCAAAAGTTGCAGTATGTATGCTCCAATGCTCGCCACGAGATGCTCCAAGAAACATTTTATCGATCAGCTTGGAACATGCTTGAACTGCGTGAGCCTGCATATAAAATTTAACATACATCTGTATCTAATCTCTAAGAGCGAGGTTTTTATAGAGACAAATATGGCCAGATCAACTCGACTTTTTATGGTAATCCAGAATGTCTGCCACATTTAACATGAGAAAGCTTTTGCATGACGTTATTTTTAAATAATGTGCAATGATTACAGGGTATGAAAAGGGCATAACTGACTGATGCAGCTGTGCACATATAAATCAATCGATTTTTTTTTTTATAAATTCTGAGTAAATATGTTAAAATTAACATGTTTATATATAGATATGTATATAAGCTTATGTATATAACTTTATAATCGGGGGAGGAGAAATCCGTGTTGCAACAAATTCTAAGCTCTAGAACTTGGAATAAATACCGTTTTTCAAAACGGTCGGGTAGTTTCGTTTATATTTCAAAGTCGCCATGAGTTTTATGAAAAGATTTTAGCACGAGCCAAGCCAAATATAATATAAATGATATAAAAATAGACTAAATATAAAATTGATCATTATATAGTATAGTACAAATATAGGATATATGTATATCTATTCTGTCTGCTGGGGTATTTAATTGTCGACACGTTTTCGAACTTGTTAACAATAATTTTGATTAAGTGTTTGCCGAGGGTTTTTTTTCTCTGTTAGCTTCTGGTGAATTGATAAGCTAACCAAACGAACGGGGTACGTCAGACAGTTGTGATAAGGGGCAAAAAAATAAATGTGACCATCTTGTAATGTAATTGGACAGAAACCCCACCCCCGTCCCGCTCAGCACACACAGCTGCAAAATGGCAACTAAGTGCAGCTTATATTGAAAATTGGCTTAAACCTGACCGTGAACAAATATTATATTTGATAAAGCAAGACAAGACAAGGCCAACAACAAGCAGGGGCTAAAATGTAGGCGTGAAAAGCGTCAAAACTGTCGATATTTTGATTTAGATTTTGCACTTCCGGTGCGCAAATCACAATAGACAATAACAGCAAAACTGTCAAGGCAACCACAAGAGCAGGCTCAGGGTGGGAGAGGGGGTCGGGGGGATTGCCATGCATAACTACTTAGCTGCAACACGCACACGCACACACACACCCATCCGCTACCTCTATTTAATTCAAATTGGGCTTCAACTATTGCCGGCCGCCTGCACTACTGAATTTTCGCATATAGATGGAGAGGGCAAGACGAAGGTAAACAAAAAAACAAAAGAAAAAAAAAAAGGTTGCTTACCCGTCTGTTGATCGGCAACTTCGCTGGCGCAATCTGACATATTTACAGCCGTTGTTGGTAAATGCAAGACGCTGACTGTCAATTTTAATTGAAAAAAAAGGTGTACTTTCACACACAAATTGCTATAAAGACGTCTTTCCTTAGATATGCTCTGCAATTGTTATTTAATTGGCGTGCAACACAGACGCGAACGACGCTAAACAATAGAACAAACTGAGCAAGTGTGACCAGTTGGATGTTGCTTATAGAATACATAAACACATTTAATATCGATATGGCATGTTCGTCAGTTGCGTATCGGACGTGTTGGTATTTTAGTGCTGCCTATCGAATATACAGTGCTGCCAGACTTGCAACCCTGTACAGAGTTGCATTGCTTGTTGTTCATCGAGAGTCGCAAAATGGTGGCTTCTGCTATACGCGGAGAAATTTTGTTGTACCATTAAGAACTAAAAAAAATACGCATTTGTGCTAATAATATTTGGTAAATTTATAGTGCAAAACTTTCACTTGCCCGTGTCGCTGCAGTACGCGTGTGAAAGTGTACACAAATTGCGTATCAAAGTCAGCGAAAATTGTTCCAAAATCTCCGCAGCAATAAAAAAAAAAACGCAAGGCAAGCGAAGTGCGTGAGTGTGTGTGTGTGTATGTTTGTATGCGCGTGTAAGTGCTTGTGCATGTGTATGGCGAGCGTTTGTGTGTGTGTGTGTGCGCAAAGTGTATGCAAAAAAGAAGAAGACAAAACAGAAGAGCATTAAAAAACGTATTGTTGGGCTGCCTGTTGTAGCCCCCACTGACAAGTTGAACGCGCACACACAGCGACAACAACAACAACAACAACAACAAGAGCAACAGAAAAGACAAAAATTTACAAGTCTCTAAACGTAAGCAACAACTACAACAAGTGTGCAAAAATTAATTATTATTTAAGTGTGTCACTAATTTCATTTCAAGCGTCCGAATCGCAGTCGACGTCGTCGTCGTCGTCGTCGTTGTCGTCGTAATGCGCAGCGTAGAAATCATTAAAATTTATTATTGAAAAACGTACATATGAAGGCGTCGCAGTCGCTGTCAACGGCAACAGCAACAGCAACGTCGACATCGACATCGACGTCGTTTTTAGTTGGCGTCGGCGCTGCAACTGTGTTTGCACACAAAGCAAAGTGAAAAAGCCAGAGCGGGCAGAGGTGGCGGGCAAAGACGCAGACGACGATGAGCGTATAGTTGCACAGGCGGGTGTGCGGGGGCAGCAAGCGAACGTTTCTATTATGGACTTTTTGGGGTAGAACAATACAACGAAGACGTCAACGACAACGCCAACGACGGCAATCCAAAGGCTCAACAAATTTTTGCTAAGAAGGAATCACAAAGCGCAACAGCGACGTCAGCGTCACCCACCACCAACGCAGCGGCGGCTGCTGCTGCGGCCACCCTTCAAATGACAAGCTGCACGCCCACCCGTTGTCCGCTGCCCGCTGGCTGTTCGCTTGTCCGATGCTGCTGCTGTCGCTGTCGCTGCCGCTGCTGCTGCTGCTGCTTTAACTTTGCTTTGTTGCTTTTTTCGCTGACGTTGGCTGAAAAATATTTGTTGTTGTGTGGCTCGCGCCTTTTTTCATACGCTGTTCGTAAAGTGTAAAAGGAGTATATTGGCGCGTTTTTTTAATGTCCGGGAGTAATGTATGCTAAGCCACGCCCACCAGCGACTGCTCGTTCGCCTTAAATTGTAAAACCTAAAGACTTTTCCAAAAGTCACAGTTTGAAAGCCACTGGCTAACTGCAGAGTATTGCGCAGTCGGTAACGCTTGACATTCTTGTTTTACCATTTTGCAATTGTGTGCTATTTTTGCTTGTTTTCTTTTGCAATCTGCTACTTGGACTTGATCTTCTTCTTCTTCTCCTCCTTCTGCATAAACATAATCATCAGCTCGTCTCTCACCTACGTCATTTCTTCGTTTCCAGCTGTGCGAGTGCAAATTAACCAAAATCTACATTTCCGGCTGCCTGTCCCCAAACCCACTCCATCCCCCCACCCCCCGTCGCTTCAGGAGCAACAGCATCAACGCCAACTATCGCCTGCTCGCTCGCACGCACAATTGGCAACCGGCAGCGTTACCGTTACCGTTAGCGGGCCAAGTGGAAGCCAGAGTCACCCGGTTTTGAGTTCGAGCTGCTTGCTGGGAAGGCCTCACACACACGTTTTTACACACACACATCTACACTGGATTCATGGTGAGTTGTTGCCCGCCACGAACAGCTGTTGAACTAGGCATATATTTAATTATTATTATTTGTTTGCTTAACACACACACACACACACGCACTCACACACACACACAGACACAATATTTGCCGCCGGCTCATGTGTCATTCTCTATTGCTGCCCCAGGGGGCAGGCAGATTCCCAGCTCTCTTTTTCGGTTCATGAACTATTGAACTACATATATATATATATATATATGTGTGTGTGTGTGTGTGTGCTGGAAAATGCGTCAGGGGAGGGGCTACGGCCCGCTGTGATAGACGAGCAATTTGCCAGGCTCACTCACTGCATCGTAAACTAATTAGGCAAAGTGCTTCAAGTGCCAAAGCATACACACCAAACACACACACACACACACACACAAGCATACGTAAATTCAATGGAAGTATTATAAACTAGAAAACAGAATTTGTAAAATGATACGGTCATTGTTTTTTTTCTTTTTTACATTGAATGATATCCAGTAAAAATATCTTAAAAATGGGCACAAAATGTGACTCACGACTTAAATCTGAGAATCTTTTTAATATCAAAGTGAAGGTTTTATAAAAGAACTAGTTCCAAGCAATTTCCCCTGCTTTAATATTAACGAGAGTGAGATTCAAAATTAAATTAGATAAAAGTTTCATGGATTTATCAAAAATAAACAGGAATATACTATTAAGATCTTGAACGGTTTTCCTGTTTTGTTTCTTCCTTGGGTTATCCTTTAAGCAGACATCATTTCAAGTAACACAAGCTACGGTCCATTACAAGGAGTTGTCACTGTAACATTAACTGTTTATTGTATTGAACATTTGGCAAATTGTTATTCGCACAGTGCAAGACGTAAAGCTATTTACTGAGGCACTAGTTCAAGTTCACGCAACTGTGATGCCAGTTCACGCAACTGTGATTCCAGTTCGCAACAAGCTCTGCTTGTTGTTGCCATGCTGTTCTGTGGAGCTGTTGCATGTTCCGGTACCGGGGCCACGTCGGAGTCAAGCTCGAGTCGAGCTGTCAGAGCGTAACATCTACAAGCTGTCAATTAGTTGGCGCGTTGTTCGCTGATTAATTGCCGACTGTTCGATAACTTGGTGTTAACCATAATTAAAATGCAAACAAATCTATTTATTTAATGGCCATTCAATAAACTAATGTACAGTGATAGCTCTTCTGAGCGAACCAACTATTCAGCTGATTCAACTAGTTCAGTTCCCTTAGCACCTGAAAATCCAGGGCATATCTTTGGCCAAACTTTGCATAAAGCTGCCCACTTTCAGTTTAAGATATTACTCTTTTTGTTTTCACCCGAATCAAGTAATATTTTAAGCTGTTTTTCCACGAATAAATGTATTTGTTGTAGTTCGCTGGAAATTTCTTTATGCGTTCCAGCTTATCTCAGCCTAATGGAAATTAGTCAAAACTAGGGGCTTATCTCTGCGCGCGACCCCCACCAAAAGGGTTTGTTGGAAGGCTGCCTGATTACGAGGGGCATAAAACGTCAAGTGTTTAATTAATAAATAACGTGCTAATAATGCATTTAATAACAAAAAAAAAAACAAATGCGAACTTGAAGCGCGTTAATGCCCCGAACGGAAACTCGGAAACCCGACAAAAGCAACAAAAAATGAAAAATTCTTGTGGAATGCCGCCCACGTTCACGCCCACTGATGTGATTTTGGTTGTGCCCCTTGATGAGGTTGTTGATGATAATATTTGGCTGTGGGAAGGAGGTGGGGTTAATGGGGGTTCTACGGCCTTTGATGTCGATTCCGTGTGCTTTCATATTTTATTATTATTAGTCATTTGGCTTATTTATAAGGCGCTGTTAAAGTTTACGTTTACGTTTTATTAATCTGTTTGGTGTGCTTTTAATTTATAATTGTCGCTTATCTGATTCAAAAAGCAAGACACTTGGACTCAAGTGTCGATTTATAGCCACCGATTAGAAATTGTGCCGTCAAACAGCCACACATATGCACACACTTGTGTAAACAAACAGATGTATATACGTATATATATATATATATATATATATATAAATATATATGTATGTGTGTGTATAGCTATTCCATATTCGATCATTTCGCGCGCATCCCAACACCAAAGCAAAAGCTCTAAACATGGAATGATTCCAAAGTACAAAGAGCAAGTTCTATTTGAACTGTAAATAATAATGCTCCAAAATTATGACGAACATTCTAATTGAAGTCTTAAGCCATGCGAAATTCCAATTTGAAAACGATTTCAGCTTGTTAGTCTTTTTTTTTTTCCATGAAATGAACGAAAATGAATTGATTTGTAAAATCAAATATCATTGGGATTTGTTAAACACTGTATGCCAGTGTTGAAAACGCTTTAAACGGAATCTGTTATCATGTTCATAAATAAGCAGCTTTTGTTTTATCCGACGTAAAACACATTTTAAACCAGAAAAATATGTATATTTATAATAATCCCCATTTGGGAAAGTACAGTTTATTTATAGCCTGGAAAAAAAAGAGAAGAGAAGAGAAGAGCTATATTGTTTCGCTCTCTTTTACTCTGCATCTCGCATGGCAAACAATTCCAGCTGCGTGCTACTCCATTAGCGATAAGATAATTAACACACAAAGCGCCTATTAAATCTATATATTCATTTATTTACGTATAAAGTCAAATAATTAAGCGCAGGTTAATCGGTGCAAAATCAATGAACCAATGGGAATATAATATACAAACGTGTTTAACAAAAAACAAAAAAAAAAAAAATTAACAATATCAACAATGGATTCACATAAATGTTTGGCATTGTGTGTAATTCGATTATAGAAAGAGAGATGTAGACCGAGAGAGGGAGAGAACGGACAACTTCACATGCAAAACGCTCATTTACATTATGCGAGACACAAATTCTCTGACACTCGTGTTGCCGTACAACAACAAACAATGACGACAGCGCCATAAACACTTGAAAAGGTCCAACGACAATAACAACAAAATCAGCAAGAAAAACAACAACAACAGCAACAAGAACAATAACGGCAACAACTACAAAAAGAAGTGCTAGGCAGAGAAGAAAGGGCAAACGGTCTCCTTTTACATGCCCTTATTCTCATTTATGTTTACCCTTCACTCTTTGCTGGCCGTTCCGTTTTCGGGCAAACGAGCGACATAAGTAACACGAAACAATTTCCAAATGAAGCGCGGATAAGCCGCAAAATCCTTAAAATACTCGATAAAATTACATAAAACTAATCGCACAAGCACACGCACACACACATAGAGTGTGACGGAAAGCTAAAGAGAGAGAGCGAGCGAGAGAGAAAGAAAGAGAGAGTGTGCGAGAGCAAGTAAGACAGCATACGAATTGGCTGTATGACTTGCCTGTCTGCGATGGATGGGTCGCCGTTAGAGCGGCAGACGCGGGTCGACAGACATGAAGAGAATGATGAAGGTATCTACACCGACAATCTGTTTAACAACTTCATGAGCAGCAAATCCAACAAATCGTATAAACGACAACAACAACTACAACGACGACGACGACGACGACGACGACGATGGCGATGGCGATGACGATGACGACAACGAAGTGAAGTTCGGCTGCACACGAGCAGCCCCAAATGATGCACACGTTAAGAGTGTTTGTGGGGTGGGGTAGACAGAGGCAGAGGCAGAGAGAGAGAGAGAGAGAGAGAGAGTGAGAGAGAGCGAGAGGCAAAGTCGCAGTCGCAGTCGTTGTGGGTCGTTTATTTGGTTTCGGTTTGGCTTTTTGGAGCGCCGCATCAGTGCCTGAATAGATGCTCAATCGTTCGGTTGAATGAAGTGGAGCAGCGTATGGAAGCTTTTACATAACAATATGCGGGCGGGGAGTGGGGCTGCTGCTATGAATGGAGAGAATGTGGCATAATGTTCTTGTTGATGTTGAGTAATGGGTATAACAACTGTAAGCTGCCAGCACTCGAAAATCTTATACCACACACACACACACACACACACATGACTATTACCATATGGGCCACAAAAGAAAAGAGAAATTTGTTGGTTATTTATTTAGTTTTTATTTTTTTTTTTTTTTATCTCTGGTTGGGGCAACGAGTTGAGTGCTCTGAACGCTGTCCAATTGCCTCT